>NC_133338.1:55277457-55610790 GCF_030506205.2 Paramisgurnus dabryanus
TAAACGCTGCTTTCAAACACTGAAGAAGAGAAGAAGAAGAAGACGGAAGAACAGTACGCGGAAAAATTCACAACATGTCGTCAAGAAAGAGTTGGACTCAAGCATTAGAGCAAAATTTTATCGAACTGTGGCAGGAGCATGAATGCTTGTATGATGTTTCTCACGAGATGTACCACAACCGCGCTGAGAAAGAGAAAAGGTGGACGGAAATAACAAACGCTCTAAACCAGCCAGGTGAGCTAACGGAAATGTTATTATTACATTATCAAAACGTTATACGGTAAAATGTTAATTAAATAGTCATTGTTTTCATTGACAAATAGTCATTGAATGTTAAAGGAGGCGTAGTATTCCTATTGTAGCGATTCAGCGGGAGGAGGGGAATAAAGTTATTTGAAACAATATAAACCTCCGACTGTAATACTACGGGGATTCCCAAGGGAATCTTAGATTTTAGCTCAAAAGGGAATATTATGTATAACTAACTGTAATTAATTATACAAGTTTATCAGGTTTTACCTGGCGTAGCAGAATTAATAATAACAATTAATTAATATGTTCGTCCACCGAAGACATATATCCATAATCGTATATTAACGTCTAAGAAATGTTAATTTCATGGCCTTTAAAATTAACCTTCTTACTGATATACAGTGCTACTCGCAGCGTGTAGCTGGATCAAAAGGCAGAAATAGTGACTTTAATTTCGTGAGCATTGAACACAGAAACAATTCAATTGTGAAAATGCAAAACCGGTTTATTAACTACAAAACGAAGTACACACAACGACTAACTAAACATGCACATATACAATAACATAAAACATAGATGAGAAAGAAAAGACTGAAAAGCTAGAGAGAGAGTAAAAGATTGGCAAAAACACTATTGCTTAACATCTGCACAAACCATCGGAAAATCTCTAAGGATCGCCTTAATTTTCATAAGGGGTAAAGCTTAAACATCAGCGAGTAGAACAAGGTTAATACTTGCATTTGGCTCTTTATGATGTAGTACGACGTGTCTGGTGCGCGCGGGTGCGAGCAGAGAGAGAGAGAGAGAGATAATCCAGGTGTGCTCGTAAGTCCGTTTGGTTGTTCCGTATGGCGTAGTGTTCCGCGTAAATTGTCCGAACTCGAAGTGCAAAGTGCAAGCCAGGAAATTACTGTCCCGAAAAGTAGGACAGGGCTCAGAGAAAAGATGATGAATCCGAGGGACTCTGGGTGAGTCTCAGCGAGTTTCCAAACTGCGCTGACGGGTTACCTGAGTAACCGAGCGACTGAGCGCTCCTGGGTGATTGAGCGATTGAGCGCTGAGCAACTGAGCAACGATGGCTTGGACGATAGGCCGTTTTGACCTTTCACGCGCCCAGCCCATTTTAGGTGAAATGACCAATGTGCGAAGTGTTCGATCGCGCGGGAAACAAGCCTTTGTTCTTTCAGACATCACATTTGCGTAAATGCCAAATGATAAAAGTTTGTTTCCATAACTCTTCAAATCGATATTAAATGACATTGATGCGGCTTATGGTAATATGATACATAGAAATGATTAGGAAATAAAGAGTGGATTAATTTGATACTAGACAAGACATGGGTTTAAGATCACGTTGAATAATAATTTCATACCTAAGATATGAACCATGCTACAGTGAACAAAATCTAACTAAAGTGTTAACACACAGTTACATCACACATACACGATCATGCAGTAAAGGTATATAAAATATATATACATTTAAACAGCTCATTGTGATCTTTAAATGTGGTTTCATCACAGACATATAGTCCGTGCCCCCCCTGCTGTGTCTCTGGCGACTGTGGACTCTGGTGGAATTCCTTTGAACTTCCTTTGAAGACGGCATTTGTTTTAATTGTCGCCCACTTTACAGCCTTGATAGGTGATAGAGGAGACAGGGTTATCTAATTATCACAATTTTAGGGCTGTTGAAATCCAGATGCCAAATGGCCCCAATCTGACTCCGAGCTATTTGCTACATATCCCCCCTTCATGGCCACCAGGGTCTTGAGAGACTTTGGTGGGCGATGGTTCAATAGGCGATGGTTGGACAGGTCATTTGGTCTGGATGGCAGGTGTATCTTAATTTTCTGCAGCGCTTCTGCATGCCTGCAGAGGGGTGATTTCGATGAGGTTGGGCTCTTGCTCGGCTTGTGTGTCTTGCTTCCCACGGTTCCGCTTGAAGGCTCGAGGGAGGGCAGCTGTGCACTTGTTCACTGTTTCCTGCATCCCGCTGACTCTTCGGTACAGGATGAAAGCGAGGCCAAGAGTAAGGGCATATCCTACTCCTGTGGAGAGGCACAGTACCGTGTCAGCGGCGGTCCAGGCTCGGACAACAGGGAGGCTGTGCATAGCTGGCATCCGAGCAAGTGCCTGGAGGGCAGTGTCGATGGGCGTGACATCAATTAGTTGGGTCCCCCCTTCTGCAATCCTCATCTCCAGTTCAGGGTCTAAAGTGAAGTTGTGGTCCCTGAAGAAAGTTGAAATTTCCAGTTCGGTGTGGTACTCCTCACTGGGAAGGTGATAGAGTGCGAGTTCGTCGATGTGAAGAATCGCATCCTTTGGAACTTGAATCCACATCGTCTGGTTTGGTAGACTGATGCGGGTGGCTGTGTCGTGTTGGTCGTAGGTCAAAATGGCTGTGCTGGCTGGGGTGTTGACCAGCCATCGGTCACCTACGATTTCTGCTTGGGTGTTAGTGACCTCGGCTCGTGGTTTAGCTGAGGCAGGACAACGAGAGTCAATCTTCATGGGCCGCAGCCCACAGATGCCGTCAGTGTTGTCCCGAAGGAAAGGTTTGCTGGGGCAGAGATAATGAATGTCTTTCGTGAGGCTGCACATGCGCAGGTTTGGTGCAAGGTACAGCTGTTCATTGCTGTCATGGTAAGCCACAACGTCGGGGGTGCGTATTCTGATGTGGGTGTTTCCCTGCCAAAAGCCAACATTGACAATGTCTTTGAGTCTGTAGATGTTGTGTGACTCAATGATTGGCAGGTTTATCAGAAAAGCAAGTTCGCCTTGTTCAGGGGCTATGCTTAAGGGAATTGCGCTACCTAGGGAGTAGGCCAGATGCGCCTGCAGAGTGTTTGTTGGCCCTGCAGTGGCAGAGGATAAAATGGTCTGTACCAGGCTTAGGGGTACCAGGTAGGGTGGAATTCTACCCATGGCTAGACTGTCCACAGAGGAGCTCACCTCGCGCAGCATGTCTGACATCAGAGCTGTGACCAGTTGAGAATAGGCATGATCCACCTGCAGTACTGAGAAAATCTGTTTCAAAGAGTTCACTGTTTGTTTCAGTGCGACACTGTGTGTGTTGAGAATTACGACAGTATCTTTTAAGGATTTTCCCATGGTTTGCAGTGATTTGCTTTGAGCTGTCAGTTGTTCTCTCAGTTGAGGTATTTCCTCCTGGATCTCATTCACATGTCGTCTCACCGTGGCTATGCTGACTGCATTGACACTGGTGACTCCAATGTTGAACAAAGTTCCGACTGCTGCGGCGGCTCCGAGTAGGGCTCCCAGGAACCGCTTGGGACGCTTGGTTTGTCCGCTGAGATCTGCTTGTGTGACAGTCATCTTCTGAAGTTGGTACAGCATGTGTGTGATGTCGGCCTCTGCGTGAAACATAGCGTTCTGCGCCCATCGTTCTCCTGCCCAACTGGTTTCTGGTGCTGATGCTGTGTAGTGTGCTCTGTAGACATCACGGGGGTTGAGTCGGACATAGACCTTTTGGCTATGTGTTCTGCAGTTTGTGATCAGGAGTCCAGGTTGCTCTTTTAGGACGATGCCTGAGGCTGGACCCGGCGACACGATTTCAGGTTGTGACCACCCCCCTTGTAGGCTGATGTACAGGACAGTGATCCACAGCAGCATCCTGGTGACAGAGAGAGAGAGAGAGAAAGAACAATAGGTGAGCGCTACAGGTCCTTGTTTGGTCAGGACAGCTCTCTTTCTTTTCATTAGCGGCTGTTCCCTAGGTGGCAGAGTTTTAGTGATGAGGCAGTGTGGTGGGAGTTTGGCCTGGTTAGTGCTAGTCCCCCCTTTACTGTCATGCCACAATGTTGAGTGTCTCTTGACTTGGTTCCGGTGGACCCCTCTGAAAATTGGTTCCTTCTGACTCCTGCCCATCTTGATTCGGTATGCGACGGGAGAGAGTTTGTCCACAATCTCATGAGGTCCTGCCCAGTGTGGCAGAAATTTCTTTGACAGCTGCTGGTGAGCTGTCTGAATTGGCGGGGCGAAACTCTAGTACCAGATCTTGGTTGTTTGAAAAGCGAAGGTCGTTCCCAGATGAAGTTCATCCAGATACTGGTGAGTGGTGTATGCTGTGGTCTGGGTGGTGTCATTGGGTGCTGGAAAGCATTCTACCAACTTTGTGAATTGGCAGATGACCGTGAGAAAGTGTTCGTTGCCCCTCGTTGACCTGGGTAATGGTCCAACCCAGTCTATCTGGAGGTCTGACAATGGGAAGTTGACACCTCTTTTTTGCAGTGGTGCCCATTGGTTTGGGTTAGCCGGATGGAACTGGCAGCAAACCAGACATCCCTTGATGTATTGTGCTACATCCTGCTGCATTTCAGGCCAGTATGCCACCTGTTTCAGTGTTTCATACGTGGCTTTTGTGCGATGGTGTCCAGCACATGCTGTGTCATGCGCATGCATCAGTAGGACCCCCCTATGGGCCTGAGGAACCACAAGCGCAGGTGTAGTGCGTTCATCAGGGACATACCAGAGGATGTTGTGTTGTATGCGCAGCAGGTGCCTGACATCGTTGAGACGTTTGCGGGTTGGAGCAGCAGACATGTCAGAGTTTGTGATAGGGTAGGTGGAGGGGTCTGAGAGGTGGTTTAACATAGCTAGGGTAGCGATGTTAAAGGCTTGTAGTTTCTGATGATCTGCATCATCCTGCATGGCATCTGCATCTTTTAAATTCTGTTGAACTTGTGCGTCAAGTCCTGGGTATGGCTCTGAGTCTTTGGCTGGATGCAGAGTGCAGAGCAGTGAACTTTTGGAGTTTAGGTCTGAGACGAAGTTCCCGCGGCTGGCTGGGGGGTCGTCCATGACCTGTGTGACCTGGCAGTTTACCTCAGATGATCTGGCTGATTGAAAGGGTAAAGGTTCTCGCACTTGAGCCCAAATTTTTAACTGTTTAAAGTCCATTAAGGGTTCAAAGCGGTCTAGCAGGTCTTTGCCAATGAGGAGAGGGTATGAGTCCATTGGTGAGATGTACACAGGGTGTATGATGCTCATAGGACCGATCGTCAGGTGGATGGGAACCACCTGTTGCAGTTGAACTTCAGTCTGGCTGTAAGACTGCACATTCAGCATACACCTTTGGGGTTTAAGGGTCAAATTTTGGGCCTTAGCTCTGTTCTGGAGTCTGGTGAAAAGCTGGGATGACATCAGCGTTAGGTCAGCTCCGGTGTCGACGAGGGCTTCTAGTTCGACCTCATTTTCCAAGGTGATGGATAGATATAGCTTTTTTGCTTCTCCTCTTTCGATCAGGTTTCCCAGGAGGCTTGGTACTGGGGCTGTTGTATTAACGGGAAGGCAGTTAAAACTGGTTTCCTGTGACTCTGTAGGGAAGGAGACAGTTAACACAGCACTCTCTGGTACTTGCAGGCTTTGGTTGGTTGGTGTCTGAGATATTGTTTGTACGCCAAAGTCTTTGGTTTGTGAAATGAATAAAGAGTCGGGTTTGTCTTCGTGGTCCTGCTTGTGGGGCCTCTTTTGGATTAACTCCTTCAATATTCTCAGAATCTCTGCTGATTCAGACGTGTCTGTGTCACTCTGTTTCTGGGGTAGTTCAGACTTAGCCTTGCTCTGTGTGTATCGAGACTGATCTCTCTGTTGACTGTTTGGACTGTTACCCGTATTTGATCTGCCAGGTGCAGGACGGTTACCTCTAGGTCGTCGGCCAGGTTTCCACGAGCCGCCACCCTTCTGGTTGTCTGATGAGTTTAGCCGGCTCCATGACCTTTCGGCGTGTCCCATTTGGTGCTTGGGACGAGCCCCTTCATGGCCGTACCATTCCTGGCTGGCTGTAAAGTCTCTTGGCCCTCTGTTGAAAGGTCTTTCACTGTGGCGCAGTCGTGCGCCCTCCAGTGGTAGTTTAGGGTACAGTTCAGAGACAGGGAGAATAACAGGGTTTTTAACAGTCTTTTCAGAGGCCGTTCTTTGTTTACCATAAGCTTTATGGGCCAAGTCCCGCAGCTGCCTGGTTGTCATCGTGCGAGGGCAGGCCATAACCCCTAAGTGTTGGCTCACTGTGAAGTGAAGATTTCGAAGGAAAAGGGTCCTGAAGTTGAAGTCCTCCTCCATTTCAGGCTCATTCCGTGAGCCGAAGTAAGCTCGCCTGAGTCTGTTGTAGTAGGCCTGTGGAGTTTCGTTTCTGCTCTGTTTGAGATCCATTGCCATAACTAGTCCTTGTTCTGACTCTGGATCCGAAAACTCTTCTATTAAGGCCTTTTGCAGCTGCTCGTAATCCATCTTGACGTTTTCTGACTGCCGGTCAAGGAAACTCCTCACCTCACGACTGGAAGTGATCCGTAGCAGATACAGTTTGTCTCTTGTGGTTACATTCGGCAGCGTTTGCACATAAAAGTCAATGTCCTGCAGGTAAGCGTGGATGTCATGGCCACCTGCAGGGTTTGGGGTAAATGTTGGGATATTTCTAGCCAGCTTGTCGAGGTCTTTGGGTGCCACGCCGGGCATGTCTGCAGGTGACCTCGGGAAATTTGTTTGTTCCCACCCCTCTGTGGTAGTGAGAGGTTCTGGGATGCTGGATGATGTCTTTAACAGTGGGCTCCCGCCCCCCTTTTCAACAGAAAAGCTTTGGTGGGAGGGTGCAGGCTCACTGGTTGAATGAAAGGGAAAGGTTGCTTTTTCCCTTACTTGTTCAGCTTGCAGTTTATATGCATAAATGAGTTCTCTTTGGGCGGAGTCAAGGTCGTCCCTCGCCTGGTCTCGTTGCTGAGCCAGAGCTTGACCTTCATCTCGAGCCGCTCGCAGGTGATTCTCACAGGCCTTCAGCTTGGCATCACGTTCCTTCAGTTCTACCTTTGCTCTGACCAGAAGATGTTCAGCCTGCTGGAGCTTTCCGGACAGCTCTTCTCTGGCTGTCTTTTCCTGTTGCTCCTTGTGCTCTGTGTCTGTGCGGAGTTTTGACAAGGCCTCTTGGAGTTGTCCAATCTCGTCCTTTAGCCTCCAGTGTTCCTCCTCCGTCGATGGGTGTTGATCCTCTAATCCCTGTGTCAGCTGATCTAGACGATTCTGCGCGTCCTCCTGATTCCTCCGTGCCTCTGCCGCTTGGAGCTGTAGAGCTGCTGCATCCTGTTCCAGTTGGGCGATGTTCCTTTCGCCCAGTTTACGCTGGATGATGAGGTTGTGAGCGATGGCACCTGTGATCTTGGCTATATCCTTGTGACTGTAGCTCCTCGTTGGGTCGAGGGCTATGAACTTGTTCAGGGTGCCGTCGAGTTGCTCTCTTTCCAAGTGTTGCAGTTCATTGGCGAGGTTGGGCAGGAGTTCAGATGTCACAGCGCTGAGCCAGGCCTCTAGCTGGTCCCAGTGGTTGACAGGGCTTGGTGATCTGGACATGTTGACACACTGATAGAAGAGAAAACACAAAGAGCCAATGCGAGTCCGCACAGTTCAACGAGCTACGGCAATAAAAAAGGTATATATATATATATATATATATATATATATATATATATATATATATATGTGTGGGCTATGAGCTTATTATCAGGGCCTTTCTCCAGCGGCACAGATAATCAGTGTGGGGGGAAAAAAAAAGGGAAAAAGTTTAGTAATTTGTCGCTTTGTTAAAACCTATAGGTCGCCTTGGACATTTGGTTTATCGAGCGTATTACTAATGAATTCTCCTTATGGTTTGTGCAGTTTTGCTCTTTCAGCCCAAAAATAAAGTGAATCAAAATAATTAAAATTAATTAATTATAATGATTAAAATAAAATAAAACAAAATAAAATAAAGAATGAGGAGGATAGGTTGCTGGAAATGAAATAGGAACAGAAAAGAGAGGAAAAATAAACAAATAAATAAAAAAAATAAAACAAATAAAATAATAATAATAAAAATAGAAATAAACTGAAAATGGGAATTGAGACAGCCAACAGACGAAGTCCTAAGGCTGGGAAAATGAAGAGGAAAGCAGGTGGAAAAAGGGGTTTCCTGTTTCAGCTTAGCAGGTTCTCTACCCTAGATTTGATGACAGGGCCTTACAGGGAGAGGGCACTATGGAGTCATGCGAGCTAGGGGAGTGGCTTAGCTAGAGTGGCTGGGCTAGACCCAACGTGAGAGGGATCTGGTGCCTCTAGTGGCTACAGAGGGGAGAAAAGTGTATCTCTTTTACACTAACACCTGTTGACTATTTAAGACAACCCAGGGTGGAACACAGAGACAAGGCGCTTCCCTGAGCACGCAGCCAAGAGTGCCGGGCCTTCTGCCCTCCCCACCTCGACCGCTCAACAATCACGCCCTTCACACCGCCAGGCCGCACTCAAAGGTGTCGCCCACCAACTGGCACTGCCGCTAGGG
Source organism: Paramisgurnus dabryanus (assembly GCF_030506205.2). Lineage (NCBI taxonomy): Eukaryota > Metazoa > Chordata > Actinopteri > Cypriniformes > Cobitidae > Paramisgurnus > Paramisgurnus dabryanus. Next base: position 55,286,036 of record NC_133338.1, read on the forward strand.
CTTTGTGTGTCAGCTGGCACGGTTAGCGATTGGAGTGCCCGGTGGCAGAGGTCGCACTGTGTCTTGCTGCCTAAGGTGCTAAAGGAGGGAGCTACCGCAGCACCCCGACTGTACACACTCGAGTCAGTTCCGCGGGACCGGTCTCTTGTAGAACTCACCGCTGGCGAAGTCCTGATTCATCTATCAAGTGTTAGCTTTAAAGAGATGCACAGGGGCTTATCCTATTGCACCAGTTAAAACATAAATGAATTCACTGAGAATGGGACTTATGGGGCTGAATTCTATTCACAGTAAAGAATTGATTCAATTAAACTTTAAAATAAATCAAACTGCATTAAATTTAAATTTAAACTTAATTAAAATACAATCTCTACAATAGAAAAGAGAACAGGAAAGTAAGGAGCGAGAGAGAACAGCAAAAATGAAATAAAATAAAATAAATCAAAATTAAATAAAAATTAAATAAAGAAACAATAAATTAATAAAGCCACAGCAATATTAATTATTATTTATAAATTTAAGACCATAACATTCAATACGTAGGAAATAAAACTACAAAGTAGTAGAATAACCTAGTTATTGAAGTAAGGCCAAAATTCCAAGTTTGACTCCTGTCATACACTTCCCAAAAGAGTTTATGAGAGGGCCAAACGAACTTTCCCCACCAGATGGCGATATTTCGCCCAACAAACAAAGAAAGCGGAAGTCAGGCGTAAAGTAGAGAAGAAGGAGAAGTGTTAGACACTCAAGACTGACATCTAGTGTTAGAACTAGGTAGTACGCTTTAAACTGACAAAGATTCGCTTCTATTCAACAATTACATCGGCGGCCGCTCCGTTGCTAAGACGACGGATGTAATTTGCTCATGTTTGCACTGCCTATTTTAATTTTGGCTTAGTTACCGGGACACGCAATAAACAAAGAGTCCAACGTGCTTTATCGTACGTTGTGACTATAAATACTTGATCAAGTTTTCATCTCCTTAAAAAAATTGAAGTCTTACCCTCGGTGCTTTCAATTTAAAAAAATCCACGTACGTGAATAAAATGGAAAAATACAATAGACAGCTTCTCTAATTGCAAATCATTTCCTGGAGATTAAACAAAAAGACCTTATCAGATGAGAGTACTCACTCGACCACCGCTTCGCTCTACATAAAGGAATTCTACTCTTTATTAGGCGGAATCAGACAGTAATGCAGCGTATCAAAGTGTTTTTAATACGGTTACCTTAAAGACTGCAGTTAGCTATACATAACAGGGGCGCGAGTCTGTTACGTCCTGAAAATGATACAGGAAAATACATTTTCATTCATACAAATAAAGAACGAAATCAGTTATAGCTGATAGTTCTTTTTCATTCACACAATGCAAAAACACATTTGATTTGTAACTGGTTTGCTCAGAAAATAATGTTTAAATCTGCCCGCGCGTTCTCCACCATTAATATGTAGCGATTCAGCGGGAGGAGGGGAATAAAGTTATTTGAAACAATATAAACCTCCGACTGTAATACTACGGGGATTCCCAAGGGAATCTTAGATTTTAGCTCAAAAGGGAATATTATGTATAACTAACTGTAATTAATTATACAAGTTTATCAGGTTTTACCTGGCGTAGCAGAATTAATAATAACAATTAATTAATATGTTCGTCCACCGAAGACATATATCCATAATCGTATATTAACGTCTAAGAAATGTTAATTTCATGGCCTTTAAAATTAACCTTCTTACTGATATACAGTGCTACTCGCAGCGTGTAGCTGGATCAAAAGGCAGAAATAGTGACTTTAATTTCGTGAGCATTGAACACAGAAACAATTCAATTGTGAAAATGCAAAACCGGTTTATTAACTACAAAACGAAGTACACACAACGACTAACTAAACATGCACATATACAATAACATAAAACATAGATGAGAAAGAAAAGACTGAAAAGCTAGAGAGAGAGTAAAAGATTGGCAAAAACACTATTGCTTAACATCTGCACAAACCATCGGAAAATCTCTAAGGATCGCCTTAATTTTCATAAGGGGTAAAGCTTAAACATCAGCGAGTAGAACAAGGTTAATACTTGCATTTGGCTCTTTATGATGTAGTACGACGTGTCTGGTGCGCGCGGGTGCGAGCAGAGAGAGAGAGAGAGAGATAATCCAGGTGTGCTCGTAAGTCCGTTTGGTTGTTCCGTATGGCGGAGTGTTCCGCGTAAATTGTCCGAACTCGAAGTGCAAAGTGCAAGCCAGGAAATTACTGTCCCGAAAAGTAGGACAGGGCTCAGAGAAAAGATGATGAATCCGAGGGACTCTGGGTGAGTCTCAGCGAGTTTCCAAACTGCGCTGACGGGTTACCTGAGTAACCGAGCGACTGAGCGCTCCTGGGTGATTGAGCGATTGAGCGCTGAGCAACTGAGCAACGATGGCTTGGACGATAGGCCGTTTTGACCTTTCACGCGCCCAGCCCATTTTAGGTGAAATGACCAATGTGCGAAGTGTTCGATCGCGCGGGAAACAAGCCTTTGTTCTTTCAGACATCACATTTGCGTAAATGCCAAATGATAAAAGTTTGTTTCCATAACTCTTCAAATCGATATTAAATGACATTGATGCGGCTTATGGTAATATGATACATAGAAATGATTAGGAAATAAAGAGTGGATTAATTTGATACTAGACAAGACATGGGTTTAAGATCACGTTGAATAATAATTTCATACCTAAGATATGAACCATGCTACAGTGAACAAAATCTAACTAAAGTGTTAACACACAGTTACATCACACATACACGATCATGCAGTAAAGGGATATAAAATATATATACATTTAAACAGCTCATTGTGATCTTTAAATGTGGTTTCATCACAGACATATAGTCCGTGCCCCCCCTGCTGTGTCTCTGGCGACTGTGGACTCTGGTGGAATTCCTTTGAACTTCCTTTGAAGACGGCATTTGTTTTAATTGTCGCCCACTTTACAGCCTTGATAGGTGATAGAGGAGACAGGGTTATCTAATTATCACAATTTTAGGGCTGTTGAAATCCAGATGCCAAATGGCCCCAATCTGACTCCGAGCCATTTGCTACACTATCTTTGTGATATGTCGGTAAAACAGTATAAAGTGTATAATTATTTTTACTGTAAGTCTGTTTATTGTTATATATTGTGTAATAGAGGATATTCAGTTACCTTACAATCTGCCTTTTGTACCAGTCGAGAGATACATTAAACCAGGGCAGAATTAAATTCTCATATTTAGTTTGAAACAGACAAATAAAATAAACGATTTTGTAGGGGTGTATAAAAACTGAAAACAATGCATTTTTTTTCTAGACTTTACTGTTGATGACATCAAGACCAGGGCAGTATCTCTGCGAACGCAGTACTGCCGTTTGATGAAACCCAAACCAAGTGGGAGGGGAAACAAACCCTGGACTCCACGGCAAAAGTGGCTTCTGAGAGTTATGGATTTCATAAAAACATATATTGTCCACCGGCCATCCAAAACAACAGTAAGTTAAACATTCAACTTGTACACTGTTAACCCAGAAATTGTCTTTACTCAAACAATCAAGGAAAAATCATTAATATTTTCTGTTTTGAAGCCAAAGCTTAAATTGATTTGTTGATTTAACTGTTAACCTTACAAAATCTATTAAACTAAAACATTCAAGTAAAATGAACTTAAAATTATTAGTTCATGTTGTGAGGAATACCCATAATCCTTTGCGCCTGAATATTTTGATTATTTTCTGCTTTTTCACAAATTAAAAACTGATAAGAACTTTCTGTACTCAAATATTTGTTAATAAAATGTCATATAGGTTCAAGCTCTTATATTATTGATGTTGTTTTGTTGTAAATTATAATTTTGTGAAGTCACCATTCAGGTGATCAGTGTTTCCGTACATGAAGCCTGTTCAAAACATTTTACTGTATTTCTCTCCACAGTACTGACAATGTATGTCAAAACACATTTTTTGTGTGTTTCTGTGGAGAATCACGTTTATTCAATGACTGACTTAAAGTCAGTCATTAATTTTTGTTATAAAACCATTTATAACATCAAATGTAATAAAAACTAAAGTTATATGCAATGGGTTTCCTCACACATAATGTCATCGAATCTGGGTTAAGAGTGCAGGAATATTGGAAGAAATTAAAACATTAAGTACATTAAACTTAAAATTAATTGTTATTTCAACCAGGCAAAATTAACTTTTTTAGGGCAACGAGTTTCCATAAATGTTTTAGGTTCAATCAACCTGTATGGGCTTACAGTGTAATAGCATACACTTAATGTGATGTAACACTCATACACCAACACATACATATTAATACTCGTATACACATTAATTTATACATACAAACATGCACACTCGCTCAGTCACTGACTAAAAAAAATCACTGAAAAACACACAAATATATACAAACATACGCTGTCACACATGCTAGAGTAATAGTTTATTCTGCTCCCATGACTTAAATGTTACACTGCTGAACTGCGTTAATGTAAGTAGTTCTTTCTTAATCATATCACCATGTTCTCTGTTTCAGCTTGGTGCATCATTCACTGAGCAGAGTGATGCAGACGATCTGGACCTCTCAGACATAAGGCCTGATACACCATCATTGGATAGCTCCCCATGCACTGCGTCCACCCCAAATCGGTGCAGTGAAGAAGCCTCTCCATCGTCTGAAACCGCTTCAACTGCCTCAGGTGATAGTGGTAAACAGACGGGTCGGAACACCAATATTCATAAGCAAAAGAGGGTGTCCGAAGGTGCTATTGAGCTGCAAAAGCTCGATTTGTTAAAGCAGATGGTTGCACAGGTGGATTCACAACCAACTATGGACACATTAAGTTTTTTTGGGAACCAGGTGGCTTTAGAATTGAGGGACATTCAAGACCCGGTTCTCGTATCACGACTCAAGAGAAGCATAATGGTCCTCATTTACAATGCACAGCAGACTGATAGAAACCGATCATTGTCGTCACCTGGACAACCTACCCCAGGCACATTTCAACCGGTCAATTCAGGTCTACCATCGGCCCAGCCTACTTCTCAGCAGTCTTATTATGGCTCTGGCCATGGTTTTCATAGATCACTTTTGGAATCACAACCTGATCATGCCTATGACTAGCCATTGTAATCAAACTGTAAATAGTTGTTTTATTTTGTATTTTTAACACTATTTTTTTACACATTTTTATTTAAAAACTTTTTATTTTATTACAGTAGTGCACTACTTGAAGGTACTTCAACTTGAATGTACAGTGATCCTTTCTCTGTGTTTAAACTGTTGAGTGCTACCGTGTTACTGTTGCTGGTGGACATCAGCATTGTTGTTGAGCTCCACACTGAAAAAAATGATTCTATGCCTTAGTAAATTTAACTTAAAAGAAATTATAAAATTCTATTAAAAAAATGTAAAAAGTAAAAATAACACACAAAATTTAAGTTAATTCTAAATTAACAAATTATTGAGTAAATTTCACTTAATTTTATTATGTAAAATCCACCCAAATTTGTAAGAAGGAAATTTTGTGTTGAAACTACTTGAATTATTTAAGTAAATATAACTAACTAGGCAGTGGGCTTGTACTTCCCAGCATGCTTTGCATGGGACTGCATTTGGAGAGTAAAATTTGAAATTAAACGCTATTTTTTTGTGTTTTTAACAAAAAAGAAAGACTTGTTAGTGTTTCAGGTTAAATTACATTTGAGATTTAGAAGAGTTTGTGTTTCTGTTTTGAGTTTTGTGGTTACCATCATTCAGAAGAGTGGTGCTTGTGTATAGACAATAGGTGACACGATGAAAATCATGATGTAAGCAATAACTGTGCTTATGCCAGTACTGAGATCTATTGAGTCTCTTCTTACTTGCTCAACATAATGTGGCAGTTAAATGTGAAAAGTTAAATAGAATAAGAGATTTAAAAAACGATTGGATTATTTTAGTATGTAGAAATTAAACCATTAAATTGATTTGTTTGCACATAAATAATTTTAGTGTACTGAACATAAAAAAATTGAGCAAATTCTACTCAAAATAATTATGAATATAATTAATCTGAAATTACATATAAAATATAAGTACACTCAATTGATAAATTATAAGTACACTCAGCTTAAAAAATATATCTGGAGTTAGATAAATTAATTGTGTGCATCTTCTTGTCATAATAAAATTAAGTAAATTCAACATAACATTTTTTTCAGTGCACAATAATCAGCACTGTTTTGTTTAATGTGAACATACTCTTTTTTTTATATATATACATATTTATTACACACACGAATAAAAACACATTTTGAAACTAGCTGGCTGTTGATTTTTTTTAAAGCTTTTATATTACAAAATAAGGGACCTAATTGACTGTTCAATGTTGATAATTAAATTACAAAGTATCCTTCACATGATTTTGGTACTCGGTTTTGTTCATAAAGCATTTGCAATAAATGCAAAAGTTTTGTATCATGTAAAAGCTGACACTAATTGACTAACATAAAGTTTATTGTAAAGACTGAATTATTTTGCTTGTGATAATGAAAACACTAGGTGTGAAACACTCTGAAATACATTTCTAATTACTTTACAAAATAAATTTTATACATATTATTATTTTATAAAAACTAATTTTGTCCATAAAATAATCTAGAAATGCACTTTACCTAAAGTCACACGTCTGACATTGTTCTGTTTTCAATATAAAGATGATGCCTTTAAAACTCAATTTTATGAAAAGTCACTAAAAATGCTAACATTTGTTTACTCACATCTTTGCATTGCATTCTTTTAATGTATTGTTCTACTGTTTAGTGACAGACTGGCCCATTTAGAAATAATGTCAAAGGTGATATAAACATTTACACCTATTCAGAAGGATTATGGCCATCTACATCATGCTTTTGTAATTATTAAAATTGCTGACAACTATCTATTTACAGTGTTTTAATCCCTCTTTTATTTGATTACATGTCTCATTTTACCACCTTTTACTTTGTTTCAAATGCTTTTCAAATTTACTTTTAAGTTACAGGTCTGACATTGTTCTGTTTTCAATATAAAGATGATAAATTTAAAACTCAACTTTATGAAAGGTCATGAGATATTTCTTACACAAATCTAAAAAATGCTAAAATTTGTTTACTCACATCTTTGCATTGCATTCTTTAAAGGAGCATTTCACCCGTAGAAACATTAATCTTTGTTGAAAAAGTGTCATATTTGTAGTCGAAATGTAACATACATTTAGAATTTGGTGCCTATTTGACCGAGAAAAGGGGTGTTTGTAGTCTCACCCCCTCAACAAAGATATTGGACTTTCTTCTTTCAATGATGCAAAATTATGATTTTTACATCATTGAAAGAAGGAATTGCAACACTGAAATCTGTATTTCTCCTGTCTCAGCAGCAACTGAGAACATGATGCACAACCATTCAAAAACATGACTGGGGTTCTAACTATACAAAGCTTAATGCAAATGGGTGAAGTGTCCCTTTAAATGTATTTTTCTATTGTTTAGTGACAGACTGACCCATTTAGAAATAATGTCAAAGGTGATATAAACATTTACACCTATTCAGAAGGATTATGACCATCTACATCATGCTTTTGTAATTATTAAAATTGATGACAACTATCTATTTACAGTGTTTAAATCCCTCTTTTATTTGATTACATGTCTCAATTTACCACCTTTTACTGTGTTTCAAATGCTTTTCAAACTTATTTTTATGATGACATTATATGTTAGCATGTACCGCCACAGACATACTAATAATGTTCCATGAATAATTAATGTAGGTCAAGAAATAAATTCAATTCAATTTTATTTATATAGTGCTTTTCACAATTTGTGATTGTTTCAAAGCAGCTTTACATTAATAGAGGCAGTGGAAAGCACAGAAAACCGACAGATAGCACATCATAATACACAATAGCACAAGCAGTAGTATAAATAAAGGTAGTATAAGGTACATAACTGCAACAAACTGATTGCTTTTATGAGTTACATTACTGCATCTTTGGATTTGTATGCAATTTAAAAAATAACAAATTGAATACCAAGAAAACTATAAACAGAATACTGAAAAAATGAATGTGAACCACATTTGTAACACACAAGCAAACAAATGTCCTAAACTGACTTTTAACCGACTCTTTAACCTGCTGTTCGCAGGGATTACTGCATCAGTCATTTTTTAAATATGTTGGTCCTGCCAAGAAACACTACCCGCTGGTGAGACAAAGTAGTCCCGCATCAGATTGCGTTGAATTTAGCTGTTGCTGTACAATTGCGATGTGAGGTGTTCTCCATCGGTTGAAAAACACCCATCCCATGATTCCTCCATTGCCCATCAACAGTGTTGGGCAAGTTACTGAAAATTAGTAATTAGTTACAGTTACTAGTTACTTTTTTAAAAAGTAACTGAATTACTCTCCCAGTTACTGTGTATCAAAAGTAATTAGTTACTAGGGAAAGTAACTTTTAAGTTACTTTTATGTCTGCTTTTTAAATGTAAATATGAACAGTACTGAACAGTCAAAAACAACATTTTTAGACTTATTTATTGTTATCAACAGGTAGTAAGTCCAGTCTAAAGGTCTTGACACACCGGGACGTTTTTCGTGCGCGTTTATCGTCGGCGTTTAACGTGACGTTTTTCTGCTTTCACACCCAGACGATTTTTACTGGCGCTGAGCCGAGTGAGGTGCAAATTCACCCCTGGACGTTAGATGGCGCTTAATACAAAACAGATATATGCCGGTACACAAGGGGGCGCAGCGAAACTTTATGCTTCTGTTCCACTGATCTATATAAATGACTGGATTGCGCATAGAACGCTTGACGTAACTGCGTGAGGTGAAGCCAGCGCAGAGTTCGAGCCGCCATCTTGGTATACCCAAACGGCAGAGAGCGTCATTGACTTCCATTCAAAATCATGATCAAAATTTACCCCCTTTACAGCGTGTCAGTTACACAAGGTTAATTTTTAAGATATGTTTACGTTAATTATTTGTTTATTCTGGTGTTATTTGCAATGTTTATGTTTTAATCGGGCAGGATAATGGATTTATAAAAAACCGTTAAGGTGAGTGTGTCTGTTGCATTTGTTAATGACACGGGTATAAATAAAGTTTTTTTTGACATTCAGCTACACGACGGTCAGCGTTATTTCTCTAAATAAGTTTAGGTAACTTGTAAATTTAGATAACATAATTACAAAACTAGCAAATTATTGCACATACGGTACAAAGCATGATTATTTATTTAGATTTCAGAATGAGCACGTTTATTGTCATTAATACTAAATATGCTGCGGTCTGTCTGCTGATCTGATACTGTAATAAAGATGAATGTATAATAACTTATTAAAACGCAAAATGTACAACTTTCAGTAAATAACTATTTACATGCTTTGGACGTTTGTGTTGTAATAATGTACAGAGTAACTTCACATTTAAAAAAGAAAACGAGTAAAGTTATGTTTTATCATTAAAATCTGATAACGTCCATTGATTTAATAGAACGTTTGGGTATACCAACATGGCGGCGCGGTGGCTTCACAAGTGTGACGTCATGCGCAATCCAGTCATTTATATAGATCAGTGTTCTGTTCTGACACTCACTTGTCACACAGAAGAAGAAAGCCACACGCTAGTCAATAACAAGTCATATGCTTGCTTTTAACAAAACATGGATATTACTAGTAGCAGCTCGATTTCTAACAGCAGCATACAAAGACTACTTCAACTCACCATCAGGACTCACCATCATCTACTTGACAGTATGATCATGTGAAACATGATCTTCTCAGATAAAAGCAAACTGTGCATTCGTGTTATAGTCATTATAATTACCATTTTGAAAACGGTGTGTTTATAATATATATATATATATATATATATATATATATATATATATATATATATATATATATATATTCTTTGTACAAACAATATCTCCGTGAACTTAAATACATTTGTTAAATCAAATCTATTTGATTCGATTCTATTATCAGCACTCTCCACATAAAATTAACTATTTTGATAGAACACGTTATATCAAAATTAAAGCTCTTTCACAAAATATAAGGTAATGGGTGATCCGATGTGTGTATTTTTAACTAATCTTTTACAAGCACTTTCTCTTGTTAACAATTTTCTCACATTTCCTCCCAAATGTATTGTATTTTGTGATTTGGCTAAAGAAGTAGGTATGTAGTTATTACAATAAGAGGTCAACAATACTGATGTACAAATATATGCATAGTGTCAAAATGGCACGTTATTTTCAATTCGTTTTTTAATCAAACATTTATTTTTGTGAATGAACTGCAGTTTGCAATAACAATCAGAGACATGACAGTAAAATCAAATAAAACAGGAATCAGAAATGTTGGTCCAGAAAAGTCACAATGACTTTAGTGCAACTGAACCATGGGCGTCGGAAGCAAATGAAAAGTGGGTGGGTCCCCACATAACCCCCCCCCCCCCCCCGAAAAATACATTTACTGCAATAGATGACATTTTCATGTTTCCTTTTAATTAGCCTGAACATTTGCGTTTATTAAATTAAAGACAGTAGCCTATTACGGTCGAAATTCTGGTAATAGCCCTTTAAATATTTTGCAAATAATGACAGATGTCATGTTTCATTTTTCTTTCTCTGTGTCATTTTTTTCTCTACTCTGCTGACAGTAGGCTACAATGTTTTTTTTTATTTTGAGGAAATAAAAGGTAAGAAAAACGAATGAAGGTAAACTGATACAACTTTTGTATACCTTTTTTATTTGTTATACCCAATTTCTCTTTCTCTCTCTTAGAGAAATAAAAATGTGAGATTCTGGAAATGAGATCACTTTATTTTATGGTATCCGTCGGGAAACAATGCTGTCATAAGAGTTTGAGCATGTGTACTTCTAAAACACATTCGATTAAACAGAGGTATGACTTTATGAGTTCTGCAAATACCTCGCAAATAATAACAATACGTGAAGCCGTTCATGTCGCAAATGAAAAGTAATTGCAGGCTTCTGTAAAAAAAAAACTTGAAAATTATCCAGCGATCGTGGGACCATAATCAAAATAAACTATTTTACAGCAGTAATAATATTTTAACGATTAGCCTATTTTAACGTTTGAAAGGAACCACATTTAGTGCTGTGTTAATTATCATTAAAAGCAAAACGGGATCTCTGTGCCTCCGCGACAGACGCAATTCTACTGGCATCTCTCCTCATCATCTCCTCTTTTTTTCTTCTGTGTCTTGAACTTGGGGCTCGAGTCCGACCTAAGGTTCGAGCTGCCTTTAAGAACACCAAGCTAAGTTCGTTTACCGTTAATTATTAAGACTAAATGGGCAGGCAAACTCGTGAAACAATGAAAGTAAAATAATCCGCTATAATATGGTTTTACACGTCTATAGAAAATATACTATAAATAAAGCAGTTATTAATTTTCCTAATGCATGGTTGTTTGAAATTTACTTCTGTTTAAAACATTTGGCAAATTAGGTTTTTCAGCACTATGTTCGAACAGCAACTCAGCGTCCACTCACCCCCGCGAATTATGTTTAAAAGCTGAAACGGGTCCGCGGTGTAAAAAAAGCAAAGGTTAGGGATCCCTGCTCTAGTGGAATGGATTTGGACTAACAGCGCTTTGATAAGTGAACAGACAAATGCGCTAAATTAGAGAAAAAGTGGGTGGGTCCATTATCATTGGTCTTAAAAAGTGGGTGGGTCCTGTCCCACCCACGTATAATGGTTCCGACGCCCATGAACTGAACGGTAGTGCAAATCAACATTTAGAAATTAGACATTTTCAAATGATTTTCTTAAATGTATAATCACTTAAAATACATAAGTAAAATGGTATATAATAAACATTAATTTGTGTGAACAAGAACTGGCAGAGCTGTAGAGCAAAAAGTCACAATGATAGAAGTCTAAGTGAACTGTAGTGCAAATAAACATATGTGTGAAATGTACATGTTCAACTGTATTTCTTGAATGTATAAACATAAAAAAAAACTAAATAAAATGGTATATAATAAACATCTATAGGTGTGACCAAAAACTGGCAGAGCGCTCCTTCTGTGCTCCTCTTTCTTCTGTGCACTGCTTTCAATTTTTTCCATTTAGCATCTTTTAATAAGAGGTACTTCTCCAGAGGTTTGTCTCGGACTGTTTTCTTTTGTTTAGATTGGACCTTGTCACGGCTGGTGCTGGATGATCCTGAAGACGTGCTTGCTGGGGCCTCCTCACTTTTGCTCACATCATTTTTAGCAGAAATATTGCTGTGAACACTGTAAAGATAAATGTAGTTTTCATCAGAATCAATCTTTCACACTGAGGGCCATGCCACGATATCCATGAGGTCAATATTTGATTACAAATGTAATTTAGATTCATGGTATTTCATCTGACTAAACAAACTAGGTTACCTATACACAGAACACAAATTAACCTCCTAAAACCCGACCTTTGGTTTGGCTTGCATTTTATATTTCTTCCAGTTATTTGGGGGTTAGGAAGAAGCAATGAATATAATAACCAAATATTTTTCTTTGAACATGAAGCAGTGTAATTGTCCACGTTTGTGTACAACAGGTTCCAGTTACACACAAAGTATTATGGTGCAAACAACAAAACGTGATATCACACGGTGTACAGGGAACATGCATGGTATGAAGTTAATCACTGTTCAATGTCAGTGCATTACATATCGTAATGTAATGCACCAATATAAATTTTTATTACTTGCACAGTTATAATGTAAATTTGCACTACTGGTCCATTCAATACACTACTGGACTGTCTATTTCATACTCCCTGTTCATTTGCACTGCTGGACTACTTGAATTGCATCGTTTGCACCCCTGTACTATGTACTGAATATTAGAATAACTATTCACTGCACAATAACTTATGCCATTGCACTCTTAACTGACAAGTTACAATACAAATTCATTCATGCACTACCTAAATATTAATTTCACTCCTGTTCTGTATAGTTTAATTTATTATGTACATATCCATTTGTAAATTTCTGTATATTATGTTCATAGTACCACCCACAGTAAATTGTTCCATCGTATTACATAATCCTGCACCTATGCAAATACTGATATACTGCACTTTTTATACTGTTTTTGCACTTCTGGTTAGACCTAACATTAAACTGCATTTTGTTGCCTTGTACTTGTGTAATGACAATAAAGTTGAATCTAATCTAATCATATAGCCCACACAGCTATGTATTGTTATGTGCTTATATATATCACGTTACCTTCGAAATTCAGTCGATGTTGTGAGGAACTCCGACACCTTCATAAACCTCCACAGCCTCGATGCTTCCTTGTGTGTTTACCTGTTCCACGTGCTCCGCAAGACCATTTTGTGCTTGAGCGCCACCAAGTCGTGTTTTACTGGAACTTCAGCAGCGCCAGGCACGTGAACAAAAGCGCCAATCTCATTGGTCGGCCAACTTTTAACGCGCCGCGTCAAACCAAAAAAACGTGTCCCACGCGTTTTTCTGAAAATGACGCATTTGCGCCTCGCGCTTTTCGCGTGGGTGTGCGCACTCACATTGGCGCTCGTTCTTGAGTCACGAGACGTTAAACGTCGACGATAAACGCGCACGAAAAACGTCCCGGTGTGTAAAGACCTTAATACTCAAAACGAAATAACTGTAAAAGTCTGTAAACTTTAACTATTTACAACTTATTTTAGTAAAGTTTCTTTGAATATTTTTGTTAGAAATTAATAATATGTAAGCTTACTTTTTTATGTATATCATTTAGACCATTTAGACAAATATTCTGTATGTTTACATTGAAAATATATAATGTGTTAAAATTGTGTAGTGTCTCTTTAAGAATTTGGGAGCTGTGTGAAGCTAGCAGCTATTGCGCTCTCTGGAATGCAGTTTTCCACGCATCCGTGATATTTTAGATTTAAGATTATGTTTGTATATGTTTTATGTTTGAATCAAACGAGATACAAGATTAAAGGAAGATATTTAATCCGAAATAGGAGTACGGTGATTGTTTTGTCAGACACGGAGTGAGTGAAACTGAAACCAAAACTGAAACTTGCGCAATTGCGGATTGATCTCTTCCATGAAAGCCGATGTAAACGTCTGAAAACATATCAACATTTCTCAGATTTAATACTTTTGTGGACTACAAATTCAAGTTGATATCAGACCGGATGGACTTATGACTGGCGCACAATTTTTAAACAAAGGTATGTCGTCCGGTTTTGATTTTTCATGTTCATTCTGTACGCACTGTCGAAACTGATGAAGTTTAATGATCCATTGCGCCGCCCACCATGGTCCTGCGACGTTAGATCAGAAATGTTTTGTCTGCAAGTGTTAATTCATCACAGATCAGAAATGTCTTGTCTGCAAGTATTAATTCATCACAAAATAGAGTAACGCGAGTAACGAACTCATTTAAATTTCAGTAATTGTAACTGCGTTACTTGATTTTAAAAAATACTTCGTTACTTGCTCGTTACTGCTAAAAGTAGTGGAATTACAGTAACGCGTTACTTTGTAACGCGTTAGTCCCATCACTGCCCATCAACCATGTTGTGGTCAACAGCTTCCCAGTCTGCAAAAGCTGGAGGGGTATATGCTTCTGACCTGCGTTCGCATAGGAAGTTATGGATGCACAGGGAGGCCATTGTTATCTTCACCACCTTGTCTGGCTCCAAACATATGGTCGACCTGAAAACTCTCAATCGGTTGGCAAGAATTCCAAATGCATTCTCTACCACCCGTCGTGCCCTAGACAGACGGTAGTTAAGAACCCTCTGACTGTGGTCCATCTGCCTGAATGTAGTTGTGGTAAAGACTGCCACTTTTTCTTGGAGGCTGTATGTAAATATGCTTTCCGTCAAGTGCCCCAAGGCAATGTGGAAACTGCCACTTCCTTTCGAAGTCCATGGCTATTGTACGCCACTCTCCCTCCGTTGATGGTGTCTAAAATAATGGAACACACCAAATGTCAGTGATTGAATGTCATATTTCCAAGAGGACAGTTCATCAAGCCTTAATTTGCATAGTCATATGTAGAACAAAATTGGATGGACATGCTTTTGTGAGTCAAAAACCTTGTCACCTAATCCATATACATTTGGATACAAAAATTAACCAGGGCCTAAACAATATTTAGATTAAGAAATATTACATAATAGCAATAAATATAAAATTACTTCTAAACCTGTGATAGTGAACATAATAAATTTTTATATAAAATCTATACATGTGTAATGTGTAAGCTCAGATGAAATTAAGTAATTAAATGTACAACAAGTACATGTACACATAAAAAATACATTTAAAGTGATTAGAATAGTTTGTAATCATAGGACTTTCTTCAAGGAAAGTCAACTGTATATTGTTAATGTCCACAATGTTAATGTTTCTGTGTGGTTTTTTTTAATGAAGTTGTACAGTGTATATCTTTACAATTTGTAATAACTCCCTACCTTCAAGAAATCGTCCTTCATAACCTGGTACAGAGCAGTACAGGTTTCAAAGACTATTTGTGAAATGGTGCTTGTTCCCATCCTGTACTGGAACCTGAGGGACTTGAACGTTTCACCTGCATGACACCAAAAAGTTCAAATACATACCCAGACAAACAAAAACGTTATTACTATATTCAGTTCATATTTGTTTAGAATGAAAATCACACAAACCTGTTGCCAAGAACCGCAGGGTCAAAGACAAACGCTCTCTAGGTGGTATTGCCCGTCTCATCTTGGTGTTCTGCTTTGTTATTAGATGTTGGACTCTACCCAGCAAAAAATCAAACTCCTCTGCTGTCATTCGCAGCAACTCCCTGAAGCCTGTCCTATCATTATTCTATTACAATGAAAAATAAATCAAGAAACAAAGCTTTTTAGCACAGTACACAACAATTTTATATTTTCAATGCGACGGGCATAGACAAACGTAAGCATGCAGCTACTTTTTCTATAGACCATTTCAAAAGATGTAAACAACACTGGTCCAGAAGCACTTCCTCTTTCAGTTTTTAACACTAGATAGTAAATTGGGCTAAAATATAGCCAACAGAACATATAGAACTGAGTCAAAGAGTTAAACCAACATCTTAAAGATAATGATATATGTGTAAAATAAGAAAACAGTCACAAACTGAATCAGGAAGTGTTTCTGGACCATTGTTGTTTACATCTTTTGAAATGGTCTATATAAACAAGCTGTACTCACCTCCAATTCTTTCTGTAGCACAGACAATCCCTGCTGTCCGCGTATGCTGATCCACTCCTTCACCCATACTCTTTTGTTTTTTCTTTTGCGTTGTTTTTTTCCACAGCAAATCATTGCGCAAACAGTTTGCAGCACTAACTTCTGTTTAACGTCCATATTCAAACAAAGTATTGCGTGTTGTGTTCTTCTTCTTCTGTGTGTTTACTGGCGTGCGCGCTGTTTCGCGTCATTTCCGGTTCGTTTTATCGCGTGATTTGTCGTGACAAAACGTGATTTGTAGAATCGTTGGGTGATAGAGTTGTTCTCAACTCGTGTAGTGCGTTACCTCCTGTTGTGGGGCATTCACGTTGTGTCGTGTGGTGTGAACTGCTCAACAACTTGAACACCCCTGATTTCACAGAAAACAGGTCATGTAGTGTGAACCGCACAGTTCGGACCAACGTTTTAAAGTCATGTAGTCTGTACGAGCCTTAAGCAGGGCTGAGCCCTGGGAAGACCACCTGGGAAAACCAGGTTACTGCTGGTGGAGGTGTTAGTGAGATCAGCAGGGGGTGCTCACCCTGTGGTCTTTGTGGGTCCTAACACCTCAATATAGTGACAGGAACACTATACTGTCAATAAAGCACTGTCCTTTGGATGAGACGTTAAACCGAGGTCCTGACTCTGTGTGGTCATTTAAAATCTCAGTTTGTCTTTCAAAAGAGAGTAGGGGTGTGCCCCGGCATCCTGGCCAAACTTACCTGTTGGTCTACTTATCATCCCATCATACTAATTGGCTATATTGCTCTGTCTCTCCTCCACTAATAAGCTGGTGTGTGGTGGCTGCCGTTGCATCATCCAGGTGGATGCTGCACATTGGTGGTGGTTGAGGAGAATCCCCCTTTCATATGTAAAACGCTTTGAGTGCTATAGAAAAGCAGAAAAGCATGGTCAGATTTAGATAAGAGATGAAACCATCCCAGGAATGTGCCAACCCGTGGCCCCACTTCGCTAGAATATTTAAATTTTCCGAAATATTTCAAAAAAGTTAAGGATAGTTTTTGCTTCTACCACTTTATATACTTTGTTCCACCAAATGAACCAGTATATTTGCGTTGTTGCAGCCCGCAATTATTTGCAACCTGTGGTCGCCAACGTTTGTTCTTTTCAATTTAAGTGTACGTTTGACTAATAATATTGTCGAGAAAGATTAATAGTTTAGAAAGTATCACAGTTAGGTGTAAGGGGAGGTAAGGATACGTTCTCGACAGTGTGATATCACTGAAGGGATTTATTTGTACATTATCCCACTTATTACACAGCTATTCCTATACGAGTAAAAACAAATCTATTTGAAATATTTTATTAGCAAATAAAAAAAGTAAACCATCTACGAGGGAAACCTGTTTCCTAATGGCTGTAAGCAAAGACGCTTTAAAACAAGTCCATACAAGATAAACATTCAATTTATTAATTTCCAAATAACATGCAATAACCTATATATTTTAATAATGATGCATATTTATACTGTATCCATTCATAAGTCTTAAACTGTGTCACAGGTCGGAGCGGACCCGAGATAGCTAAAGGGTCATGCCCCTTCCTAGTTTCCACCTCGAGGAGGTTCCCAAAGCCACCCCAATGACCAGACACAACAAGGTAGGAGAAAAATTTAAAATAAACTTTATTTAAATTATTTAAAATTGCAAATAGGGGAGGGGAAAGGGGAACTTAAAATAATGGCCTCTTCTGGCCTCCCAGCAGGTTAAGAGAGGGGGGAGGGGACAGGGTCTTCAGGGGGTCCTTTCTGTCCGTGGCGCCCTCCGTGTCCTGGAGGCAGAACTTCACGAGGCTGTAACACAGAACAGGTATCTGACAGTTAACTGCAATTTATTTTTCTCTTTATCTTACAGGTGGCTGACGACAGTGGACGTGGTAAGTAGTTGCAGGTGGCTGACTCGTGATCTCCTCGCTTGGAGGGTTCGAGGCTGTGGACACAAAATCACACTTTACTGTTACTGTGATCTCCTCTCTCTCTCCTACAGGGTTGACAACAATCGCTGTGGTGAGTATTTTGCAGGTAACTGGCTCGTCGTTTTCCTCCTTTAGAGGGCTCAGGGCTGTAACACAAATCACACTTCACCTTTAACTGTGACTTTCCTACTTGCAGGTGGCTGGTAGCAGTGGATACGGTAAGTACTTCTCAGGTAACTGACTCGTCGTTTTCCTCCTTTAGAGGGCTCAGGGCTGTATCACAAATCACACTTCACCTTTAACTGTGACTTTCTTACTTGCAGGTGGCGGGTAGCAGTGGATACGGTAGGTACTTCTCAGGTAACTGACTCGTCGTTTTCCTCCTTTAGAGGGCTCAGGGCTGTAACACAAATCACACTTCCTTTAACTGTGACTTTCTTACTTGCAGGTGGCTGGTAGCAGTGGATATGGTAGGTACTTCTCAGGTAACTGACTCGTCGTTTTCCTCCTTTAGAGGGCTCAGGGCTGTAACACAAATCACACTTCACCTTTAACTGTGACTTTCTTACTTGCAGGTGGCTGGTAGCAGTGGATATGGTAGGTACTTCTCAGGTAACTGACTCGTCGTTTTCCTCCTTTAGAGGGCTCAGGGCTGTAACACAAATCACACTTCCTTTAACTGTGACTTTCTTACTTGCAGGTGGCTGGTAGCAGTGGATATGGTAGGTACTTCTCAGGTAACTGACTCGTCGTTTTCCTCCTTTAGAGGGCTCAGGGCTGTAACACAAATCACACTTCACCTTTAACTGTGACTTTCTTACTTGCAGGTGGCGGGTAGCAGTGGATACGGTAGGTACTTCTCAGGTAACTGACTCGTCGGTTTCCTTTTTTAGAGGGCTCAGGACTGTAACACAAATCACACTTTCTCCTTTAACTGTGACTTTCTTACTTGCAGGTGGCTGGTAGCAGTGGATACGGTAGGTACTCCTCAGGTAACTGACTCGTCGTTTTCCTCCTTTAGAGGGCTCAGGGCTGTAACACAAATCACACTTCTCATTTAACTGTGACTTTATTACTTGCAGGTGGCGGGTAGCAGTGGATACGGTAAGTACTTCCCAGGTAACTGACTCCTCGGTTTCCTCCTTTAGAGGGCTCAGGGCTGTGACACAAATCACACTTTTTCCTTTAACTGTGACTTTCTTACTTGCAGGTGGCTGGTAGCAGTGGATACGGTAGGTACTCCTCAGGTAACCGACTCGTCGTTTTCCTCCTTACGAGGGCTCAGGGCTGTAACACAAATCACACTTCACCCTTAACTGTGAACTTTCTCTCACTTACAGGTGGTGAATATTACTTCCTCTCTTCGTCTCTTTGGCTCCTCCACCGTTCGGTTTTCCTTCGTGTATCACATAATTCAGTAACTGTTATAAAAGGATTCCACATACGCTTCTATATGACAAGTGAGTCAGACATCTTACATACAACAGGGGTTAGAATCATACTCAGACCAGCCAAAGATTTATCCGTCTTGATGTCCCAGATACTCGCTTTCTACTCCAATGCAATGTTCCTACTGCACCACCACAATGCACAGCCTACCAGACAGCCAAACTGCACCGCCACTATCCACAGCAAAACTCAACGCTAACCTTCGTTTTCAGGTCCTCTTTATCCTCCTTCTATCCGTCTCCTCCTGCAATCACAGATTGTTACGTTTATTCGTCACACCTGTGTCTTGTTTGTCTAATTTTCTTTCGCGGCGTTTTCCCGGAAGTCCGGTGTTCCCGTTTTTACCTCCGGGTGGGAAACATTCCGGTCGGAACCAATCTTCGTTTTTTTGGGTTTCCACCCCCGGAAATCGTCACCGTGGGACATCTGCATGTGGTAAGATTACTCGCCGTAGGCTTACCCGAAATGTTTTACTCCAAAACATTATAGCAAAAAACTTACATTTGACCCTAAAGGCACTACTTTTATTGTAGTCATAAGTAAAGTTTGTTTTTATGTCAAAAGAATAACTTAATAACATAATTATGCCGCAATATTTAGTCTGTCTGGAACTAAGCTGAGTTAAACCACATCACTGTGTGACACTTCAATACATATGAACGGCCGCTACGCTAATACGATTTTGTTTTTCTCTCCCTGTCTCGTCCTCGACCCGAGACCCAGACCCAGTCCCGGTAGATGTGAAAGTCGGCACACCTCTGATCTACTGGCTGTCCTTCAACGTTATGCCCAGCTGATACCTGACCAACGATCACCGGCAGAACCGCTTAATCTCCGCTAAATCTCCATTTCCGTTCTCCCAAGGGTTTTTCCCTCCTAGGACTTATTTTTCCTCGGATAAAAGCCCGGGGTTTTTTTTTTTTCTCCTAGGGGGTTTTTCACCCCGGGGAGGCAGCCTTTTTGGGCTTTACCTAGCTTCCTCTTCTATACGTTGCTTTAGTAATACGTGCAATTATAATATTGAGTCATAGCCGCAGCAAATTTAACTGCTCATGCTTTCATGTATTTTGTTGTGCTATCTGTCGTTTTCTGTGCTTTTTACTGCTTCTATTTATGTAAAGCTGCTTTGAAACAATTGACTTTTGTGAAAAGCGCTATATAAATAAAATTGAATTGAATTGAATTTAGTTACGACTTAATGCGGAAATGGTAACGCAGCAACACGTGTATGACGTGTCTTGTGGTAAAACTGCCAACCAATGGGATCTCTGGATTAGAGATGCGCGGATGGGATATTATTTCATCTGCAACCACATCACAATAATGTCTGACCCATTACAATTCCCCCTTCATATTGGCCTTTACAACGCCTATATGGCGTTTAAAATTACAGTCTATCTTTCGTAAGCTAACTAAATTTAAACAAAACATAAACACATTACAACAATACTCAAACCCAACAATACTCAAACATTAATATAAAACAGACATTATATGTAAGGATACATGTTAAAACAATCCGATATAGTGTTTATAATAGCTGGTTGGTAGATGTTTACTATTTTTGGCAAAACCTCCGTTGCAAACCAACATTTACATGAATAAAATAATTTTTACTTTGAAAATGATGCTAACATCAGCTGTTCGGTTACATAAGACTCCGTCTACGTTCATTTACACTCAGAGCAACGTCTGAGTTCTCAAACTAAAACAGGGTCTTCAGCGTTTGCGAACGAATCCGTTTATGAGGGTCGAAAACGGTGATGTAGTGTAGATGAAAGGCGTAAACGTAACAAAAATAACGCGTTTTAAAGGATAAACGCATTAATGTAAACATAGCCTAAGTTACTGTGTTGATCTTTTTCACATTTTCTAGGTTGATAGAAGCACTGGGGACCAAATTATAGCACTTAAACTTGTAAAAATTCTCGTGATATGTCCCCTTTAAAGTCGCAATGAAATTGAAATGAAAAACTATAAATGTATTTTTAATAGTGTGGTATTATTAACAAATGACTTATCTGTGAGCTTCATTATTTTTTAAAAATTCGTGTGTGCTCATAATCTTTAATCAAAAATGCAAATCTCCTCCCCTCCTCAAAACGATCTCTCTTCACTTCCGGTCAAAAGTATGGCAGGTGGGCGGGGTCCGGGAGAAGATCGCAGTGATTAGCAATTAGCAACACGACCCAACTTCAAACGATCCAATCAGATCTCGATGGACAAATTCAAATCCAGCCCTGCCTTATTTCATCTCAAAAGCCGTTTCATTCGGATATACGTCACCACGGGGAAAATAAGGCAATCGCTACTTCCGTTTCATGGCGACTTTAAGGGCACGGCCTTTTAACTCATGGTAACATGAAAATATATCATGGCCATAAGATCATTTTGTTTAGGTAACAACTAACTTATCACCTACTGTATGTAAAATCTACATTTGTCTTTTTTAACAGTTAGACCACCACCATAGAAGCCATCAGTCTCAGGTTTGATGAATATATGTTGAATATAAGCTGTGAAAAGTGTTTGATTTCTTTATATATATATATATACACACCTGTAGAAAAATAACAACAAACACTGACAAACCAGAGTACTTGTGCAAATCAATTTTTATTCTCCTGTGTTATTAGTAAGTAATATGTGTTTAATGTTATTGCAGATCCTCAGATAGATGAGACGTCTCATGGATCGACTTGCATCGCTGTACGGTCGTGTTGGTCACTTCACAAGATATTTTAAAACATCCACATAAGATACACTGGCAATATAGACCACACAAAATGCACATTTAACATAAACAATATGCTTTTCTCTATGTTTAAATTCAGTACCAATTCATCTAGAGGGCATGCAAGATTTAAAGCAGTTGTATGTCAATCACATGATTGACAGCTTGAACAGATAACCATACAAAGACATAATAAAAATATATTCAATCTTTCTTTCCTCTCTTGATTTTTTTCATGAAAAGTTTGTTTTAAGATTATGAGTGCACATGATTTTTTTTTAAATAATGCAGCGCACAGATAATTTATTTATAAAAAACAGCAACATTTCATAAGGAAATGAAAGTGTGTAATTTCATTTGATAAATCCTAGTCAGCAGAATACTGTGCGTACGTGCATCTCCGCCCCTTCTTCTCCTCAAAACAACCATTATGTAGCGTACAACACTTAGTTTTACTGGGCATAATATTGTCTGCATATCATTTTAATATGAATTTTCCATCCATGCGACGTTACAAAAGGCAATGAAAATATTATCGCTGTCCAATTGATACCTGTCATTTCCAAAAAAACGCTACTTTTCACAAAATTACTGAAAAAAACATTGTGTTTTAAACACTGAGATTGTCAAAGTTGATACTGTGGTTTTACATATGGCCAGACAGGTGTCATTTTGTTTCGAGTGTGGTGATATTGGTCACAAAAAACTGTCAGGAATTGAATCTAGAAAAATACACAGATGCAAGGATCCAAATGCAGATGAAACAAACTTTAATAAAGGCTTAAATAATGGACAGAGAAAACCACTGGGTTGAGCCAGGGAGCATAATAGTAGATAACACTGGAGATCAGCTTTATTAAATATAAAAAAAAAATGGTAGAAGAGGGAGGGGGAATAGAAACATTAAAACAAAAATCAGTCCATGAACCTTCGTAGCAAGGGGGGGGGGGGGCATTAGGATGCCCTGGGTAAGTTCTTCACTGGTATCGGACTCAGGCTCTCTCTCCTGCTATAGGCTTATAGCTGTAACTCAGGGGGTTAATTTCAGACACTGGGGCTCACACTAGTCACTGGTGACCACACACAGGTAGGTATCTCACGGTAACGGGCTCTGGTTCTCTCTCTCCTGCTGTAGGCTTATAGCTGTAACACAGAGGGTTAATTTCAGACGCTGGGACTTTCACTGGTCGCTCGGGGCCGCACGCAGGCAGGTATCTCACAGGTAATGACTCAGGCTCTCTCTCCTGCCGTGGGCTTCAGCACAGGGGGTTACACACAGCATATATTGCAGGTAAATTTCCAGCCTCCACAGCCTCTCGTTTTCTCACGACGAGTTCAGCGAAGGGGGCTACCGACAACACCACACAGCATCACACTGCAATAATTTAAAGTGTATTCTCACAGCAAAGTCTCAGACTCACCCACAGCACTCTTCACTCTTCTACGTGAATCAATAGGGTCGCAGCCCCAACCTCATCCGACTGTCTTCGGGCCGATTGGAAAGAGCTGTTGTAGGCTAGTGGTATAAACGTCGCTGCTGTGGCCCTTCAATCCTCTCGGAATCGTTGCGCCCCGGCTCACCCACCGCTTTGCTCCGTGGTGGGGCCGTAGTCTCATACACTGGAGGCTCACAATGCACTTTGGACAAGTATTCCACAATAACACACTGAATCAAATACTGAGTACTGACAATGTTGATGATTGCTTTCCTTTGTTTACCTCCATAGGACAGATAATTTCCTCTTCGCCCCGATGTATATACACATCTGCCGTTTCCTTCAGTACTCTCACGGTGAGTCGGCTTCTAGCACATCACACATACATCAATGACGTACACAAAGCAACTCGTTTCTCAAAAAGCCTTCAATGCATCATATACTCAGCCTGTGTCTCCCTCTTCTTCTTGTCCTTAGTTCCAGCAAACCGTAGAATCCTATCGTTACCAGCGTGACTTAGCCAAACTCTTCACTCGGTGACACCAGAGCGGTCCAACGACACAACACAGCTGCCCCGAACAACAATGTACTCAACTGTTCCTTTAAAATTCGCACACGACTCCTTCCTTTCGCCTCTACGGCCCACACTCTTTCCGCTCGCTTCAGACACGATCCCCGGATCGTCGGCGCCTACGGGCTCTTCAGAAGGAGCGTGTCTTCATTGGCCCGCCCTTGGCGAGAAAGGGGCTTCCCCTTAGCAACCGCGCTAGGCGGAACGGTGTCTGCCCAAAGTCAGTCGCACTGTGTCCCCCACTTGTGTTTGAAGCTCCTTTATATATCGCTCTTCACCTGTGTATCCTCCAATCCCCAATCGCTACGTCCATCGCTCACACCTGTGTTTGATCATGCTTGATTTCGCCTCGCGGCACTTACAGGAAGTTCCGGTGTCTCCGCTTTGCCGTCTGGGTGGGAAACACTTCCGGGCGGAACCAATCTTCCCCATCTTTTGGTTCCGCCCCTTAGAAATTGTCACTCTGTGACATCATCCCTCAGTGCTGCTGGACAGTGGTCACATCCAGGATGAGGAGTAGCTGGACACCGGCAGGGCAGAGAGAAGATAATCAGGAAACTGGAGCGAAGCGGAGGTGCTGTAATCCTAATGAGAGATGCAGAGCAGAGAATGCAGACACAACAGGCCGGGTGAAATAATAAAGGACAAAAAGGTCAAAATACGAAATAATCCAAACACGGCGAACATGACAGAGGCACACAACTATGAAGAACTTACGAGGAGTAAAAGAACAAGGGAGAAATACCAAATGAATTGGGGAGAAAATGGGGAACAGGTGAGGGACGCAGGTGTAGGAAATCAGTGATGATGAGATCGCCCTGGTGACAGACGCGCACTTGAGGAACTGTCAAAACACAAAACAACACAAACACAGAGAAGGAAAAAAGACAGAGCAGTCGATAGAACGAGATCGTGACAAAAACATGCTTGTTCACACAAAATGCGGGCTGAGAGAAGTGAAAATACGAAAAACTGAAGTCGTTGCAACAGCAGAAATACAAATATAGAAAATGTGTACACAGATGAAAATGAGAGTACTGACACTGAGCATAATAGAAAAATAAGCACAGTCAGTGAAGTAGTTGTTAATGATGATGAGAAAAGTGTTGAGGCAGACAATACTGGAATCACTTCCAGTACTGCTAATGTGGGTAAAAGTGAGAATTATTTCCCTAAAATACAAACCGAGGAAAGGATTGGTCATGGATTAAACAAAAGTGGAGGTGATAGTGGTGGTGGTGTCAGTGGTGATGATGATAATATGTCAGAAATGTCAGATATCCCATCTCAGGTTGGAGATGATCAATTGTACACAGTAAAGGACATTAAGTACTTTCTGGATAAAACATTTGGCCGAAAAGTTGAAGTGAAAGATTATTTCCCTGATGTTAGGAAATGTGTGATTTCCGCAGTAAAAATACAGAAATCAGTAGCCTTTGAAGAACTCAGCAGAAGGAAAAAGTTTAGACTCAAGAAAATTAAGGAGATTAAAATGCTCAACCCAAAAAACATAAGTAAATCCGTTAAATGGCATGAAGGGTGTGTTTTTTCCTTCCTTATTAAATTGTTTTGTGTATTTGTCTTATCTTTCTCTCTCTTCTCCTTTCTTTTTATAGAGAGCTTAAAAGTGGGATCTATTAACATAAATACGAGGAAGAGATAGAAATAAAAGGGCTGTTGTATAAAAACTATATTGAGACCAAAAATATGAATGTTATTTGTTTACAAGAAACCCATAGATGAGGTAGATTGGAGAATGTAATTTTTTAGTCATGGTTCTAATGTGAGTGGGGGTGTTGCTATCTTATTTGGAAAGAATATAAATATTATCTCTACATGTGAGATAGAAAGAGGTCGGGGTTTAATTGTTAAAGTTGAAATAATGAGTTTAGTTTTTGTATTTATTAATATATATGCCCCAAATAATGAAGCAGAGTGAATTAGTTTTTATTTAAAGTTAAAGGAACATTTAAAGGAATTTAATAAGAGTATTTTTCTGATTTTGGGTGGTGATTGGAATTCTACCTTAGATTTTACCATACAGTAGACAGAAATGGGGACGAACCTCATCCTCCATCAGTGGATACTTTAGGTATAATTATCAGAGACTATGGCCGTGCACAGGCCTTTTGAGGGGCATGTGCTGAAACTGAAAGAGGGTAGCCCTCCAAATAAATATCACATAATAATCATCTTAAAAGCTTTATATTTATTCACTATTAATGATTGAAAAATGACATTTTATGATAGCTTGGCATTATACAGTGCAAAGGATATTTGGCCTTCTAAGTTGGCTTTAAGTTGTCTGTATTAGGCCTATTAATAGTCATGTGTTTGTGAACTGCTCTTGTGTAGTAGCTCTTATTTAATTGTATAATATATTAATATTTATTTTTCCTCTGCTTTGCATACATAAAGTTAAATAAAAATTTGTTTATAGAAAAAAATCTATTCTGTTTGGTTTTCTGGGCTAATTTTTATTATTTGGTTAACATGTTTATGTATGTCATTGAGAAGAGGGGGAAATAGGAGATTAAAGATCAAAATAGGAGATTGTATAATAGTTTAGTCTAGTCACTCATGGCTAACTTTTTTGTTATTAGGAGCACTGTAGCCCCTGACAGAAAATGCGCAAGCAGAAAATTTTGGGCACACTTTAAATCAGCCTGCAATGCAATTATTCACATTTTCCCCAAAATAACTGCATTACTAAATAGACTTAACATGCGTGAACACTTGTTAAAAGCTGCTCGTGTTGTGTCAAAAACTCCATTTGGTCACAGTTTGAGCACTTGGTGCCCCCTGATTGCCTGATTGCTCTGTAAAGTTGATTTGATCATTGCTTATATTACAGTATTAATTGTTGAGAAACCCACGATTTTGAAATATCTGTTTCTGTTCCTCTTTGTTTTAGAAAACAAGATCCACTGAGTATTATTGAGTATATTACATAAACGTTTCTGCAAACGCATTGCTTCATTTCCTTTTCCACCTGTAAACTTAGCTTTGTTTACTTTGCTTGCTTGTGGGCTCTTAAAATGTTTGTTACAACCTTTTTAGAAAATGTCTATACTGTAAAAAAAAAATTCAACTAGCTGCCAGTAACTTACTGTAGATTTTACATTTATGTTAATTACTTGCAACAGTTTGTTCAAAGATAAATGAACATGAAACATTTTCAGTCTTTATCTTTTACAGTAAGTTACTGGCAACCAGCTGCATATTTACAGCTAATTTTTTTACAAAGGAACAACATTTATTGGTTGGGTTACTCAGTAGTTTGGAGTGGGCAAAAGAGAATGCAAGGACACAAAAATGACAATTAGTAGTGATGGGTCGTTCGCGAACGAGCCGGCTCTAAGAGCCGATTCTTTGTAGTGAACGAGAAGAGCCGACTCCTGTCAACGAGAGCCGAATCTTCAGCCGCAGGCAGGGACGGGACGGGACCTATTTGTATGTGGCACAAGATGCATCCAATCAAATGGGAAAACAGACTAGGATTATACTGTTATGTGAAAGAATAATGGGGGATATATGCTGCAAAAAGCCAGTGTAGTGGTACAGTACAGGCCAGTATAATGTAAGCACGTTGGGACTAAAAGAAGAAGAAAGTTGAGGCAAGCTGAGGCATTTAATATTTCTAAATGCTAACCTGCACTAATGACTAATTTTGACTTTATTTATTTGGTTTGCTGTGGTTCTGTGTTCATTGTTCAATTGTTTAATTAAAGTTTTATTATAATGTTAATTAAATAACTATGTAGTTTTTGACAAAAAAATCATAAAAATACAGCTTTTATAAAAACAATTGATACAAAAATTGCATACCAATTCACAAACCATTCACAATTGCTACATTTGGCTTTAAAAAGAAGTCTAACAGATACTAAAAATTAATAAAGAGCTGGAGCCATAAGAGCCGGCTCTTCTAAGGGAGCCGAGCCAGAAGAGCCGAATCTATGAAAAGAGCCGGATTGCCCATCACTATCACCTTCTGCCTCAAGTTTTTATTACCAACGTACTTCTCTTCCCACAGGAATAATGTAAGTTTCCTTACAAACAGATTCGACTATTAATGTCTTGCAGTCCCATATAAGTAGAATTCAGTATTTAGCCTTTTGTTTTCAGACAAATATCTTATCATTTAATGTGAAACTTTGTGTCGATCTAAAGCACAGAAGATTAACAGCTGAGTGGTCAGCAGTGCGCTGCGTTTATAGCCTATATTCTGAATAACTAATGGCCTGATAAGTTGATAATATGAGTACAGTGATGACAAATGATTTTCCAAAAAACTCGTAATATGTTAAATCGAAAGTTTAATTATGTCATTTCTCGCAGCCCTGCGCTGCGTCGGTGAACATCATACGCGTGATGACCTTGCACCTTAAATTACCCTAAATTTATTGTCATACAGATAAAAATAAAACAACATTCGAAACTGTAAATGTTGTATTTTTATTTGTGTAAACTCACAATAAGGAGAAAACATTGTGCTTATTTAATACAATTAAAAACATGACGTGCTTTCTGCTGCTTTGGTTTTAGAGCGCGTCACAAAAAAGAAAAGAAACTCAAATACTTTTTTATTCGTTTTGTCAATCTGATAATTATTTAAGTGTTACATATTTCGTGTAGGCTTATTTATTTTATTATTATTTCTCAAAACAGAGACGTAGCCTAATCATCATCTGTTGATTTAAATCTATTTGTGCATGAAACTAAACCCATGGGGGAAATTATGATATTTTAGGCGATTTATTTATAAATGAGTTTACAACGCGAATCCAGAAAGGAATTTATTTATTTTTAAAGACAGACAGTCTGACGGGCTATTTATTTTGCGAGCTGCCGCGGGTTTTGTCTAGAAGGGATACAGCAAATGCAGAAAGTTAATGATTAGATTTGGAGGTAGGATTATTAGGTTGAAAACAGCGGCTCTGGCTAAATGAGATACAAATACATCCTACAATCGTGTGAAATTTTGTGTTTAGAGTTGGGTTTGGGTGAAGGATTAGGATAAAACAGTGCTCATCGGGCAAGATTTCGTTTGCTGTATCCCTTCTATCCACAACCGAAGGCGTGGCGGGGATGTTTTAGGCGTGGCGGGCCGCCATGGTAGAATGTATATAGCGGAAACACTGCCCCCCACACATCCGGATTTCTGATTAAGTTTAATATTTATGATTCGTGATCGGGGCGGCTCCGACATTCTTCTGATCAGGTTCGGACACTCTTAAAGGACAAGTTCGGTATTTACACTTAAAGCCCTGTTTTCAGATTGTTTATGATGAAATAGAACGGTTTTGACTGAAATTTCGACATATGATGCTGGCCTGAGAATTTTTGGGTGTTTCTTGTATCACCTCCCACCTCTATAATGTCTGCATAGGTGCACAGGAACAGTCCTTCCTAAAATGCATTAAACTTTCGTTTACAAAGACGTGAAACTCACCGAGTGGTCAGGGGTGTTCACTGATATGCTCACACAAAAATCGCTGCAAAAGACGCATTCCAACAGGTTTTATCGTAGTTTTGTCCAATTCCATTGACTTGTATTAGATGTGCTGTGAGGTACGGTATTACTCCGCGCCGGGAACTTTGTTTCTATTCTTGCAATTGGCAAAGGCAGATTATCGCCACCAGCTGGGCTGGAGTGTTTATTATTCAAGCTCTCAACGGAAGAATATACGGGTGTGAGGCGTTTGGAAAAATAGGTCCACAAGTTTACAACGAATGCTAAAACACCTGTTGGAAAGCATCTTTTGCAGCGATTTTTGTGTGAGCATATCAGTGAACACCCCTGACCACTCGGTGAGTTTCACGTCTTTGTAAACGAAAGTTTAATGCATTTTAGGAAGGATTGTTCCTGTGCACCTATAAAGCCATTATAGAGGTGTAAAAATCTGAATTGAATTAAACACTGACTGTGTATCTGAAACCATCTTGTGTATTAAACGCATGAAGGCAGATAAATGCAGACTCTTGTCATTAGATTTTGTGTTTTTACCTCAGATAGACGACGCAGTTTTACTTCTGTTCTTGATCGCGTGCTTGCATTACTCGTTAGTTAACGCGATCTGACACACACACGCACGCACGCGCTTTCTGGT
The DNA here is from genome assembly GCF_030506205.2 of Paramisgurnus dabryanus. Classification (NCBI taxonomy): domain Eukaryota; kingdom Metazoa; phylum Chordata; class Actinopteri; order Cypriniformes; family Cobitidae; genus Paramisgurnus; species Paramisgurnus dabryanus. Next base: position 55,316,549 of record NC_133338.1, read on the forward strand.
TTCCATGTTTTGTGGGGACATTCCATAGACGTAATGCATTTTATACCATACAAACTGTATATTCTATTCCCCTTACCTACCCCATTCCCTAACCCCAACCATCACAGAAACCTTTCTGATAACTTAGATTTTCAACAAACAGCATTCTGTTTGATTTATTAGCTTGTTGTTGCCAGGTATGACTTTTACTTTGTGACTTTTTATTTTCTATGCTGATCTTTATGTTTGATATTAATGTTAATATTTTTAATTGCTGAATTTAAAGAACCAAATGATTGATTTAAGTGTAATCTTACCTGCAAGGGCGCCTTAATGCACGGGCTTACCTTGGCTGAAGCCCAGGGGCCTCCCAAGTTCAGGGGCCTCCCATGTTCGCGTTCATGATGAGCTGAAAAGGTCATATTGTTTTGTAATTTGTCAGGTTTTCTGTCAATCACTCTAATTGCACGTTACATGGCTGCTGATTGGTCCGTGGTAACTTACCGTGAAATAAAATATCAGACGTAACAGATTTTTCTATTCCGCATAATGTAATTAAGTGCGCGTTGTCAACTTGGCATTCCTGCATGTTAGACTGAGTGTGAACGAGAAACGGGAAATAATCCACCATCGCAGTGGTGTAGTCTAGATTTTTGTAGTGAGTATACTGTGATTTTTCCCTCTCATCCTTATGCTCACTCGTCCCAGCGCGACACCTCATAAGCACCACAACACTCACAGATGCATACAGTATGGATCTTCATGTAACTAAGCTCATTCTGAAAGTGCACTCATGAACACATAAACTGAATGTGTTATCAACATGTCAGTTTATTATAAGAAAAAAAAGACTTTAACAGCCAATGGGTTTACAGCTGGGGAAACTGGACTGATATTTAGACTGGTTTAGTGTTAATCAACATCTAACTCAGGGACAAAAGTTACTTAACTGTTAATTAAAATTAAATTAACTGTTTACAATCTTCAATCCGTGGCAAACACATGCATTGAAGGTGATAAAAATATTCAATTCTTTCAATAGCTATTATCTGACAACTATTGATAACATTACCCAGAGGCGCGGGAAGATATTTTCGGTAGGGGGTGCTGGGTGCGGGGGGGGGGGGGGGGTGTTATAGAATAGAGTTATAGAATTCTAATGTTGTTCACAAGCTCTGTATTCTGCAGACCACTCTACCTATGTCTTCTTTTAAAAAAATCACTCGCCCCTCCCATCCATAAAGTAGCCTACAGCTGAGCTGACGGGGCATACAAACTATATAGCCTTTTGCAACATAGTAGAGATTCTCTGCCCAGGACGTTATTTTCCGCTACTATCCTCGGGCCGGGCCGATATAAGCATATTTTGAATCATTACTTTATTACCCCAATTGGGGAGAAAGCTATGCCATAATCAGAAATATTATGACTATATTTAGGCCAAAGTAACAAATGTCTCCAAAAAGTTACACAAATTACAAATTACAAAATGATTTCTAAAAGTTACAAAATGCAATGCGAGTCAGGTGCGGAGTCTCCTCTGGCACGCATCACGCACCGGGCATGCTGTGCGGTATATGGTGGAGTTTAAGTGCAACATAGAGTTTGAAGATGTAAAGAAAAAAGAAAAACAGGAGAATTAACTTTGAGCAAGTTTGGAGGAAAGTCGGAGGTATGGAACCAGTTTATGTACACATATGCATTCTCACTGGTCCCAGTAGTACGCCTTTTTGTTGTCCTTTGGTTAAGTTTTTAATATTTCTAAACTCTAACATAATAACTTTATTGACATTACTCGAGTTAAGGCGATTATAGTGGTCCTTTCAATTCACGGGTTTCATTTAATTCTATTTTACACGTAAATGTAATATTTGTGTCTTTACATTTTGTTTCACTTTACCATGCCTCCTGCGGTGTAAAAATAAGATATTTTTCGACTTTAAAATTCCAAAATCATGTCCTAAATTGTCGGAATATATTCCAAATGGATTCATTTGAATTTATAGACGTTTAACATTAAAATCGATGCATGGGAATAATTTATATATATTTTTTGAAATACATTTTAAATGTCGCATGCATGTTCCTTATTGTACATATATAATTTAGTTCCTTTTACGTCGTTTTAATACTTTAATTCAACCGTTTATACTTTCATTCAATAAAGCACATGTTCTGTAACATTTACAAGTGCGTTAAACACCGCAAAACAATTTGGCTATATTTTTAAATATTTTTAAAAAGATGACGAACTAGAAAATCGTTTACTGAACCTAGCTTAGCTTGGACGCATTTTTCCATCGGAATATGTTTAAAATATCAAAATGGGCCAACATATTTTGATTAAAATATATTCTAAAACCATGCTAAATTATTTTAAGAGTAGTAGACCTTCTAATATAGGCCAACCACACTCCACAGTTCATTCATGTTCGTTTTATATGTGTTTCATTGTTGCATGCACTTTTTACGCATGCAAACTAAAATGCTATTTATATAGTGCGACCATTGTAAATCAATGCGAATCATTGTAAAAATGTATTAGCAATACATACCTTAATAACTAGTCCTCGGGAATTTTGCGTTGTGTGATTGAAAAAAATCCAAAATTCTCTTTTGAGACATTGCGAAGCTGATAGATAAACTCATTCGGCGTTCAGTATGTGGCTGTGAGTGTACGTGCTTGTGTGTTATGCTTATGCCTATTACAGCATATCGGCTGAATGCAATCACGTCGTCAAGACAGAATCTGATAGAATCTGGCTAATACACACTGAAATAAATTAAATCATTTTAAAATTACTAAAATTATCCCTCTCTTCATCACACACCCAACATGGCATACAAAATGTCTTTGTACAGAAACAAACCAAAATCAAGAGACATTTATGAGATATAATTTTACTGTCATCGCAGTTTTAAATCTCTGCCACCAGGGGGTGCTGCAGCACCCCCAGCACCCCCACTTCCCGCGCCCCTGACATTACCTTGTGTAATTTAATGGTGTAAATGTTTTTAATTAATACACATTTAAGATGACCATGAATTAACTCTTATTTGCTAGTCATTGATATAAAAGCTTATTATTGCATATAATATGAGCATTGTCTAAAACTGAAAATAGGCTTATACTTAATTATTATTACAAGACCATCTAGCCTAATATTTGCAAGTCTGAACTGAACATCAACGCAGACATGAATTTACTCACAGAACTTTAAGATCATATACATCTTGAACGTAGATATATAAATGAACACATAGAAGGGAAGTTTAACACTGTGAAGCACAAGCAAACATGCAGAGCAACTGAAGGCAGCTAAAAACCATCAGGATATAATCACGGGCTTATTTTATTGCATTTGGAGCCTTACCTCCAGATAAAGTAATAAACTGGACTGATGATTTAAATGTTGTTTACTCACATGTGCGTTGTAAACTCTATGGAGTTTATGTTGCAGCACTGCTTCACTTGTTCACTTCTCCACATGGACTGTTTGTTTACAGTGTCGCGTGAGCAGCTACACTCCAGGTTCGACTTCATTTGGCGTAAAGCAGACCTCTTGGTGATGTCAAAGTACCGCGAGAGCGATTCAAAGCAGATTTCTCCATGTGATAACTGGAGTCTCTCTAGCGGTACTTTGCTATCACTCGCTTGTGGCGCAACACCAGTCTGCTCCCCAGTCACTTTCGCTTCACTATAGTAATTTGATTTCATAGAAATTAATACGCCGATCGGATCGCGCAGTTCGACAGGAAGTATATAGCCTATTATGTATTTCAACCAACCCGCTAAAGTAGCAAGTGTAGCATGCTAATGGTCAGTGCTTCACATGTATATTATGACTAAAAGTTTAAAAATGTCACAAAACCATGCTGTTACGCATCCTCGCGCTATTTTTAGTGGGTATACGGAAATCCTTGACAATTTCTAGTGGGTATACGGCGTAGTCCTGCGTATCACGTAGACTACACCACTCAAATGAAAGAGAAATTTCTGAAATTTCATAATAAGCACTAGTGAGGTGCAGGCCTCTCTCTCTCTTTCGCGCGCGCGCTCGCTCTCTCTGTGCTCATGCAGCTGAGTCTCTGGCAAGCAGAAGTCTCTCTAAACGTGCGCAAGAAACTGTGCCGCCAAATAAAGAAAGGAGTTCCCGCACATAATGCTGTTAGTTGTTATAAAGTTTAAGTTTACTCGCGTTTATATCAGTGATGCGTCCGCAGCTGGAGCGATGTAGTTTGACGCGAAGTTAGCTCACAGTACACACATCTGTTGGTTTAGAAAGACAAGAAAGAGACGCAACGGTAAAGGTGCAAGTCTAAAGTAAAGAGCGACAAGACCATCTCACATGATCATCCCCTGATAGCACCATTCATATTTATAATCTCCTTATCTAAAGATCTTATATACAGGTATGTTCCCTGTCTGTTTTGTGCATATTCATACTTGTTCGTTTTACATGCTTATGTATGCATAAATACTAAATACAATGCATACTATATCTTCAATAGCCTACAAAATAAATAACTGATTAAAAAACAAAATTCTGTCTATAAAGACTTATCTTTTGTTATCATTAGTGCATTTTCACTTTAAAACTAACTTTAACTTATTATATTTTTAAAACTATTTGTGAGCATTTAGTTAGTGAGTCGCAATATTCTGCAAAGTTGTATATTCCAAAAACAATAAAAACATCAAGCTTATAAACATATATACTTTCACACATTTTGGTTTTATTATCACCACAAGTTGCTGTGTGTGTGGTTGTTAAATAAAGTGTCTTGTGTTTATGCTCAAGTGGGCTCAGTGATATGTTAATAACAATATATTATGGTGTTTTCTGGGTCAAAGAGGGAAAACTCACTGTTGTATGTCTCAAAAGAAACAAATGCATTTTGTGATGTACACTGTAAAAAAAATTCCGTAGAAATTATAATGTTATTGCAGCTGGATTGCCGGTAATTTACCGTAGATTTAAATTTATGATATTTACTGGCAAGAGTTTGTTCAAAGTTAAATAAATTTAAAATATTAACAAGTCTTTATCTTTACAGAATAAAACTATTCAATAACAGCCTCATGCGAAGTATTCACTCTAAAAATGGCTGGGTTATTTTTTAACCCAAAATGCTGGGTTGAGTCTGTTGGGTTGTTTTGCTGGGTTAATTTTTAACATTTTAAACACTTTTTGGGTAGTTTCAGTTTTCTGGTTGTTGGGTTAAAACTGCTGGGTTATTATACTGGGTTGTTTGAAGAGGCTCACGTGCTTCGCGCCTTTGATGTTTGAATGTGCTCAGCAACGGTCGTCGTGAAAGGACAGAGTCACTGGAAGCAGTTGTTTCAAGGTAAGTTTATATGTTTTTGTAAACATTTCATGAATATAAACAAGATTATAACATTTTGCGAGACAGCAACGTGTTAATTTATACAGACTAAGACGACGGGTGTAATTTAGAGGAATGACGACTGTTACCTCAGATCCCCATTTACAAAAATTGACTCGAATAATCGTTCTAAGATGTTTAATATGTCATATTAATAAAATTAATAAAATCGATGTTACAAAATCCCCATCATACGGTTGATTACGTTAACTCATGACAATTTCTGTAAGCCTTTAACCCTTTAACTGCCAGCTCAACCAAACGGTTGAGCACATTTTGAGTCCCTATATTTTATTGAGAGGAGTACCTAACTTAACTCAAGCTGATTGAGCCATCTCTACTATTTGTGTAAGATATGTTTTGCCAAAAAAATCCACTAGATATCAATGTATCAATCAACAGCACTTGTCACAACACATCTTGTTATGTGGATTTTAGAAATTAAAAAATCACTTCTGTTATATGAACTGTTCTTGTTGAAATTTTGCAAGGAAACCATATTTTTTTGACATATTACACTGTAAGAGCCCTAACTTTACAAAATTATGTTACTTGGTGCCATGAAAAAACTTTCATGTGTTTTGAATAATTTTTCAAAAACATGCTCAACCAAACGGTTGATTTGTCACTTAATGGTAAAAGTAGAAAAGCTAGGGTAATGTTTTCAGATCATCCAATTCTGCAGTCAGAGTGTACTATTTGCTATGAAATATAAATTTCTGATCATTCACAGCTATGAATATGACACAGCTATTGTTATTTCTTATTTAATATATTGAGATCATTTCTTAAGTATGTATTTTTGCCACTTCTGGATATTTTTTTGAAATAACTATAATGAATTCATATAATTAATGTATGGAAATCATAATTACTCATTAATTAATCAATAATTACTTCTTAAATTATGTTTTAAATTGTTTGAAGGATTGTCTGCAATGTTGGCTTACTCTACACAGCATTGCTGGTTTACAAATAAATGTTAAAGGGGCCATGTCACAAGACTTTTTTAAGATGTCAAATAAATTTTTGGTGTCCCCAGAGCACATATGTGATGTTTTAGCTCAAAATATCATATAAATAATTTATTATAGCATGTTAAAATTGCCACTTTACAGGTGTGAGCAAAAATGTGCAGTTTTGGGTGTGTCCTTTAAAATGCAAATGAGCGGATGAAGTGCAAACACCGATCACAATGATGGTGGTTTGTTGAAATTGAAACTTAGTTGTGCTGTGAATTATTTTCTCTGTCTCTCCCTCTCTGGTTTAAAACACTGGAAATGGCAGTGCTGTGGTTGGAAAGTGCAAATTAAGGGGTGGTATTATTATAATAAGGGCTCCTTCTGACATCACAAGGGGAGCCACATTTCAATTACCTGTTTTTTCACATGCTTACAGAGAATGGTTTACCAAAACTAAGTTACTGGGTTGATCTTTCTCACATTTGCTAGGTTGATAGAAGCACTGGGGACCCAATCATAGCACTTAAACATGGAAAATCTCAGATTTTCATGCCGTGACCCCTTTAATTTATCTAAAAAAAGACAAAAAAAATTATTTTGCACTACCAAACTTGACAGTGTGTTTCTTAAATCATAAAATACTAATATGCCATTGTATTACTATCTTTGGCCTTCTTTTATTTTAGGTTTTAAATGCAGAATATCCTTATTTTTGTTAATTTTGGTCATTTTTATTGCAAAAAACATGAAAACATGTCATGTCCTGCGTTAAAATAAAAACCTGAAATATTTTAATATGTTATACTTCAATAAATAAAGAAGATTTAATATACAAAACCATTTTATTTGGATTATGTTTGTAAAAAATTAGTATTATAGTTCATATTTTCTAATTTCCATAGAATGTGTTTGAGTTCCTTTAAGTGACATATCAACCGTTTGGTAGAGGCCGATTTTTAAAAAATTATGGGATGTGTTGAAAAAAAATACATTGATTGTGTTAAGTGGTGACATAAGGAGATAAGAAATGCAAACAAAAAATTTTTCAAATGCCTTTTTCTTGGTGTGGCAGTTAAAGGGTTAACAAAGCGAGTCAAACCGGTACCGAGTCGACCTCCGCAACGTTTCGGCTTTTTGTGTCACACACGCGCATAGTTTTCCCAGCTTAGCAATAGCGACACTATTAAATTAAAGTTGATGACAAACGAGTTGCTTTCTTGTCATTCGATATGGAAAGACAGACCGCGAGGCGCGAGCACAAGTTAACTTAACCGGCGGCGGAGAATTGCGGAGCCGGCGTCTACTCTGTCACTGAGAGGCAGGGACAAGCAGCACATTCACTTCACAGTCGGTACGGCGGGTAACGCGTCAATAAATGAAAACGAAACAGCGTTTCCAAGAACCGGTGTCTTATATGTATATTGCTTGGTCCTCTCTTTTAAAATGAAACAATAATGTCAGTGTTTGGACATGAACTTGAATACATAAATGCATTTGTCACCAAGACACTGCGTGTCACTGCGTGTACAGTTTAACAAACATTTATATGTGTTATATGAATGAAGATGTGTTATTGAGTCGTATTTAGTTACTATTTTATATTAATTTAATAATATTCTTGGGTTGTCTCCTGTGATTTCAAGTTTATATTGACCAACCCTCTGATCTGTGGCTGATACTGTATCAGATATGTTATGTTTTTAGCAGAGATCAGATGTGATGTTGTTTTCCCATTCTTTTTGTCTAGAGAGTGCAGAGTTTTTATGTCCATCCATTAATAAGGCTAGCAAGACCTTCATACAACTTCAGCCAGTAAGTATAACATTTAATAACTCCTATTTAAAATGTATTGGGAATGTCTTAATTATCTGCTGCATTTTATTCTGCAGCACTTAATTCTTTATAGTCAGATCATCCTATTTGTCAGTCTGTGTGGTTTGCAGCCTTTGTTGTTGGCACAACAGTTAAAGGAGTGTAACACCAAAGTCTTATGCAAACCGATGACAGGCCATTGCATTTTTGGGGGGAAAAATCTCACACGTGGTGGTAAAGCGGCCAGGGATGCAAAAGAAAGTCTTATAATTTTTATAAAATGTATAATTCACTTGGCCCACATGGTTTTCTGAACACTTAAATCTGATCATTTAGTTCAGACCACTAAAAGTTTTTTCCTCTTTTGTAGATTGCAACAAATGTGGTGGAAGTTCTTCTCTGGACAGAATCCTCGAAATCCTTTCCTTTATTTCCTGGCCATGGGAAACATGCAATCAGTCTCTCTGATGGAGCCAATACGGAAGTGACTTAAACTGCAATTCAGCCAAGATGGCGACGGCACGCACCGCCTACTTTAGGCTTCAAAAATGCTCTTCACAATCAATGGGTGACATCACGGACACTACTTTCATATTTTTTTTCAGTCTATGGTTTAAAGGCATTTTACGTGCTTGAAAATAAATACCCCAGGCAATGTGCATCTACTGTAGTCTGTCATTTTCCAAATGGATGAATCCTCTGCTGTTCGGTTCCTTTGTACATCTTTGTTCGTGAGGAGTAACTTTAATAAATGAAGTATTTTTAGTCAAATACATTCCATACTCTGAAACTTGGAACATCTGTTCTGTAAAAAACATCTGTAAATTATTTTACTTTTAATTTAACAATTACATTGTTTATTTTCTTACACTGCTGCAGTTTTGTTTATGTACATTTCAGTATTTCATTTATATATTGTATATACTTATATACAAATTCTGTTTTAAATTCAAACAAATTGATTTAACCTGTTACATTGTTACTTCAATGTGCATAATTTCTGATATTTAATAAATATATTTATACTTGATGTCAGTAAGCAGCAGTCCTTTAAATGATTTTGCAACTGCCAACTGTAAAAATTTAAGAGTTTGTAGTTATTTTGAAGTCAAATAAACATTTATTTGGTGTTCACAATGGTCTTGATTTACAATAAAGCACATGATAAAAATAACCCAGCAAGAATAACCCAAACCCAGAATATTAATCTCATAAGTGGTTAAAATGACTACACGTTGGGTTTTTTCAACAACCCAACCTGCTGGGTTAAAATGTGTTACCCAGCGTGTTGGGTTACTTTAACCCAGCATGTGTTCTGTCCAATATTTACCCAGCGCTGGGTTGCCAATTGGGTTGTTTTTAACCCAACCATTTTTAGAGTGTTCTGGGAACCAGAAATCATCATCAACCTTTTCAGTTTTTTTGCTTCAGATTTTGTTTCCCAGAATGTTTTGCTTGATGCTGTTTTTTTAGTTTTACTCTATAAAGACAAAGACTTGTAAATGTTTAATGTTCATTGCACTTTGAACAAAATGTTGCCAGTAAAAAACATAAATTTAAATCTACAGTAAGTTACCGGCAACCCAGCTGCAATTTCTACGGAATTTTTTTACAGTGCACTGAAAATATAATAAAAGACTTGACTAGTTTTAAAATGAATAAACGTTAACAATTTATTTTGCCAGGCAGGTAAGCAGGGCCGCCGTAACCTAATGTGAGGCCCTGGGGCTGAAAGGTTTTGGAGGCCCCTCATCCCCTAAATGTATAGTTTGATTTTTTTTAAGTGTAATATCTAAGTAATAAATATATTAGAGGGGGCATAGATTAGTTGAAAATATGCTTGCCTCCCCATTTTAGGTTAAATGTAGCCTCGCCACTAGCTTACCACTTGGATAAGATTCCTAAAAGGAATTGCACTTAAATAATTAGCATATTAACAAAACGAATTTAAAATGATAAGACGATTTTCAGTTCATTTTTTGTGACACGCTCCACAAACGCACAAAAACTAACTGATTGCTGAAACACTGCTCACTTGAGAATCTGATGTCCACACTTACAATGTTTCACATTAAATTACATATTTGTCCAAAACCATTGGTAATGTAAATACTGAATTTAACACTAGACTGCAAGATAGAATAGAATATAAACTTTACTGTCATTATAAAAATATCATGAAATTTGTTTAGAAGCTCTCAAAGACCAGCAGCCTCAGAAGAATAAACAACAAAAATAGAATCCACATAGTATATAGCAACAAAATAATATCACTGCAGAGTAGTATATATACAGTGGAATTAAATAATGCAAACAACAGTGCAAAATCAAGTTTAACCAAGCATCAGTCATTAAGCAGCAACGCTTATAACCTACAATAATATTCATGTTACAGGAAAACAGAGCATTAAAAGAAATAGCCTAGATCACTTAATAATAACTCTTAAATGTGCAAAAAAATAGTTATATATAATTAATTTAAATAAATTTGGCATGATGATTAGACTTGAGTTGGTGCTAGATTGTGCACACAAACAATATGCATTAAAATACTGCCTGCATAACAAGACCTGAGGAGGAGAAGTCACAAAGGTGTCAAATAGAAAGCTGCTAGCAAATGTAAATATTTAAAAAGAAATCATAATAAATGTGTCATAATCTTAATTCCTTTATAACCTCTTCTCCTGAGGTGATGTGAAGTGCTTGCTCTGGCAAGATAATCTTAATAATATCCTGTAGTGTGTGACGCACTAGGATTTTAAAATCCTGTAGTGTGAGCATATTTAAGATTTGAGAGAAGAATATCTGACAAGATTCTCCTTATGTGTGTGCTGCAACCAGATTTCATAATCTGCCAGGATTTTAAAAATTCTGTAGTGTGAGCCAGGCATGAGGAAACTAATCAAGGTCTTCATGTTCACTAGAAAATCACAGGTGGGTAAGTTTGATTAAGGTTGGAGCTAAACTCTGTAGTGCTCCGGCCCTCCAGGGTAAGATTTGGGGAACCCGGCTTCACATCATCAGGCCGGACCTAAAGTTCGATTTGTAAACCGGCTCGACTGGTTACTTCCTGAAAATCGACTCAAAAGAATAATTCATTCAAGAACCGAACATCACTACTTCCTACCAACGTAACAGATAGACTGACCAAACATGGATTCAGCTGCTTTTAAGTCTCCAGCAATGAGACTACTCATGCTCTGCCAGGGCTCCGGCCCCCTTGAGGACAACACTCAGGACTTTTTTTGACCATGTTCCAGATACCCACTTCCCAGATAAGTCACTTATTGTTTTTTACTGTGCCAGTTTAAAAGATCCACTACGTTCACAACTTACCTGATATATTCCTCAGGGAGTTTTTATGATATTTGTGTAGCTGGCCCTGCTGTTTACATTTACATTTAGTCATTTAGTAGACGCTTTTGTCCAAAGTGACTTACAAGTGAGGTAAACAATAGAAGCAATTATAGCAACACAAGAACAGCAATACATAAGTGCACTGGAAATCAAGTCCAACACAGTATACATAGACAAGGGTTGGTTAGTAATTTTTTTTTAAAGAAATGTACAGATAAAGATAAAGGGAAATAGAGAAAGATAGTTAGTCCTTTATTAGGAAGTGAGGTAGTGTTAAGCGAATCTCCCTTAACTGTGGGCGAGGTAGAGACTGATGCTTGCCTAAACAGTTTTTTGGGGCGGCAGTAGGCAACAGGCTCTGTGTGTCGTAGAGTCAGATCAGTCACAAAATGCTGTGTGCACCACACTCATGGTGGCAAGCCCGAGACTCATGCTTGAACCAGTTCTCAAGATGGCAGCCACGCCATAACCTATTCCCAAGATGGCCATCACGCCTGAACCTGTTTCCAAGATGGCCGTTGCGCTCAAACCTGTTTCCAAGATGGCCGCTGCGTCAGAATCTCTTTCCAAGATGCCCCGGCGCCCGAGGCTGTTTTCAAGATGGCCCCGACACCATGTATTTGTCACGACTGGCTTTTACACAGAAGAGGGAGAACCCAAACGCAGACAAGATGTATAATTAACTGAAGGTTTATTAAAATAATAAACACAAAGACCCACGTTGGGGTAAAACTGATGATAACAAAACATGTGATGGAACACGAAACACAGGAACAAAAAACTGAAACCAAAACAACACTGAAGCATAAGTCAGGAACACGGAATACATGAACACTCTGACTTTAGACAACGAACGGGCACACAATAGAGAACGAGAGGGCATTATAAAGACACCACATCAATGGGGAACAGGTGAACATAATTAATTACATAACACAGGAGTACATAAGGGAGTAGGGTAAAAGTGACAAGACCCTGGGAACACGTGACACAAAAACCTAATGTGAACACACGTGTCCCCACACAAAACACAATGCTGCCATGACCTTGCCCTCAGAAATCAGACCTGAATCTTACACCAAGGTCTGGCAAGGCCATGACAACGACAAGACACTGGGAACACGTGGAAGCCACACACACAATATGACTCCCCGTGTCCCCACATAGAACATAGTACTGTCATGGTCTTGCCAACTACACTCAGACCTGAGTCTAGTACAAAAGGTCTGGCAAGCCCATGACAGTACCCCCTTCTTTAAAGGTGGATACTAGACACCAACAAACAGAACATTAAACACGAGAAACAAGAGACTGCACAACAGAGAATACCCAAGAAACAATTACAACAAACATAAGCGGAAGACAAACATATGTAACAAAAGGGTTAGGATGATTCAACAAAAATAACAAATCAGGGAGGGGGGTGGGGCAACAACAGGGTGTACAAAATGTCCGGGGTGAAACGAATGAGTCCTAAAGTTCTGATGCTGCCGCGCTGAGGCGTGACGCGTCTCTGGCTGCGCCGGCGGGTGACGAGTCCCCGGCTGCGCTGGGCGGGTGACGAGTCCCCGGCTGCGCCGGCGGGTGACGAGTCTCCGGCTGCGCCGGCGGGTGACGTCTCTCTGGCTGCACCGGTTGTGGTAGCGACTCCAAAGCCCCCTTCGTCCTCCTCTGTCTGGAGGCCGGTAATGCAGGACGGAGATTGGGTGCGTGCGTAGTCTCTGGCGCCGGAGAGACGAGAGTCGACCTCCCCAACCTGATCGCCCCGGTCAGAATGGACGGAGTCAGGCGGGATCTGGCAGGTCCGGCTTGTTTCCGCCTGGCGTTAGCTTCGGGTCCGCATACGAGCGGGTCATAAAACTCGTAACCAGACTCGTATGCGGGACGGGAACCCCTTCCCCGTATCGCCAGGCGACTACCGGAATACATGTCCGCTGGGTTCTGTATTTTGGCACGTTCGTTCTGTCACGACTGGCTTTTACACAGAAGAGGGAGAACCCAAACGCAGACAAGATGTAAAATTAACTGAAGGTTTATTAAAATAATAAACACAAAGACCCACGTGGGGGTAAAACTGATGATAACAAAACACGTGATGGAACACGAAACACAGGAACAAAACACTGAAACCAAAATAACACTGAAGCATAAGTCAGGAACACGGAATACATGAACACTCTGACTTTAGACAACGAACGCGCACACGACAGAGAACGAGAGGGCATTGTAAAGACACCACATCAATGGGGAACAGGTGAACATAATTAATTACGTAAGACACGAGTACATAAGGGAGTAGGGTAAAAGTGACGAGACTCTGGGAACACGTGACACAAATACATAATGTGAACACACATGTCCCCACACAAAACACAATGCTGCCATGACCTTGCCCTCAGAAATCAGACCTGAATCTTACACCAAGGTCTGGCAAGGCCATGACAACGACAAGACACTGGGAACACGTGGAAGCCACACACACAATATGACTCCCCGTGTCCCCACATAGAACATAGTACTGTCATGGTCTTGCCAACTACACTCAGACCTGAGTCTAGTACAAAAGGTCTGGCAAGCCCATGACAGTATTGTTTTGAGTTCTTTTAAATAAAGTAGCTGCATATTAATAATTAATCAAAATGAATAATCAAATTTAAATGCTGAAGAGAGCTTGTATTACTGGTATAAGACAGGATCCAAATTCAAAGATCAGCCAATCACCATACAATTGGGTGGGAACCTACCCCATAGTGCCCCCAAATGATGGGCCTGCACCTACCTCATCACCTTCCTTTTGCTTTCTAAAAGAGGTTACTGGTACCAAAGATACTGATGTGTGAATGATATATTACTGATGAAAAACATAACAATGATGTGTTTGTGAACAGCACATTTTTGTATTTACTTTTGTGTCACTGAATCATCTCATGTTTGGAGAAACCAGTGAAGGCCTTTAAATGTGTATATATTGCATAACACAAGGAAAAAAGGAAAACTCACTAAGATGTTAAAATGAGGAAGGAACTTTGGACATACTTGTAAACCAGAACCCCTTTAACCACATGACAGGATAGAAACTTTAACAAGAGTGTATATGAGTGTCTCACTCCTCAAACACAAACTGGACTTCTTCAAGTGGGGATCACAAGTCAGATATGAAGATGTTTTGTAGTCAACTGTTTGTTTTGATTTGTTTGTATGCTACAGTACAACCGTCCAGTCAAACAGGTACATTGGTTTATTTTCAACATTTATTTTGTATGTTATAATTACTGGGAGATATTATCAATGTATTAGACAAAGAAGATATTTAATATATTTAATATCTTTTTTTACGTTTAATTACAGTAACATAAAAAAATGACATATCTGTCTATGTATCTGTCTCATGGGATTTCAACCACGGGCCACAGGGGTCCGCGATTAAACCAGTTAGAATCAGTGCGACATGTTGTCTCATCTATATTTCTGAACTTGGACTATTGCTAGAGCGCTAATTCGACAGGCAAATGACACCACACCGTGTCTGCATTTTAAACTGTGACAACGCAATTAAATATCAATGAAACACGCGCCGTGATGGTGCCTGGTGCACTATTCAAAGTCAGATTGAAATCCAGTGTCCAGACTAGCGCCTCTCAAAAAGTTGTCCCAATGCGATGCTGTGGACTTGTTGCATGTTATTCTCTTGAGTCTAATATGATGCTCTGCAGAAAATAAACTGGCGTAACTCAAACTCGTGACAACGATGATCCAAGAGAAAGGCAATGGACCTCAGATTATAGCACAACCTCTATCCTCACCAGAATAGACAGTCTTTGTGCCATTCACCATGATCAGTCATCTTTATAAACTGAAAGCCCAGGTTCAAGTAAATGTGTAATTGTATAATTGTACAACAACAGCATAATAGTGCTAATGTATTGTCTTAACATAGTATGGCTGTGTGACAACATGGTTTGTTTCTATTTATAAAACAGTTCCAGTTCTTGATTCTGATTGCTCAGTACTTTACTAATACGAAAAAGCAGCTTCTCGTACCTTACTGGTTACTTAAATATCTCTATTTTACACATTTAGTATCAGGGGGTCCCTGTTGCATGCCACTCTCATCTAAGGGTCCCTGCCACGAAAATCGTTAAAGACCCCTGGCCTACCTAGATGTCGTGTTAAAGGTTGAGCATCATTCTCAACCAAATACAGTAGATATAAATAATATAGATGCTTTATGAGTTCTGCATGTCAGTGGCACTCCAGGTTTAACTGAATGACTTGAGTCTAAACCAAACATAGTAGTCAGTGCAATATTAAATATCATTGACTTGTCTGATATTTATTTTTCTTTAGACTCCAGCTCTTTTCTCATCTACAATGAGGATCACAACAGATGTGTGAAAGTCATTAATGACAGTGTTATACAGACGGCAACGTGTGATGTATCTTCTGACGCTCAGCGTTTCCGATGGGTTTCTTCTTCAAGAATTATCAGCGTCTCTCTTAAACTCTGTTTGGGAGCTCAAAACGTTAAAGACTCTGCGAAAGTGATCCTTCTGACCTGTAAAGAGCTCAGTCCTCTACAGACCTGGGAATGTAAGAATGAGACCTTGTTTGGCTTAAAGGGACAACCGTTACATCTGAACTACGGTAATCAAGATAAGACAAGTGTGATGCTGTTTAAGGGAAATGGATCTTGGAGTCGCTGGCAGATTTATGGGACTACAGACAATCTGTGTTCTCATGGATATCAAGGTACATCCTCAATATTAAGTAATTAATGCAACCTTTGGATAGCAACTGAAATTTGAGTAAATGCAAAAACTATAAAAAATTTATTATTTAATTTTCATGATTTTTTGCTGTGAGACTGTTAACATTGGTTTAGCTTATCTTAGTGTTTTGTAATTCTGTTTATGGCTTTTATTGTAATAGTCCTTCTAAAATCTTTAAGACGTCACTTTTTTATTTTGTAGATGTGTTGTGACGGGGTGCACCTCATGATGTTGATATAATTTCTCTTTGCTTTTTACCCTGCTGCTCATTATTGCAAAATATTTATGTAATGTTTAAGTCCTGGGCTGAGTTCCCCGAAACCTTCTTAGCTCTAGGTCGTTCTTAAACAGTAAAGGAAAACAGACAGGCACGGCTCCAGAAATGCGTCCATTAAGCTTTATCCGCATTGTAAACACGCTGCTTGCGCATCCAGTGTCCAAGCACAATAAACTCGTGAACTAATGAACAACAGTTTGTTTTTATATATTTTAAGTGTAATGCACAGTCAAGCCAGGTGACTTGCACAGCCCACCTTAATCCCCTGTGTAACGCATTTATTGGGAACCCCTAATATAAATTTGACTGTACTTTTAGGTTATAGTAAATACATAGTTGCATTATATATTTAGCATTGTTTATTGCCCTGCTGCCCACATCAGAAAAAACAATCAGAGTCACAACCCATAAGTGCAGATTCATTTGTTTCGTACCTCATTATTTCTCTCAGTTTCCTCTAATTTTGTGTCCTATAGAGATTTATACTCTGGATGGGAATTCATTTGGAAAGCCATGTCAGTTTCCCTTTAAGTTTAATGACAAGTGGTACGCTGAGTGCATCATGGAGGAAAGATCAGACGGCAAACTGTGGTGTTCAACTGAGACAGATTATGATTCGGACAAGAAGTGGGGCCTCTGTCCAACCAAAGGTAACACCATAAATAAAACATATAAATATAATAAAACAATAAATATATATAATAAATTACACGCAAAACATTTTTAAAACGCACATGAAGCTGATTATAATTTAAATTATTGTTTGACTAAATAGGCGTCACTGGATGGGACAGTGATCCAGTAACTGGTGTATTATATCAGAGAAACACACAATCAGCACTGACCTGGTATCAAGCTCGAGCCAGCTGCCAACAACAAGATGCAGATCTTCTCAGTATATCAGAACTACATGAACAGTCTTATATATCAGGTACACAGATCCCACTATTATCCTAAACTAAAATGATTTCATTCACTAAACAAAGCAGCATTTCATGAACTTTATATTTTAGGCTTCACAGATTTCTTGAGTTCAGCTTTATGGATCGGACTCAACAGTCTTGACTTTGAGAGTGGATGGCAATGGAGTAATGGAAACCCATTCAGATATCTCAACTGGGCTCCTGGTAACAAACATTCATGACACAGCAAAATCCACAGTGTTAAATTAAAGGGAAAGTTTACTCAAAAATGTTACAAATTTCTTTGTACTGATGAACAGGAAGATATTTTGAGTAATATTTTTAACCAAACCGTTTGTGAGCCCCATTCACTCCAATAGTAGGAAAAGAGAATACAATGAAAGTGAATGGGGCTCACGCACGGTTTGATTATGAAGATTCCTCAAAATATCTTCCTTCATGTTCATCAGAACAAAAACATTTAAACAGGTTTATAACAACATGACAAATGAGTAAATGATGACAGAATTTTCATTTAAGGGCAAACTATCCCTTTAACAATGCTCAGTATTTATATAGGTCCACACTGAAGCAGTCGCAATCTGTGACTTTATCCTCTCTATCGCTATCTCTGTTCGAAAAACTAAAATTGCATTTTACATCTTACTTGTAGAGTTATTTATTAGCGTATGTTTAGATGTTGGCTTTTATTTAAAGTCACAATTATGGTGATCAGTGCTTGTTTCAGTTGGACTCTTGACTCTTGGTTAAGTTTTTTTTTCTGGCTGCTATAACTTTGTGTGTTTAAAACATTTGCCATGTTGTGGCAAAAAACAGATAGTAGTGCAATTCTATGGTGGTGGTTAGGATATAATGTCAAACAACAACATCATCTAAAAAACTGATTTATTATTTTAATAATAATAATAATAAACTTTTTTTTATATAGCGCCTTTAGAGTTGGATCTCAAAGCGCTTTACAGAATCATAAAAATACATTATAAAGTTCACATACATCAAATTTAAGAACATATAAAAGAAGTTGCATACAAAGGGAATAAAATCACTTATATGCTAACCTAAAAAAATAAGTTTTAAGTGAGGATTTAAAAATACTTAGAGAGTCAGCCTGTCAAATCTCAATAGGAAGAGTATTCCAGAGCCTGGGAGCAAACAAAGAAAATGCCCAGTCACCCATAGAACGTAAGCACGTTGCAGAAACCATTAAAAAGCCAAACACAGATTTTAGTGTTTGCTTACCCACCAGAAGTATTTTTTCTCTCAATAATTTCTCTCTAAAGTATGAGATCTGTCACTCTCATATCAGTTTGTCATTCTGATGAATTTTAAAACACTGACAATTAAAAATTAACTGTTGTCTAATTTAGACACACACACATTAAGAATCAGAATATGGATCTCAACAATGGTGACAATAAAATGAAAAGCTTCTTGCTGCAATGCATGCTGGGTATCAACAAATAATAAATCGTATCCAGAATGCACTGATGTAAATGTTTTTAATGTTTGGATGTCATCTTTATATTCCTATAGGTCATCCCTCTCTGGAGCCAGGCCTTAACTGTGCTGCATTAAACGCTGGTAAAGCATCCAAGTGGGAAAATTTGGCCTGCAGTAAGAAGTTAGGTTACATTTGCCGCAAGGGAAATTCAACAGATATCACACCGTCAACAGGTACATAGATTGACCTTTTGTGGATGCATGGTTCCTTAAAGAACCTTTAACATCCACCACCTTTGTAAAGGTACATCTTTACTTAAAGAGTGCATATAAGTATCACAGTTCACAGCTACATAATGATTCCAAATTAATACATAAATTGTTTAAAGACCTTAAAGGCGGAGTGCACAATGTTTGAAAAACGCTTTGGAAAAGGGAGTCGGGGCGACTAACAAAACACACTTCAGCCAATCAGCAGTAAGGGGCGTGTCTACTAACCGAGATCCTTGCCATGGTTGCATATGTGTGGGGCAGGTCTAACAAAAGAAGGTCCAAATTCTATTGGGGTTGGGGTGTGTTTGTTTAGGTGATTTCAAATATCAACATTGGCTTTCAAACATTGTGCACCCCGCCTTTAAAGAGCTTTTGAACTTATTTTACTGAGTGGTATTATATTATATTATATATGTATAGATATGATTAATTGATTGTATGTCTAGATATTTTTTAACATTGTACATTACGAAGTGCACTTGTACCAGCCAGAGTATGTGAGCGGTGCGGAGTGGGAGCGGAGCGAGGAGTGGAGTGGCGTGATTTTCCCAGGAGCGAGGAGCAGATTTTTTGAATGTCGGAGCGTCGTGATTTTCTCTCGCTCCGAAAAAGCGCCACTATCGCTCAGTCACGAGCAAGAACCAAAAACACTGTGAGACAAGGGAGGGACGCTGAAAATGTTTCTAAACATATATTTTGGCCCCAATTGCATTTGTTTTGTATTGTTTATCTACACAAACATTAATATAATATCATGTTATTTATTATGTTTTTAATTATATTTTACCGACCCCCTTGCGATTTCTGCCTTTGCATTATATGATGGACGAATTCATAAGTTATTAATAAGCACAGTTAAAGAAAGACAGAAATAAAGAGTTTCTGAAATACTACAGTTCAAGGGGGGAAAATACAAATGTATTTTAAAAGGTTATGATGACAAAGAAGAACGCAAGTGCGGGAAGGTGATTACAACATCAAAAGATTCCTTGTGTAATCTTAAAAGGCACGTGTGAAGAAAACACAAGTTTTCTGCTAACACTTGGAAAGAAAATCTAAAGGTTGGTATTAATACAGCTTTAACAACCTAAACCACCAACACAGAAAAAGAAAAAGCCATTTAAATTTGTAAATAATTTGCGGCATTTACCCTGCTACAGCTCGGTCTGTGACACACTTATGCCATATGCTTTATTAGAGTTGGACAATAAATCATGCATTCTGTTACAGAACTGCAATGGACTCTGATATTTTAACGAGCCGACGAGGTTGGTGTTCGAAAGAGAATTAAAATTTACAATGGAGCGAACGCGGAGCGAGGCGTTAATAAGGAGGGAGCGAGAAGCGGAATATTGTACACCCAGAGCGGAGCTTGAGCGGAGTTATTATGAAATGCTTTGAGCGCGGAGCGCAAATTCTTTCCACTCCACTCCGCTCACATACTCTGGCACCAGCTGATTAACTCTTTCCCCGTTATTGACCAGTTATTTTGTCAATTAAGAGAAAACATTTGCATAAAAAACGTGTTCCTGATGAGTTTTTATAAGGGATGCTCCGATCAGGTTTTTTGCAGTAGATACCGATTACCAATTTGTTATATATGTGCTCGGCCGATACCGATTCCGATACAGTTTTTTTAAGCTGATATGCAAGCTCTTAAATGACTGTAACTGTTAACATTTTTTCTATATAAAATAATACAATCGATGTTGCCATTATTCTATTGCTTGCAGTAATTAGGTATATTATTGTGTTAATAGAGAATCAATTAAATAAGCACAACAAATATTTTATTGAGAGATAAATTAGGATACTGCAACTTTAAGACGTGAGAAAGATCGCTCTGTTCAAGTGTACAACTAATGACAGGCAGCTGTTTGTGCACGTGGTGGGTGTACGCAGACAAGAGCAGCTGTGAGGAAAATGAAAGTTTAAACTGTCAAAACTTTTAAATGCATGCAAATAGTAAACTTTTGGCATGAGGATGCAATTGTCCACAATATATCTATGTTCTATACATTGTTTTTTTATGGGGATGTGAAGACGTGTTGACCGGAGCGCGTCCTCATAGAAAATACACATATCTCTGTAAAGGCAGAGAGAGAAATCCAAATCTGCACATCGCACATGAACAATGGGTTGTAAAAATGCTCGCACTACGTAAAAAATGGATCCCTAATTGCAGCCGCATTCAGGATCCCTATGGTGACAAAAGTAAACACAAAGATTGATACACGAGATCGGCAAATTTAGCATGTACTGACTGAGTCATTTAATGCCATTATCGGCCGAAACCATTCGGCAGCCGATCGATCGGAGCATCTGTAGTTTTTATGTTAATCTGCACTTACCCAATTTATAAAAAAATAAGCAAAAAATGATTAGTTTCGTTGCAAAACGAGATAACATGTTAATTATTATGTTATCATGTTATTATTTTGTTTTATGGTGCTACTTAGCTGTATTTTTTAAGTAATGAAAGTTTAAATCAAAACAAACCAACTGCAGTTGAATTGATATAAATTCACAACCAAAAAACGAGATTTCTGAAAAAGTAAAAAAACTAAGTTATCTCGTTTTGCCACAGAACTCTTCAACTATTTATTAATTTTACACTCTGTGTATGTTTTGATAATCGTTCTGAATCTGATCTCTAACAAAATTCCTTCAAAAAAAGCAATTATTTTAGCTTTATATTTTTGAGGAAAAATATCCATATTTAAGAGTTCCCTTTCAGTCGGTCACTACGACGTCACGTCGTGACCGACGAATTGGGAACTCGCTTAGAGAGACCAATCTGCTTCGAATACTACTAAAACGCCAATGAACTTGGCATTGAGATATTTGCATAATGCTGGCGCCGCCCCGCCAGGTGCCTATATAAGCAGCAGGTGCAAATATGGAAATTAGCTTTTTATCACTTCGAAAGCCGGCAGTATCTGCTACTGAGAAGCTACTTTACTCTGTTGGGATCGATTGCTGAAGTTGGTTGGACTGGCACTACCACAGCGGACGCATCGCAGTATTCCACGGCTCTGCATCTGTTTGTTGTTTTGAGTTTAGTGTGTGCGTTGCCTTTCCCTGTGCGCATCATCAACTGAGCATTAGAGTGAATTTCCCTAAAAGAGTGATACGAGAGAGCTTTGTGCCTTGTTAAAGGCAGCCACTCTCTCGTATATCCGGACATCAGCGTCCTTTTCAGGATGGCTTTTCGTCCGTGCGATCTTGGGTGCGGCAAATACATGGGTCCGAAGGACGGTCACGAGCGTTGTCTTTCGTGTTTGGGCATCGAGCACGCAGAGGCAGCGTTCGCTGGGGGTAAGTGTTCTCACTGCGAGAACATGTCCCTTGTGGATTTGCGGAGACGGTTGTCTTTTCTCCGGGAAAAGCGCAACCCTCGTCATGCGAGTGCTGAGCGCCGCCACGGTGCGGCTGTTAAGCTCTCAAAGGACGACCTCCGCATCACTGTGCTGAGCTGGTCGGGGGATTCGTCCTCATGCTCTCAGCCTCCTCATCCACAGCCGGTTGATGTGCCAATGGAGACTTCAGCGTCGTGTTCTACGATGTCTCTAGAATCCATTGTGCCTCCCTCCGGGTCCACCGACGCCGCAGCATCCGAGGGTGGGCCTCCTTCCCCTGACGTGGACCCCGACGCCCTTCCTCCCTCTGGTCGGGTTGGGACGCCGGAGTTCGATCCAGAGATGGTGGCCGTGCTCGCTCGAGCGGCGAAGACCGTAGGGTTAGAGTGGGTTCACCCCCCTCAGCCCGAGCCGTCCCGCCTGGATGATTGGTTCTTTGGAGCTGCCCGGGTTTCACAACCCTCTCCACCGGTGCCTTTCTTCCCCGAGGTGCACGAGGAGCTGACTAGAACCTGGAAGTCGCCGTTTTCTACCAGATTACGGCCGTTTCAGCCCTCCCCCCTCACCTCCCTCACCAGAGGAGCCGCTAAGGGTTATACGGGGATCCCTCCTGTGGAGCGCGCGGTCGCGATGCAGCTGTGTCCGGCTAACGCTCCCTCTTGGAAGGACCGCCCAACCCTCCCCTCTCGTGCCTGCAGACAGTCCTCTGGTTTAACGGGCGCTGCCCACCAGGCATGTGGAGAGGCGGCTTCAGCCCTGCACGCAATGGCGTTGCTGCAGGTTCACCAAGCGAAGGCCTTGAGGGATCTGCACGAGGGAGGACACGACTCGCCTGTCCTTTCGGAGCTCCGGGCTGCCACTGATCTGGCTCTTCGCGCTACGAAGGTGACAGCGCAGGCGATTGGTCGTGCCATGTCCACGATGGTGGTCCAGGAACGCCACTTATGGCTATGTCTGGCGGACATGTCGGACGCGGAGAAGAACAAGTTCTTAGACGCTCCCGTGTCCCAGGCTGGCCTCTTCGGTGAGTCGGTGGAGTCTTTTGCCCAGCAGTTCTCCGCCGCCCAGAAGCAGACGGAGGCGATCGCTCAGATCATGCCCCGGCGCAAGCGACCTGCATCTCGCCCTCCAGCGCCGGCGGCCCCGTCCGCTCCTCGCCGAGGGCGCCCTGCGGCGGCTGCCTCCACCCCCTCCACTAGAACATCTTCCAGGCCACGGAGGGGGACCAGCCGTCGGCAGCCCACCCCGCCCGCCCCACCCGCTTCCATGTGGCAAACGGAAATCGAAGCGGCCCTGAGACGGGCGACCTGGATTTGGATGGGATCACTCTTCGGGAGACGGTGATGGCATCGCTCCCTCCACCGGTGGAGGGCCGAGTGGAGAATCCTTGGTTTCGTTTTGTTTCTGTTCCGCCGGCTTCTCAGCCGGCACCCACAAAACCACAAAAAGAGTGCATTCCTATTCCTTCTCCAGGTCTCCAGAGGATCGAGAGAGATGTGAGCGGGCATTCACATGCTCTTCCTCCCTCTCCTCTATCGCCAGCGGGTGTCCTGAGGAGTCCCAGCTCTCCGCTGAGGAGACGGGACCACCAGCGCCCTCATCGGAGTCTGTGCTCTCCGCTGAGGAGACCAGACGACCGTCAACCTCAGCGGGCTCAGGTCAGTGTCACACACACACATACTGTAGATACTTATGCTGTCCCAGCAGACGTACCGGCAGTACCACCTGTCCCGCTCCGCCGCCCCACCGCGGGTACCCCGGTAGTGCCGTTAATTCCCCTCGTACGGTCCCTGGGGGCTTGGCTTCAGCTTCCCAGCCCATCTCGTTGGGTTTTACGCACTGTCCGCCTCGGTTACGAAATACAATTCAACCGGCACACACCCAAATTCTCGGGCATTCGTTTCACCACGGTGAAAGCGTCCGATGCACATGTACTGCGTGCAGAGGTCGAGGTCCTGCTGGCGAAGGACGCGATCGAGCCGGTCCCTCCAACCGAGATGAGGTCGGGTTTCTACAGCCCGTATTTTATAGTACCCAAAAAAGGCGGTGGGTTGCAACCGATCTTGGATTTGCGCGTTCTGAACAAATCTCTGCAGAGGAGGTCTTTCAGGATGATAACACCGAAGCAAATATTCAACTCAATTCGCCCCCAAGATTGGTTTGCGGCAATAGACCTGAAAGACGCGTACTTTCATGTGTCCATTCTCCCTCGTCACAGACCGTTTCTCCGGTTTGCATTCGAGGGACGGGCATACCAGTACAAAGTTTTACCGTTCGGGCTGTCTCTCTCTCCCCGTGTGTTCACGAAAGTAGTGGAGGCGGCGTTAAAACCCCTCAGAGAGAGCGGTGTTGGCATTTTGGCTTACCTTGACGATTGGCTTATAATAGCGCATTCTCGGCGGACGCTTTGCGAACACAGAGATTTAACGCTTCGGCATCTCGCCCGTTTGGGTCTTCGGGTCAACTGGGAGAAGAGCAAACTCTTTCCCACGCAGAGGATCTCTTTTCTCGGGATGGAACTGGACTCGATCGATTTATCGGCGCGTTTGACAGAAGAGCGCGTCCAGTCAATTCTGACTTGCCTCGGTTCATTTCGAGGGAAGAATGCGGTCCCGCTGAAACAATTTCAGAAGCTCCTGGGGCATATGGCAGCAGCAGCGGCTGTGACACCGCTCGGGCTGCTCCATATGAGACCGCTTTAGCATTGGCTTCACGATCGAGTCCCGAGGAGAGCGTGGCGTGCCGGCATCCATCGTGTAACTTTTACACCTGCGTGTCGCCTAACATTCCCCCCGTGGTCAGACCCCGCGTTTCTTAGGGCCGGTGTGTCCATGAGACAGGTCTCTCGGCATGCTGTTGTCCACACAGATGCGTCCGACACGGGCTGGGGTGCCACGTACGACGAGCACACAGCTTCAGGGGTGTGGACAGCACCCCAGTTGCACTGGCATATCAATTGCCGCGAGTTGTGGGCAGTATATCTGGGACTTGTACGCTTCGCTACGGAGCTGCGAGGGAAGGATGTACTAATACGCACCGACAACACTGCGACCGTTGCGTATATCAACCGTCAAGGCGGTTTGCGCTCCCGTCACCTGTCGCATCTCGCTCGTCATCTCCTCCTTTGGAGTCAGAAGCATCTGAGGTCCCTTCGTGCCATTCACATTCCGGGCTCGCTCAACACAGCGGCAGATGCGCTTTCTCGAGCTGCGCGCCCCGGCGAATGGCGACTCCACCCCCAGACGGTCCAGCTAATTTGGAAGAAGTTCGGTCGTGCGCAGATAGACCTGTTTGCGTCGCCGGACGATACCCATTGTCGCCTATTTTATTCACTAACCGAGGGCAGCCTCGGCGTGGACGCATTGACACACAGCTGGCCTCGGGGGATACGCAAATACGCATTCCCCCCAGTGAGCTTAATCGCACAGACACTGTGCAAAGTCAGGCAGGACGAGGAGAGCCTTTTACTGATCGCCCCTTATTGGACGAGCAGGAATTGGTTTCCAGAACTAATGCTCCTCGCGACAGCCCCTCCCTGGCGGATTCCCCTGAGGAAGGACCTTCTTTCTCAAGGAGGGGGCACATTATGGCACCCGCGCCCCGACCTGTGGGATCTCCATGTGTGGTCGTTGAGCGCGCGCAAGGTTTAGGTGATTTACCACAAGCGTTATCTAACACAATCGACGCGGCACGAGCTCCGTCCACGAGACGGGCTTAAGCGTTTAAATGGAACCTTTTCGTCACCTGGTGCTCTTCGCAACGCGAGGACCCCAGAGAATGCCCTATTAACATCGTGCTTTTATATCTTCAACAGAGGTTAGACGGTAGGCTGTCACCCTCCACCATTAAAGTTGATATCGCTGCTATTTCTGCTCATCACTCACTTATCAACGGCAGATCAGTTGGCCAGCATGATTTAGTTATTAGATTTTTAAGAGGCGCTCGTAGGCTAAACCCCTCGCGCCCTCCTTCTATTCCTCCCTGGGACCTGTCCATGGTGCTGAAAGCCCTTCAGGCCCCCCCGTTCGAGCCTTTGCAGTCTGCGAGTCTGAAGCTTTTATCAATGAAAGCTCTGACCCTGCTAGCATTGGCCTCAGTGAAGAGAGTAGGGGATTTACATGCATTCTCTGTTGACGATTCGTGCCTTTAGTTTGGTCCTGCTATCTCGAGCGTGACTTTGAGACCCAGACCAGGCTACGTGCCCAAAGTTCCCACCACTCCCTTCAGAGATCAGGTGGTGAGCTTGCAAGCGCTGCCCCCGGAGGAGGCAGACCCAACCATGGCTTTGTTGTGCCCCGTACGCGCACTGCGATTCTACGTGGACCGCACGCAAAGCTTCAGGACCTCAGACCAGCTCTTTGTTTGTTACGGTGGCCAGCAGAAAGGGAAGGCTGTCACCAAGCAGAGGATGTCTCATTGGATAGTGGATACTATCGCCCTGGCTTATAATCTTCAAGGTATTCCTTGCCCCTTTAATTTGAGAGCGCACTCCACACGGAGTGTTGCCTCATCTTGGGCTCTCGCTCGTGGTTCCTCGCTAACAGACATCTGCAGAGCTGCTGGTTGGGCGACACCTAATACGTTCATTAGATTCTACAGTGTTCGTATCGAGCCTGTATCCTCTCGTGTTCTTTCCTCATCAGGGGGAGCACGGAGAGCAGTCTCGCAGGTCGGCTTGCAGCCTCCAACTGATGCTTCATAACTGTGTCAGTATGGAAGGCCTTTAGAACAAAAATGCGTAATGGTTTGAATTGTTCTTCCTCCGCTGCCTTGGCAGCCTTTGTTGCGGAGCATTGGCTGTCAGCCTTTCACTAGCTGTATCCTCGCGAACCTACGTGTCTGGCTCGGGCTCCACATTGTGTCCCACCGGGTTCCTTTGTGAGTATTCTTCCGTGGGGTTAATCCTACCAGCCCACGTTTCCCTTAGCAGAGCACTGCTTTGCTTACACAGCCACGGCTGTCTTTATTCTTCATTGTCCACCATTAGCCCTTAAGAGGGGCGGTGGCTTCCGCAGCGTTCCTATCCCGCTCAGGTAGGGCGCTTCCCAGTCGCTGGCACTTCTGTGGGGTTAAAGGAACATCTAGTGCCCGGCCTTTCTGCCTTATCCTTTCTCCATTCCCCGAGGGGATTTGGAGGGTTTTTCTGCAGACACTGGAAGAGGTCAGCCCCTAGTGGCGTTTTGGTAGGGATTCCCAATTCGTCGGTCACGACGTGACATCGTAGTGACCGACTGAAAGGGAACGTCTCGGTTACGGATGTAACCCTCGTTCCCTGAAGGAGGGAACGGAGACGTCACATCCCGTCGCCACAGGTGCTGCCACCTGCTGTTACGGCCGGTCACACTTTCCGGCTTTCTCAGCGAAAAAGAAGCTAATTTCCATATTTGCACCTGCTGCTTATATAGGCACCTGGCGGGGCGGCGCCAGCATTATGCAAATATCTCAATGCCAAGTTCATTGGCGTTTTAGTAGTATTCGAAGCAGATTGGTCTCTCTAAGCGAGTTCCCAATTTGTTGGTCACGACGTGACGTCTCCGTTCCCTCCTTCAGGGAACGAGGGTTACATCCGTAACCGAGACGTTTTTAAGCAAAGAAAAAAATATATATATATTTCCCTGTTTGTTTGTTTGAAAGCAAACTCTTTCAAAGAGGGTCTGTTCTTTCATTGAATATATTTGTATGTTTATATATATGTTTAGAAAAAATTTTTCCTGGAAGGCATTTTGTGAAACTTTTAGGAAATCACAAAAAAATGCTGGCGGGGAATGAGCTAATATTAATATTGATTAATAAAATAAGCAAGTTATCTGCAGTTCTTAATGTAGGGCGTCTTTAACAAGAGAAAAACATTTCTCCAATTTCGCTTTTGGGACTATATAAATATATTAAACCAAAAGATCATTACAATAATTGCCTGAGCGCACAATTGACCATGCTGCTCATTTAAACTAAAAAATATATATATTTTTAAATGGTTGTCTGTATCTCACGGTCTGTATCCAGAATGCGGTCCACCTGTTGAATACCTGTGTATGGCATCACTCATAAAGAGTGTATTGTCTTGCTGTTGTGTTCTGTGAATCAATAATGTTCTGAGTTTTCCACTAGATGGCAGTAGAACACAGATAAGTACATGCAAAAGAGAGTAAGCGAGAAAGTGAAGTGTTGTATTGCTGAAAGTTGTGCAGATATGCTCTCGGACATTAAACACAAGTTTATTTGAAAGTTGCCGGTTCTTTTATTCTTCATTACTTTATACAACACCACACTTTCCCTATTTAATAATACAGCACAAATTTATAATTTATAGCAGTTTATTTTGCAAACCCCCTGGGTATGGATTGTGGACAACCAGGGTCCCTGGACCCCACTTTGAGAACCCAGCTGGTTTTGACAGTTTCAAAGGAATGTTATGTTTCCTAATAATGTCTCCTAAAGGTAGCATGTATCATGAGAAGAGGATATGGCCTAGAACTGATCCCTGTGGTACACCATAATATACCTCTTTGATAATTTTTTAATACATCTTTCATTAACTTTTTGGGAACACACTCACAGACCCCATATTCGGTCAATCTTATTGTTTATCTCTTTCTTTCTCTCTCTCTCTCTCTCTCTCTCTCTCTCTCTCTCTCTCTTTCAGGTGAAGATCAGCCTAACTTCTGTCCAGTGGGGTGGGTGCCGTACGCCGGTCACTGTTATTATCTGCAGCGCACCAAGAAGACGTGGAGTGATGCTTTGGCTGAGTGTCACAGAGAAGGATCAGATCTGGCCAGCATCCACAACATAGAAGAACACAGTTTCATCATATCTCAGACTGGATACAGTACGTGTGCACAACTACATTGTTTTAGTAACACAAAAAACCTACACATTGTTGTCTGATAAAAGAAATAAAAAATACATAAATGCAAACAGTGTCCTGTCCCACAAGGTACTTTCAGCACCATATTGGACAGGACAGGACTGTCCTAAAACACTAATGGTGGAGCTGAAGCATTTCTGGATAGAAACCACAATACCGTTAATAATAACAGGAAAAATATATTTTATATTAGTTTGCTTTTTAAAAACCCCACAGCTCTGTTTACTTCGGTTTGTTTGTAGATCGCTCTTGCCAGGTCCAATATGGTGGTGACCTTGACACTAAAGCACATTATGACGCCTGTTTGAAGAAGATTGTTTGGCAACACATAAAGCAATCATTGGCTGTTTATTTGATTATCAAAATAGTTGTTATTGTTGCATCTCTAATAATTTAATATCAGTTGGTGGTATAAAATTGAGTGTTGTTGTTGTTGTGTAGTGTCGACTGATGAGCTCTGGATTGGTCTTAATGATCAAAGGATTCAGAATCTGTTTGAGTGGTCAGATAGATCACACGTCACCTTCACTAAATGGTTTGTTGGAGAACCTTCACACATCACAAATCGAATGGAGGATTGTGTTCTTATCACAGGACAGGTGGGTTGTTTTTATTTACTTTTTGCATCTTGTTCTCACTATAGTTTCTTTCTGATTGTTTTATGGTCATAATTCTTCATTAGTGATGCTTTACATTTGTGTAATAGGAGGGAAAGTGGTCAGATCATCTGTGTGAATCAGCTCATGGTTTCATCTGTAAGAAGAAAGCTTCCATTAAACCTGAAGGATCTCCAGAGGTCATCAGTCCTGGATGTCCAGCTGTGAGTCTGCATCACCTCATACTCTTTATTTTACTTCAATAAACAAACATTAAATAATGAAGAAAGTCAACTAATAACCACAATAAAGTCATACAATTAACACAATGACAAATTACAAATCAAAGCCAAGTAAAGTCAGTTATATGACATATATCATGAAAGTATCTTCAGTCTATTTGTTAATATATTCTAACAGTTAAATATAAATATATTCTGTCTGTTATGTGGTCATGAGACATTACTGATGTTGTGGTGTTGTGTATTAAGTGTTGTGTAAATATATATATATATATATATATATATATATATATATATAAGAACATTTGGTGATAGTGAGAATGTCTTTTTACAGGGTTGGTTTAGGTTTGGCTATTACTGTTATAGCATTGCCATGGAAACCAAAACTTTTGATGATGCCAAACTGACGTGTGAGCAGACCGCAGCTAACCTGGTTGATGTTGGCAGCAGGTGAGTAGATGATATTTAGTAATACTTTACTAAATTACAGTAAGATGAATAATACAATGTGGTATCTTTGCTATTAGAAATGAGAGCGCATTTCTCATCAGTCTGGTTGGTCTTCGACCTGAAAAATATTTCTGGATTGGTTTGTCTAATACTCATCAGAATGAGCGATTCCAGTGGATCAATGGTGATAAAGTCAAGTTTACACACTTTAATGTAGGCATGCCAGGTATGTTGATTAGTTTCATTGTGTTCGGTCTGTGTGACATCAATCAAAGTCAAATCTACAAGAGTTTAACTTCTCACATCTTTGTATTTTCACACTCAGATAAGCACCGAGGTTGTGTAGCAATGTTAACAGGAACTTCAGCAGGATTATGGGATGTATTGGCTTGTAACACTAAACAGAAATACATCTGTAAGAAAATGGCAGAAGGAGTCACTACAACCCGAGAGCCTCCGACCACACGACCTCTCAGCTGCCCGGCTAATTGGATTAAAAAAGATCCAGGAAATTGTATTCGGGTAAATGTGAAGACACACGATTCTCCTGAAACACTGAGCATCTGTAACAGCATTAACACACTTTTAAAAATGTCACAGAAGGCACAGACACAAACTCTAGAAATTTAACATTATATAAGGATGTAACATTAATATTAATATAATTATTAACAAATAAAACACATAACATTATTTGTGTTCAGGAGAATCACACCTTTTGTATTTCTTAGGCCTACAGAAAGGCAAAGGATGAGAAGAAGACTTGGTTTGAAGCGCGTGACTTCTGTCGAGCTGTTGGTGGTGATTTAGCGAGCTTTCATTCAGTAGATGAAATGGCTTTGGTATGGTAAGTTCTCACAAGTTCTAATACACAGAATATATTCTTTATTATCATTATTGTTATTTTGTAGGGTGATGCAAGCAGGGTTACATACAATTTTAAATCAGTTCATGAGTTAGACATTAAACTGCATCAACAACACCCTGATGTTAACACTGTCATTTCTACTGAAACTTCTCTATTCTGAACTTCTCAGAATCACAATTACATCTAAGTCTCAATTTAATTCTTTATGGCAAACAATAGGAGCAGACTAAAATAAATGGTGCCAGATGTGCTCGATTAATTTTAATCAAGTTGTAAACTGCCTTTACTACACAACCTAACAAACCAAACGTGAATTCAATGATTTGCATGAGTAGATTACTTACAAAGTCAATGCAAAGACACGAATAAGATGCAAACTTGCTAAGGGTAATGTGAATTATGTGCATTAGCCACAAATTGCCGCAAAAACATGCAATATTTACTTTAAATGCAAAAATATTAAATTCAAGTGAAAAATTTGCATGCTACGAAGTTTAATCCTGTGAGTAATCTAGAGCGAGGAACATGATGCTTTGCATTTGGTGTGTACGTGGCATAAGGGTTGCGTGATGTTGTGCAGAAAGAAATTGTGGCGCCTGAATAAGACGTTTCAGTAGTAGTGTTATGGATGAAAAATGAAATGCTCAATACAGTCAAAGTAGTAGAGTTGGGGTACTAGGACTAGAGTCCAATTTTGAATGAACTCGGACTTGTCACACACTCGGGTAAATATATGTACTCAGACTTGACACGGACTTGGACATTTTGGACTCAGAGTACAGTCGAGTCCGCGTCATGTGTAACAATAAAACCAGCATAAACTTGTGATGAGAAATTAATTAATGTCTCACTGTCTTGCATCCCTGTCTTTGACGTGCAGACAAACACACACATCAATGCGTGGCTGCTAGCACAAGTCCTCAAAGTCAGCAATAATTTGTTTTGCTTATGAAAATCATAGAGAATTTATTTGCAAGACATCTGGTAAAAAGAAGATACCTCCATATCCCTTTCTTTTCTTTGAAATCATTTTTGATAGGAAACTAGTTGACATAAAATAAAAATGTTCAATGGCAATGACAAGATGCAATAGAGGTATTTTTATTACATTTTTATATTGCCATTGGTTATATTTCTATGTTATATTTCTCCCCGTCAATAGGTGTCGCTGAGGAGGTTAGTTAAGTAACGAAGTAGCAGAGAAAAGGGGTAGAAAAAATAAGTAGTGATGAAGCATGAGGTGTATGAGGCTGCTTGAATAATAAAAGATGATTCCTCATGATTACTGGTGATTAATTACTTCTACGCTACATAACAAAATTGGCGACCGTGACTGCCTGAGCACAAAACTGAAGGAGGATGGCAGCGTTAAACGCCCCATTTCCAAGTCCCTTCCTTCCATGCCCAGGATAGCCGGCTATTCCATTTACAACGTGGGAGAAAATTTTCCGCAATTACCTTCTAGTCATTATTGCAACAGGTGACGAATTGCCTGAACGGAGGAAAATGGCTCTCCTACTTCATTGTCTCGGAAGGGAGGGACGACGACTCTTCTATACACTGCCAGACACAGGTGACACGCTGGACTCGGCAATAGCTGCTTTGCAAACATACTTCAATCCAAAAGTCAACGTGGTAGTGGAGACACATTTATTTCGCAAACGTGCTCAAGCCCCCAGTGAGTCAGTCTTATGTCACAGGTCGGGGTGGACCAAAGGTGTAACAAGCCACGCCCCTTACAAGTTTCCACCTCGAGGAGGTCCCAAAGCCACCTTAATGACCAGACACACAGAGTACAAGTAATATTAAAAAAAACTTTATTAAATTAGTAAAAATGATTTTCAGTGAAGGGAAAGGGGCAGTTTAAAACAATGTTCTTTCTGGCCTCCAGGTAGGGCTTCCTCGTAGAGAGAGGGGACGGGGCTCCTTCAATGTCCTTTCTTGAACCCGTGGCGCCCTCCGCTTCTCCTGGAGGCAGAGTTTTGAGAAGAAGAGGTGTTAGTTGAGGTAAGACTCAATCGTCGTTGCTCCCTGTCGCTGTAGGTCGCTGCGCTATCTGATAGCGAACTAAATCCACTGGGGCCTTGCTATGGACTCTCCTGGCGATCCACACTGCTATCCTGAAGCACAACACACACAAGGTAAGTAGTAGATGGGTAGCTAGGCCTTCCTCCACTCTTTTGGCCGGCTCGTAGCTGTGGGCACAGGATACACTTAACTGGTGACTAAGTTTTTCCCTCTTACAGCTAGCTAGTAGCAACTGGCACGGTAGGTACTTCTCAGGCAAGCTGAACTCGTACCCTTCTTCCTTGGAGGGCTCGTGGCTGTAACACAGAGTAACACTTTACAGATACCTGAGGCTTTTCTCTCTTACAGGTGGCTGGTAGCAGTGGACACGGTAGGTACTTCTCAGGTAACTGGGCTCGTAGTTTTCTCCTTTGGAGTATTCATGGCTGTAACACAACTAATACTTTACAGATAACTGCAACTTCTCTCTCTTACAGTTGGCTGGTAGCAGTGGGTACGGTAGGTACTTCTCAGGTGACTGGGCTCGTAGTTTTCTCCTTTGGAAGACTCGTGGCTGAAACACAACTGATACTTTACAGATAACTGCAACTTCTCTCTCTTACAGGTGGCTGGTAGCAGTGGATACGGTAGGTACTTCTCAGGTAACGGGGCTCGTAGTTCTCTCCTTTGGAAGACTCGTGGCTGAAACACAACTGATACTTTACAGATATCTGCAACTTCTCTCTCTTACAGGTGGCTGGTGGCAGTGGATACGGTAGGTACTTCTCAGGTAACGGGGCTCGTAGTTCTCTCCTTTGGAGGATTCGTGGCTGAAAAACAAACTGATACTTTACAGATAACTGCAACTTCTCTCTCTTACAGGTGGCTGATAGCAGTGGATACGGTAGGTACTTCTCAGGAAACGGGGCTTGTAGGTTTCTCCTTTGGAGGGCTCGTGGCTGAAACACAGTGGTAAGTATACACAGGTGGCGGGAAACCTTTACCCTTGACTCTTCAGGTTCTCTATCCTTAGAAGTTTTCTACCTCAAATGCTACTCGTGGGCGGTGGACTTATGATGGACCAACAGGTATACAGTAGGTAGATTTACTCACAGACCTTTTGTGGTAAGACGTCTTCACACAGGCCTTTTCCAGAGGCCACTGGTACGACGGGGGAATTCAACACTGTCACAGTCGAGCCGAACGCTGCCCTCTCCTCTCTTCCACGTATGGTTCCAGAGATCTAGACAGGGGCGCACCTTTGAAGAGGCTCCGCAACAGGCAAAGTTAATCCACACCGTGCTTGAACAGCAATACAACTTCCTTCATACATGTGAAACCACCTTTGAACTTTACTCACGTATGGTCCGAACTCCCAGTACGATTCACCGCCGTCTCCACAGAGCCAAGACAATTTCCAGGGCTGGAGAAGGACGTTACACCTGTCTTCACACAGCGTCGCTGGACAGCATATCATTTAAGAACGTTTCACCAGCCTCAAGGTCGTTTGTTCTCCCACGGCTAACTCCAACCTATAATGGCTTCTGACAACATAGACACAGCATTCCACTGCAATACGTCAAGTGCACACACATTCAGCAAAGTCAAGGACTCACCCACAGCACTCCACACACTTTAAGTGAAAAGATAAGGTCAGGCCACGGACTTCATAGAACTTGCCTGGGAATCGATTGGGCGTTGTAATGGTGAAGAACCAGTAAATGGACGTAGCTGCCGCGACTGCCTTTCCTCCCAATATTTATACGTTTCCCGGCTCACCCACCACTCTGCTTCATGATAGGGCCGCTATTCAGTTTGCTGGGGACTCACAACACACGTTGAGTAGTGCCCTTTCCACAATAATATCCAAATTTAGACTCCTTGTACTCACAGTAAATGATAACACTCTCTCCTTCGTTTCCTCCGCCTTCAAGCTGGCTGGTTTCTCTTCAGTCTGCACGTGATCTGGTAAGTATTCATCCCACTGTCATATAAACACATCTATGAAGCATGCATGTCATTTCGTCCAAAACAACAAGGAAGTTTCAGTATACTCAGCCCAGTGATAAATATATATCCTCTTTCTCTCTACGCCCAGTAAATATCCTCTTCTGTTGTTACCGGACGTAGTTTCACCCAGCTCTCCGCTTTCACACCACAACCGCTTGGTAAGCACCCTACCGATCGAGCTCAACGAGTCGACTGTACCACAAAAACACACAACACTAACCTTGGGTTTCCATGTTCTCTT
This sequence comes from Paramisgurnus dabryanus, assembly GCF_030506205.2. Classification (NCBI taxonomy): domain Eukaryota; kingdom Metazoa; phylum Chordata; class Actinopteri; order Cypriniformes; family Cobitidae; genus Paramisgurnus; species Paramisgurnus dabryanus. The sequence goes on from NC_133338.1 coordinate 55,352,367, forward strand.
TATACTCCTTCCTTTCCTCACGTCATCCAATCCCCAATCGCCGCGTTTATTACACACTCCTGCACTCAATCGGCTTGATTTTCCTCATGGGGTTCACCCGGAAGTTCCGGAAACCATCTCCGGGCGGAACCAATCTTCCTAGTTTTTGGTTCCGCCCCATGTAATCATCACCGTGTGACACTTACAGTACGTTGCAGCTTTAAGAGACTTAGTTTCCAAATGTGAGTTCGGGGCTAATGCTGATGATATGATTAGAGATCAGTTAATTGAACATGTCGCGAGTCACTGTAAACGCGAGAGGCTGTTACTAGAGACCGATTTGACGTTAACGAAGGCTATTACAATTGCCACTCAGATTGAGGCTGCCGCAGAACAGGCAAAGAGTATCGCAGGGAATCAGCCCCTACCTGTACAGTCTATACAATCGCGGTCAAAGGATACTTCTGGTCAACGGAGACGCACACTCACGTAAGCCTCCTAACACTTCCCTTGGCTCTGTGGCATCGTCATCTACATCCCGCACATGCTTCCGCTGTGGGTCATGAAAAATTTTGTCTAGAGATGAAGTCACCTGCAGCGCAAAACTCTAAATAGTTGATTCCGGCACTGCATTGCTTGGAATGGATCTAATAAAAGGATTACGGTTGCGCTTCGAAGGGCAACAACTACTTCCTGCGTTAGCCCATGCTAAATCACAGGCTTCGTCTAGTGCTGTCATGTGTCTTACAAAATCAGCCTCACCTCAACGCGCATTAGGATGCGCAAAAGGTTTTGTCCATAAAGTTAAGCTCTCCGGTAATGCTGTTCCGGTTCGCCAAAAACTACGACGCTTGCCTTTGTCAGTTCGTTCTGCTGTTTCCAACGAGTTGGACTGTCTCCTCAAAAAAGGCATATTTGAAAAAATTGACGCGTCACCCTGGGTATCACCGATCGTTGTCACGCTAAAGAAAATGGGCGGCATCCGTCTATGTGTCAATCTCAGAGAACCCAATTAGGCCATTGTGACAGACAGTTATCCCCTGCCACACATGGACGAGCGCATATCACCAGGTCATGTTGCACCCTGATAGCAGAGACTTAACTTCCTTCATCACGCACGATGGACTATTCCGGCTCTGCCGAGTAACATACGGCCTGGCTTCAGCCCCGTCTGCGTTTCAAAAGATGATGTGCACTATTTTACAGGCCTTACCAAATGCGGCAAACTATTTGGATGACATAATAATATGGGGACGCACACCTGAGGAACACGAACGTTCTCTGCAAGGCGTTCTGCAACGATTACGAGATGCTGGACTGCAAATTAATGAATCAAAATTTTACAGTTTACAGTTCCTTGGCCACACAGTCACAGCACAGGGTATCCAGCCCGACAAGCAACATCTGTGTGCAATCTTACAGGCACCAGCTCCCACGGACGCAGTCCACTTGCGCTCTTTTCTGGGCTTGTTATCATGGTATAGTAAATTCATACCTAATTTTGCCTCCGTTGTGGAACCATTACGCGCCTGTTTGCGGAAGGATACGGAGTTCAGATGGTCAAATGAGGCCCAATACAGCTTTTCTGAGGTGAGACAGTTATTGGTTAAAAGTCCTGCATTGGCTCTTTATAACCCTGACCTGCCTACAATCATTTCGACCGATGCGTCGGATTACGGCCTCGGAGCCGTTTTTTCACAAATACACCCAGACAAGTCAGAGCGCACTGTGGCATTCGCGTCGAGAACCCTCACCACATCCGAACGAAAAAATATTCGACTGTGGAAAAGGAAGCCCTCGCATGCATCTGGGCAGTAGAGAAATGGAGGACGTATTTGTGGGGGCGGACCTTTACATTACACACAGACCATCAGGCATTAACCACTTTGCTTACTTCAAAAGGGGGTGACCGTGCGGAAATGCGTATAGTGCATATGTTTCAACTACGAAGTACAGTACCGGCCGGGCTGTCATAATTCAACAGCGGACTGCCTGTCCCGTCTTCCTCTGCCTTCTGAGGCTACGTGCCCTGATTCGGACATTGAGCCTGAACAAGTAGCTTTGCTTACTTCTGCGCTGATGGCTGTGACACCAGAAGAGTTTGCTACTGCATCTGCATCCTGCCCTGAGATGTGTGCGTTGTGTGCGCAGATACAAAAAGGCTGGCCGCGTTCCTCTTCGCATGTGGACCCTCTCTTGCTGCCATTCTACAAACTGAGAAACGAAATTGCTGCAACGGATGACCTTATTCTAAGGGGATCACGTTTAGTCGCACCTGCTTTGTTACGTCATAGACTGGTGATGCTCGCGCACAAGGGACACCAGGGTATAGTGCGCACAAAGCAACGCTTACATGATTTATATTGGTGGCCACGGATGGACGAGTCTGTTACATGCTTTATTTCATCCTGCCAACTGTGTCAGGTTTCAGATAAAACTGCTAAACTCAATTCTGCTCCTCTGCAACCTGTTCCCTTCCCGGCCGAGCCATGGCGCAAAGTTGCAATGGATATGGTAGGCCCATTTGAATCAGCTACCTGGGATTGCCGCTATGCTCTGACACTGATAGATTACCACAACAAATGGCCTGAAGTGGCGTTTGTGTCTTCAGTGAGCGCATAGCAAGTTGTTAATTTCCTCACATCAGTGTTTAGTCGGCATGGGAACCCGGAGTGTATTGTAACGGATAATGGACCTCAATTTACTGCTGCAGAATTTTCTGCCTTTCTTAAGTCAAGGGACATTGATCATGTGCGTACGCCTGTGTACCATCCGGCTGCTAATGGAGCAATAGAGCGTTTTCACAGGGTTCTCAAGAGTTGCATTCAGTCTGCCATAATTGAGTTAAAACTTTGGAAAACGGCTGTCACTGAATTTCTTCAAGTCTACAGAGCAACTCCTCACTTCACTTCTGGAGTGACCCCCTTTGAATTACTACACGGAAGGAAAATGCGCACTTGTTTGGACGTAATGGTCCCGCTGACATCTAGTGCGAAGGCGGATGTTGTGCGCGAACGGGTAACAGCGCGACAAGCAAAAGTGAAGCAACAACGAGGTGACAAAGTGCGTGTTAAACTTCCTTGGCATGTATCAAAAGGACATCAAAGATTTTCAGAGCCAAAAGAAATCAGGCAACAAGTGGGAAAGAATACTTTCATTCCGGATGGTAGGAAATGGCACGCTTCACAGCTGGCATTCTTTTCTAGTGGGTCAGTTTCAACCACTGTGACTGATTGGCTTACTTAGCCACCTCAAGCGCCGGTCAATGTTCATAGACCCGGTTCTGGTGATTTTTTCTTACCTCGACCTCAGCGTGTGAGTTGCTCTCCGACGTGGTTAAAAGACTACAGTATGTTCATTAAAGAGAAAATAATGTATTAACTAATGTTGAGGTAAATTGATGTTGTTGTTGCATTCATACCCGTTGTTGTATTTGGTGCTTATTTAGAATTGGATATGCATTTAAATAATTTCATTCATAGTGCTTCCAGAAATAGAAGTTAGTTTTTGTATTGTATGTTTTCTAAGTTACATACAATATTTAAGTACTGAGCATTTGTTCTTAATGTGAATTACTAGGAAGAATTGTTTTGAGTAAAAGGTGAATATGTTATATTTCTATGTTATACGAAGTAGCAGAGAAAAAGGGTAGAAAAATAGTGATGAAGCATGTGGTGTATGAGGCTGCTTGAATAATAAAAGATGATTCCTCGTGATTATTGGTGATTATTTACTTCTACGCTACATAACATACAAAACTAATTTTGTTTCATTTTTTCAATTTAATTACTTTCTGGACTTGGTCTTGACTCGTACTCAACAAAGGTGGACTCGGACCCAACTCTACAAAGTAATTTTAGAGATATCAGTTTTTTCCGTGTATCCACATTCAAGTATAGGACTGTTGTCTTATGTGACTGAAATAGCTGCATAGAAGCATTAAAATATGAAATATGTTCACCGAGTGAGGAGACTTTTTTTAATAAACAACCCGTTTTGTCACGTGACCTTTTTATCAGGTTTTGGCCTACATACCCGACGTGGATCGGCTTCAATTCATTGGACCGTAATTCTGGTTTTGTGTGGTCAGATCAAACTCCTGTGAGTGATTTCTCATTCATCTCTGTCTATTTGTGTTGTTTTGTTGAGGCTTTACTTCTAATGTTATTTTACATTTTGTATCATGTTATTTTCTCTGTGATTGTATGTTTGTTTCTGTTTTAGTCGGATTATCGGAACTGGGCCTTTCGTGAACCAAGCAACGTCAACAATAATGAGAACTGTGTTGAATATGGCAGTAAATATAGACGCCAGTGGAATGATCGTGATTGTGATACTTATTTAGACTGGATCTGTCAGATTCCAATAGGTACACATGCAGATATAAGCAAGTATATTCAGAACAGAGTATAGAAAAACTGTGTCAGTGAATTAATGTTTTGATGAATATTTAGATTTATTACACAGCTCTGTGGGATGTGTCTTTCTGATTCACTGTAAAAAAAGAAAAAGTTTATCTTTAATTTTAAAGGCAACTTGCTGCACAACTTTTGAACGTTTGGGTGATGTAAATGTCAACTTAAACCAACAAGTTGAACCAACTTAAATTGATTAGGCAACAAGCAAATTTCTGAGTTTACTCAGAAGGATTTCGATTGTATAAACACCATTTCAGCATCTCTCTTTAAAGTTAATCCACATACAAGTTGGGTAAAGGGCAATTTATCCAGTTCAACTAACCTGCATGTTTTTGGACTAAACCCACAATACCACAGAGAGAACAAGCAAACTTCAAATATAAAGGTCTCCTGACCAAAGTCTTGGTCAGATTCAGCCTAAGCTTGAACAAGCGACCTTTTTGCTGTGAGCCAACAGTGATGCGCACCACTGTGCTGCCCTTGCAACATGATCTCACAAAGTTCCATGGGATAGTCACGGAATTTTTTATTCATTTTTCCGTGGCATTCTCACAGATTGGTTACCAATTTTCAAACCGTTTTTGCTTCGATCTAGGGCTAGATTTGATGTTTGCATTAGTATGCCACTTTAACTATTGGTTTATACTATTGTTTCTGATTTATTTTATAATATTTTCTAAACTTTAAACAATTCACTGCAGAAAAAACCAGCATACCAGCAAGACCAGCATATGTTGTGTTTTGGTGCTGGTTTGCTAGTGAACACCAGCTAAACCAGCATCAAACCAGCACCAGCATTAGCACCAGCTAAACCAACATTAGCACCAGCTAAACCACCATTAGCACCAGCATCCCATGCTGGTCATACCAGCATATGTTGTGTTTTGGTGCTGGTATGCTGTGACCACCAGCTAAACCAGCATAGACCAGCATTATTCCCATGCTGGTCCATGCTGGTTTGATGCTGTTTTTTTCAGCAGGGTTGTCGCTTGGCGTTGGCGTTAGAGTTGGGTTTGGGTAAGGATGTCATTTTATGTAAATCTAACCCTAAACCAAAGCGACAATGGTAAGAAAATAGGACAAAACATTTGATCTATGAGAATGCCACGGAAATTCGTGAGATCAGGCTGGCCCTCTACACTGTTTTTAGAATGATGATGAGTGTGAAATGAATGAATAAAACTAAAACTAACACACAGCTCTCAATCATGGTAACAATCAATAAACATCATTAATTTAAAAAGAACTCCAAATACAACATATAGGGCTGAAAGATACATCGAATTTTCATTGTCATCGCGATATGAACTCACGCGATGAACACATCGCAACAGACAGCCTTGACGTGATGAATGAAAGGAAAACGGTAAGCCCTTCTAATAACGTTTGACCTATCACGTTTAATCTTGAAGACATGGTTTGCAAGTTCATGCTTTTAGGCCAATCAGGGGAACCCCCAAGTCAGCTACAGTATGCTCAGATTGATTTGTGAGGTGTCAGTTGCGACGCTGTGCCTGTTAGCAAAAACGATGGCGGAGGAAGGAGAGAAGAGTGAGGAAAATGCGTTGTCAGACGAAGACCTTGTGGTGAAAAGGAACAGCACTTCAGCTATATCATGGAATTATTTTGGATTTAGGAGAGATGACGCCGCAAACACAGGTACTGTGTAAGCGGTGATCCACATATTGCGTCTATTGTGCCCTCAAGTTCATTATTTCAAATGTAGGCGCGCAGTATGTGCGTTCTGGAAGCGCTGCGAGGCTGTTCAAAAACATTTGAACTTTTCAGAATAACACAAGCGCAGCGTGCAGGTCATGTCTCAATAACCTAAGTGTCTAGCGTTTTCCACGCGTTTTTAGGCACGACATGACATGTGAATGGCCCCTAAAACATGAAAAAATTGAAAATATTTATCGCAACTCACATTGTCATCGCAACATTTTAAACAATGTCACCGCACATCGCAACTTTTACTCACATCGTGCAGCCCTAACAACATATAACTAAAGCTCTTTATCACACAGAGATTATGGAAATACACAGAAAAATGCGTCCGGGATCGTTTGATTTTTGGTTCATTCGCACTGACAATGAGTTTCCAGGACCTGTGCTTGAATTAACACACATTGCGTAAAGATCCCGTAAAGACACGTGACATTAACCCTCTGGGGTCCGACCATTTTGGGACACTGTCAGAGGTTGTGAGACGCTTTAAATTTGGTCTTTTTTCAGTTGCTTTAAAACATAATAATGGCAAGTGTCTGATAAGAATGCACAAACTGGTCTACAATATTATATGAGCTACATGTATGTACATGTTTGTATTTTTGAGAGAATAATGTTTATGCGTGGTTTTTAAAAAAAGCAACATTTTTAAGTCACTGATATAAGTCCACAAAACCCATACTAAATATGGTTCAACAAGACTTTTCTAAACAGAATTGAGTTTTTTCTTTAAAATGATGTGAAAATCATCCTGCCTACTCGTTCACATAAAACAATATATTGATTTAGAAATTGTAAGACAGTTTTTGTTTAGAGGGGCCGTATGCGAGAAGGATTGATTGACAGCTACCAAACAAAGGCTTGCATAATGAGCTGCATAATGAGGCAGTAATGTGAGAGGGAACTACAGTAAAGAATGTGAGGACAAATGTATACATGTTTGTTTGAGGTTTATCAAGGAGTGAACAATATAATCAAAATAGAAATGAAGGTCAGTAGGACATTTTCAGTTTATTTGGAAACAAACCCTATTCAAAAACTTAACTTGTATAAACTAAGAAACTGATAAACAACAGAGCTGTAAACTTCATGTGGCTCATGTTACCATATAACTTTATGTCCAAAAAGTGTGAATTTGTTTTTCCACTTCATAGTTTTGTACTGATGAGAGGGATGCAGACCTGTAAGAGAGTTAGAAACAGCTGTTAGCATAAATTGTCCACAGAAATACCCTTACATACATAACTGATGGGTAAATTTCACTGATATCACTGATATGGAACAATAATGGAATCATGTTATAGCACACACTTAAAAGATCCTGCAGTGCAGCCTAACTGAAAGTTGCCATGAAGAAAACGAAAGTGAATAACTGTGTCTAACACAGCATCTAGATCCGCCATTACGTGACGATCACGTGTCCTCGTTTGTAAACAATGCGAAAGTTTTTCAATCAGAAGCGTGCAGTCTGCTGAGGTCGCTTGTGTAGGCTGAACTGCACAAGCCATAACATATTACATGATAGCAAATATAAATGAAGATAAATGACTTACAGTTTCTTCAGGAAAATATCCTCCTCCATTGCATCCTCCATTGTTCTTCTTCTTAGGTAACGTTAAAGATAAACGCTTCTCTTCCTCAATGTCCAGACATAAATGAAGATATTCCTCATGTGTGTGTAAAGTTTATCATCCAAACATGCTGTAAAGTCTTTAAATCTGATAAAACTTTACGCTTTGATTGTTATGGTTCGAATTGCTCGTCTGTTGATTTCCATGTCAACGGCGTGTACCGCCTGTGGGCGTGACCGCATTAAAGATAATGAAGTCAGCCAGGAAAAACAGTACTCTCTTTACTTCAATGCAGATTTTTTAAACAGGCAATATTAGTTTTCAATTATAATTAGCTTGTTTAAAAGTAGACATTTCAGGCTTTCTTTGGATATGTGTATCATGTTTGTGTGACGAGTATTCGCGGAGGTTCAACTGATTTTTGTAACGTGATTTGAGAGACAGCTGACGGAGACAGAAATGTCTGGATGCACACCCTGTTTATTTTCTTTATTTAACAAAAACACAAAGATCTCTTGTTATTGTGAATGTACACATATTAAAGAGGACCCTTCACAGTTTCAAATGATGTCAAACACGTAAGTGTATGATTATTAATGATGGAGTATTTTAAGTTGATTCTGCTATGATAAGAAGAAAACACGTCAAAACGCATCGCCGTGTTTTTGGACCCCTGTGAGTTAAAGGCCCCATTTTAACGATCTAAGCGCATTGTCTAAAGCGTACAGCGCAATGTCTAAATGGGCGTGTCCGAATACACTTTTGCTAGTTTAACGACGAAAAAATGGTTTGTGCGCCGAGCGCATGGTCGAAAAGAGTTGGTCCTTTTTTTTAATGAGTAATGGGAGTATTTTGGGCGTAACGTGCATTAAAAACCAATGAGAGTCTCAGCTCTCATCCCCTTTAAAAGCCAGTTGAGCTGGCGCTATGTCTAATCCCTATTTGGATGACGAACTTTGTAAACTGAAAAACTAAGTGGAGGAACAAGATCCCCAGTTTAAGATTAATGTTAAATAATTGTGTTGTTTTTCACTTGTATTGAAATTGTAATTTTTTTATTACAACCTTTAAAACCCGTTTTCTTTTAGTCATGGAAGTAAAAAAGCAGGCTTTTAATTGCTTTAAATGTATGGCTATCCAATATCATAAAAAAATTATTTACAAGTATGTAAGAAAAGGTTTGTACTCTAAAAATACTTACTTTGTAACAAACAGGAGGTAAAGAATTTACAAACGGCTCTCAGCACGTTTCAGCACTTGGACAGCGTCATTTTTTTTGCATTACTTAAAAATGTTTCTCATCCCACCATATCCACAGGTACAGAGTCATCATATACAATAAATCCGTGAGGTAGCATTTTAAAAAACATTTAAAACAGATGCATTTGTTTAAAGCAAAGCATTTATTTACTTACCTGGCTGCAGGTGAAGCAGCTCTTTGTGCCTTAACGTCTCAAAATTAGTCCTCATTTAAGAGACTCAATAATAATATTTTACATTCAATCCTTTAATCTTTTATATTTAAACGCGTTTTTGTGCTGCTGTGCATTCATGTAGCTGTGTGATAAGCAAACCCGCGTCGTCGTCCCGTTTATAGGCGCATATTACTAATGCACTCTTTAAATAACAAAAAACATATTGCGACTTTAGACTTTAGATCAGGTTTTTGTTGGTCAATGGCGTAGTCTATTTTAGTTGCCTCAAAATAGCAACGCGCCAACAATGCGCCTGAACACACCTCGTTTTCAGACCAGAACGCCCATGGGCGCAAAAAGGGGTGCAAATGCATTTGCTATTTAAAAAACGTGGCGCTAAACGTGAAAATGATAATTGCGCAGGGTGGAAACTAGCAAAAGACACTTTTTGCGCCGGGTGTAAGATAGAGCCCATAGTCTTGCACTTGGTTGATTTGAAAAAATGCTGCATATTTTTTACAGTGTAATCACTCCTGAAAATGCTCATCATTTGCATAAAGTTGTTGGACACGCCCATCCGGTTGCCAATAGAGACTTTCACTTGAGTGCCGAAATTGCCAAGCTTCCATTGAAATGAATGAGATCACGTCGCTCTGCTACTGCTAGTCACTGGCCGTCTGAATGGGACTTTATTGTTCATAGTCGGTCAGGGACAATTTTTTTCCAACAGGAGAAAGACTTTAAGTGATTTTACTTCATGAAAGTTGCAAAGTTATATTTTTGCTTTAATATTTCTATTGTGTGGTAACTGTATTATAAAAGCAATAAGGTACTTGGGGCTGTGCTGTATGGTGAATAAGTTGCTGCTATAGGTGTTGCATTGACTCATGTCGTGCCTAACAATGCCTTTTAGCTGTGACTTATTCACAATACAGCTCAGCCTCGAGCCTATTTCTTACTTAACAATGCGATTATAAAATATTTACGTCCAGTTATGTATTAATTTGGCTAGTAGCTGTATAATAAGTGGGATAATGTTTTGTTACTTTAAGACAAACACATTCAGAGTGCAAGTCTTGATTACCCTGTGTTACTTTTGTGATAATCTTTTCAGTCGCTTTGGATAAAAGCATTTGCATGTACAGTATCATTTACTTAACAAACCTCTTTCAGATGCAGGGAAGGATTTTGAAACACCACCGCAGGAAAACTATTTTAATTATTTTTTTTCTTACAGGCACACATCCAAAATCCCCACCAACATCAGTCATTCAAGGTAACGATTCACTCATGTATGTGTTATACAACAGCATTAATCTGTTTCTCGTGTTGCTCAACTTTAGATCTATATGTAGCTCTCTTGTAGATTCATGTTTAATGTGAGTTTTTGTGATATGGAGTGATACATCTTCAATATTAACATTCTCCATATTATCTCATCTAACAAGATTATGCTATTTAAAACATCAGTACACAAACTTTAACCAGCATAAGTCACATAGAAGAGTCTTATACGGTCGAACCTTTAAAGGGGTTATGATGTGAGAAATCAAGTTTTCAAATAAATTAAAAGTTCATTATCACTGCCACTAGAAGGCGATTTAGAAAGCCAATGTAAGAGAGAGGGAATTCGTCTTATTATTAATTCATGCAGAATTTTTTCCATTTATGTATATTTTTCTTAAGAGTACCCAATTGATGCTCTTTATCTGTTTCTTCTTGAAAAAGTCTTTAACCTCTTTGCGATCTCTCTACGCACCCCCCCTCATATGCAGCACAACCCACTGATGGAGAACTACACTTCTATACTAGACATTATTGCATACGAAAAGTTCAGATTCAAAATTCTAGTTTGTCTGGCATGATTTTTTGTTAATTAACATTTTTATTTTTATATTTTATGACTATTAATAGATTGCCTAAAACCACATGATCTCATGGAAATCTGTGTTATAGTCACAAAAAATTTGATCACTTTATCTGTGTCCATGTCACAGAATTTAGTTTTTTCCGTAACGCGGGCATGGATATCACAATGAGAAAACAATAAATAAAGTAACACGAGAAATCCATGGTAGTGACACAGAAAAGACATCCGTGCTCCCATGATGGAAAAAGCTCATTTTGGACGGAGGTGGCTCGTTTAGCGGCTTTTGGATCTGAACTCTCATATATCAACAATTTTATTATTATTTTTAGTAATAATTGGTGCCCCTCTGCAATACTGTTGTTGCCTATAGATTAAAAAAACACTTCTCTTTAGCATTGATGTGAGTCTACTAAACATCTCCATAAAATTTAATAGCTGTTATCTTATAATGTTGTATTACTGAAGCCACATGTGTTGAAAAGAACATTTCAGAAATGTTTTGCAGCTGTAGATGACGTAAATCAAGATTTTATCCTTTTACCTCTCACTATAGAATTTAACAAGACGTCTGATGGCTGGATTCAGTACAATGGCAGTCAGTATTTCATGAATAATGAACCGCACACTATGGAAGAAGCTCGTGCCTTCTGTAAGAAGAATCATGCTGATCTTGCTGTCATTAATGGTCAGACTGAGAGGAGGTTTTTATTTAAACAGGTAAAATAAAAATACTGACAATGTTTTCCAGTTTCTCTTGCACTCTGCTGCTAAATGCTTATATGTTGTATAGGATTTGATGTTGATATCCCTTAATGCATACTTGAGGCACCGATGAGACTCTGTGGGATAGTTAATTGAGTTACCCTCTGCCACACCACTCCTCAGCCCTTCCATCTCCTGAGGTTGCTCCTTTCTCGTTTAAGTGCATAAACCATTGACATGATCTAATCTCATACTCTAACGCCACAAATCTCACCACAACTTGACCATACATGCCAACCCGTTTGACTAAGGCCAGAAGCCCCACTGTCGTCGTTAATTCAGGTTCAGTGGCAAACGGTTCTGTATGGCATACTATTTACTGCAACACACAAGACCACAAGAAAATGGCAAAATCTCACCGCAACCCGACCATGCGTGCCAACCCGTTTGACTAAGGCAAGAGGCCCCACTGTCGTTGTTAATGCAGGTTCAGTGGTAAACTACCGCAATTACCCAACAACACCGGTCTATTGTATAGGACTTGATGTTGATATCCCTTAATACTTACCTGAGGCATTGTTGCGACTCTGTGGGATGGTCAATTGAGTGATGGCACCGTTTGGGTTGTCAAGTGGGCACCATCCTTCATGGGTGTTTCGCTGATAGGCCCACGACACCTCCAGAGGGTTCAGCAGTGAATCCCAGCATCTCAGGTTCACTCCCTAGGTGCCATCAACTCACTTGAAGACCCAGGCGGAGTCTTTTCTCTTCACCCACAGCCATTGGCTTCCCTTTTCTGCAGCCGCGGAAAGGATTTTGACTGCCTGCTGGTGGGCCTTTCCTCGCACTCTCATTCCCCGGATTAGCCTGGACGTTGAGGTGGCTATGAACCCTCTGCAACCTACTTCCACTGGGCGTACCTTCACATTCCAGCCTTGTTGTTGCGCATCGGTTGCAAGTTCAGCGTACCTCAGCTTTTTCCGTTCATAGGCCTCCTCCACTGCACCCTCCCAGGGCACGGTGAGCTCGATGATGTAGACAAGCTTGAGCAAGGCTGGTCGCAGGTTGGTGGCTGCAATTTCAGCTGGGAAGCAGAGTTTCTTGTCCAAGTCTGCCAACAGCTTCCAGTCCCGTGCTCTGCCTAGTTGACCAGAGTCTGATCTTATGGTGGTGAGCAGGGCTTGACATTAACATATTCTTTTCCAAAGTTACTGGCCACTCAGCATTTTCACTGGCCACAATTTTGTTGCTGGTAAAATAAATTGTATATGATTAAACTTAACTTTGGCATCCTAAAATGACTTTAATTCGAGCAAATTTACTTGATTTAGCTAAATTAGATACAGATTGAATTTCAAATGCAGTCTGATCACCCAAATTAAGACAACATTTATTAGCTGGTATATACAAGGCATATCAGTATAGATCATATCATATATTTAGGTGCATGAAAAACATGCTAGTAAGGCATAAATAGATTTAACTTTGATTGAATATATTAAAAGTGGAACAGAGGTGTAGAAGATTAACTGAAAAGATAAACACAAACCCCATCGACAACCACTTTAAATATTTATTAACAAAAGCAGTAAATACTGTCAAGAAATGTACATGAATTTTACTGTCAACTTGTTTATGCAGATTGTATTTCATAAGCTTGATCATGGTTTCTGTTAAAAGTGATTTCCTTTGATTTCGTGTGCATTCAGGTGAATTTCTCTTCGCTCTTCCCCTGAGTGTGCACGCAATTTATATCTCTTCAATTACTTTCATGCAATTGTTTTAACTTTCCTGAAGTGTGTATGTGCTCAGACTGCGACCTCTTTTTTTTCCTTATTTGACAGGGACAATGGACAGTAATGATACTACCCCAGAATTATCTACAAAGCTACATTTCATCTGCTGTCCCTGGTCAGGAGTACACCAATTTATCAGTAAAATACAATACAATTTAAACACAGTAAAAATATCATTTTCAAATCAGCTTTGGTCCGCAACGCTCCGCTGATCGCGCGTGTCTCAACCAACGGTCTCTGTGCGTTGCGCTGGGTGCAGAGTGCTCATGGGAGTTGTAGTTTCGGGTGTCGCATTGCGCATTGTTTATCATTTCGCATAACTTTTAAGAAAACTACAATTTAAAAATGATGTTCAACCTGCCAAAGTGGCTAGTGGGATTGGATGTCTTACCCGCCACAGCCGAAATCTACCCGCATTTGGTGTTAATGTCAAGCCCTGGTGGTGAGGGTGGCTTGACCCTCACCCTCCCAAACAAATAGTGTTGGCTGCCACTAGGATGATGGGGGAGGAAGGGCATTTGTCCATCGACTTTCCAACACTGCAGCAAGACATTTCAGCACCTGGTTGTGCTGCCAGATGTAACGGCCTTGGGTGATGCTGATCTTGCATCCCACTAAGATGTGCTTCAGTGTTGCTAGACTTTGGCAAAGAGGGCATGCAGGGCCCTCGGCATACCATTGGCTTAGGTTTGTGGGAGTGTAAGGAACAACCTTTTGGCCCAACAACGGAATCCAATGGCGTGGGTGAAGGGATCTCGTGTTCTGAATCTCCTCCTTTGAGAATGAAAACATTAATTTGAATTTAGTCTTTTACTCTTATTTGACTCTGTGAGTTTCCCAATCTGACTCCAAATTATGAAATCAAACGTAACACATTATGTTAATTGTAATTTAAATCATTGATTATTTATAAATTCCCATAGTCTTAGTTATTCGTTCATTAGGGACCCGATATCGCACAGGATATGCGTAATTTTGCGGTAATACCAGACTCCTTCTATTCTGAAGAATTAAAATGAATCAATAATATCAATTTATTTTGCCAGGCAGGTTACACTTAAAGGTGACATAGAATGATTGAACGGAGTATTTATCCTTGTTTTGTGATGTGACATGTAGAATTTTTTTTTGTTTGGGTCTGTAATGCCTTAAAAGCTTCCTAAAAACCTCTCTCAGATAGCTCTATTAGAGTGGGGGATTTTAAACAAGTGGTTTTGCACCTATTTGGCTCCCCCTACTGGCTTAACTAGCAATCTCATTACTGATTGGCTGACTTTGCTGCCACTCAAAAAATGTAGCCAATTATTTTAAAGTGGAGGGGCAGTGAGATGCCTGTGATGTCATAAGCATCAGTTTTTCAGATTGGGCCGTTTTCTGGCTGACATTTCTAAAAGAGGAATTTCTATGAGACTGAGATGTTTAGCATGTTTAGCACTTTTTGTATGTTTGTGAATGTGAGTAGACTACCATTATTCAACAAAGACAAGGTAAAAATGGTTTTTCATTCTCTGTCCCTTTTAAATTTGGTTATTAAAATTCATCAATCAAGAATATCAACATTTACATCCAAAATAAAATATAACTAAAAAGACCAACATAGAAAATAAAAGTCACAAAGTCAAATCATACCTGGGAATCAGAGACACACCGTATTGTGGGAAGTTCTGAATACAGATGCTTCCATGATGTTTTAATACACAGTGTGGGAGCTTCTGGTTACAGAATGCCTCCCTGAATATTTTGCCAGGACACCTTTTATACACAGCTTGAGACAAAGACATTGTAAAACTACAAAAATCCAGTTTGACCTGTACCAAGTGACCCTAAAAGACTCCTGGTCAAGATCCAGTTGACCTGTTCCAAGTGACCCTAAAATACACTTGGTCAAAATCCAGTTTGACCTGTTCCAAGTGACCTGGTCAAACCAACCAGAAGTATCAAGGCAAAACCCCGCCTCTAAAAGAAATGCATCTTCTATCTTAAGTTGTAAAGCCTTGATCCATCTTATCTTAGACTTATAGAAATGAGACCTTTTTTCTCATCGCACCATGACCTTTAAAATGAAACCACACATAAATATAAAATTGCAATCTCAGAATAACATATATACATAATATCATATATATTCAGCAGATACCCAATGATGTGAGCCTGAAGGCTAACAGTGCAAAAGCCTTTGTGATGAAGAGATTAGGAGAACAAAGAGTTGCATGTCTGTAACCAGTTCAACCTGAGGGTCAAATTTGAGTTAACAACACCACCTGAGATTTAATTGTTTTACAGTGTCTCTTCATAAATAAACTTAAAGTTTATTGTATACCAGCTGTACTACAGGAGAAGGCAGGACATCGTAGGCAGCCCTGACAGTAAAGCTTGCCCTGAATGCCTCCATTTCCCATAGCTCTTTCCAGGAGATATTCCTCTTCTGTACTCCTTCCCATGCCATCCACTGCCCTTGCTTTGCCTCTGCCACAGCTTGGGCACACCTTCTTGCTTCCTCCTCCCGACGTACCTCCGGGACCACCATCTTGCGTCTCTGATGTACTGGCCCCAAGTCCAAGACCACCCCTCCCCTCCTGCACCCGGCCCATGATGTCCTTATGTCTGAGTGCTGCCTTTGCCTTCTCAGTTGCAGCCAATGGGGTCCACTACCTTCCGGTGGCCAAGATGGGGGGCAGCTTGGGCTACAAATGGATCACTCGAATCCAGAAGCATCATCTCCAGTCTGACACTTGTACTCCTCTACCAGACTGGTAATGGGCAGGTGTAGAATCCCTTTGCCATGAAGTCCAATACTGCTGAGGCACCTTGGAAGGCCAAGCCACTTCCTTACATATGAGCTGACCAATCTCTTTTCCAGCTTTTCCACCTTTGAGAGTGGGACTTCATAGAGGATTAATGGCCACAGGAGACATGGAAGTAGTCCATACTGAATGCACCAGAGCTTCAGCTTGTCCGGAAGCAAAGTTCTGTTGATGTTCTCCAGGCCGCTGGCTACCTCCTTCCTAAGCTGCTATATCTGCTGTTTGTCTTTAAGGGAGTCATCATACCAATGACCTAGGCTCTTCACTGGCTTCTCGGAAACAGTTGGGATGGGTTCCTTGCCAATGTGAAAGCGGTGGTCTGACAGCTTCCCTTTGATGATGGAAATACTTCTGGACTTGCTTGGCTTGATCTTCATGCGAGCTCTCTCAGTGTTTTCCTGGAGCTTACTTAATAGCCGTACAGTGCAAACCTTGGTCGTGGTGAGAGTTGTGAGGTCATCTGACTGGCGGCAGCCTCAGCCCAGGTATTATTCGCTGTTCGCCAACTGTCCATCTAGAGGTCCGACTGATGACCTCCATTGCCAGGGTGAAGGCCAGTGGGAATGTGGTGCAGCCGGCCATGATTCCCATTTCCAGGTGTTGCCACGCTGTTGTGTACTCTGCTATTGTCACACAGAGCTGGACGTCCTTGAAATGGGCCTTTATAAGGGTTGTGAGAGGTGCTGGGACTCTAAAGTAGTCAAAGGCTGTCCACAGGAGGTTGTGATGGACTGAGCCAAAGGCATTTGCGAGATCCAGGAACACCACGTAAAGATCTGTTCCCTCCTTTTTGGCGACCTGTATCTGATGTCAGATGATACTAGCGTGTTCTACACAACCGGAGAAGCCTAAGATGTCTGCTTTCTGTATTGATGTGTCAATCAAGTTGTTTCTTTGCAGGGATCCTGCCAGCCTGTAAGCGACCACGCTGAATAATTAAAATATAATATAGTTATAATTTGTTTTCCCTTATGGTGAAGATCTATGCATAGTTCCATTTGCTTTGTCTGGCCATTACTATACGAAACTTTAGTTGTGGGCACCATCTCACCATTGATGTCCTTTCATTAGAAAGCCACTAGACCTCTCTTTGACCAGTCTGGTCTCACTGTTAATATGTAGTATTACTATGTAAATTTCAGAAACACAACACATATGTTTTTTTAAATAGATGCTGAAGCGTACAATGTAGACATATTTGCAAAATTTTATCACAACCTTTTTAAGTTTTTACAGCTACAAAACGTAAAACATTTACAAATCTTTCATACCCTAAAGATTGTTGAATATTTTCCCTTTAACCATTTCATCGATAATGTTACCACCCTACCCCAGACCTTACCCTAAACCCAAACCCTTTTAATACAAAAAATATATAATGTATTTTTATATTATGCAAAGTAATGGAAAGAAATGTGTAAAATTTTGTAACAATATAGCATTTAAAGTCGCTAATACAGTCCTGTTAAAACAGTTAAAATCATGTATTGTTTGAAAAGCATAACAGACAGACAAGTGTAATCACAATAATTTATTTGTTGCAAATTTTCAAAAGCGTTACCAAAAGTAGTTAAAATGATGGAGTTTATAAAGTACAGGGAAATATTAAAGTTATTAATCCACGAGAACATTAATCTGACTTCTCTCTGTCATTGCGCGCATTTCAAATTTCAAAAGTACATCGTCTAAAAGATGGCAATGTTGCAAATCTGTGGAGTATCACGCAAGAGACATTAGATAATAATCCAATGTCTCTTATGTAATAATCGCAATAATCATGAACAAGGAAAAGAATCCTATAATATATGAAGAGCTCTTTTCCAAAACGCTATAAATCCATTTCAATAGTTTTCAGAAAAAGTACATTTTTTACCTAGACCCACACATTTTGTGATTATTCAATTTATTCTTTTAAAATGTTTTTTTTTGCTCAATCTGAACATGTTGAATAATGATTATTAAATCAAACAACAATATTGTTGATTATAAATTCAAAGTTAATTTAATTTTTTTTCAAAACGCTACAAATCCATATATTTTTTCCATAAATGTATGTTTTTTCTTTAAAAAACAAAAACAAAAAAAACAAATAAGAGAATATGCAACATATACTCAGGGACTCTTCATACTATAAATGAATAAGTAAATTATTCAGATTGTGATATACATTGGAGCCAGTATGAAATACACAGAATTACACATAACTAAATTGCTATTACTCCCTCCACCATTTCAGTTTTCTCCTTAGCAGGGTGTTAGGAACCCCTTTTGCTTAATATATTTCACCTCTCTCTCTCTCTCTCTCTCTCTCTCTCTCTCTCTCTCTCTCTCTCTCTCTCTCTCTCTCTCTCTCTCTCTCTCTCTCTCTCTCTCGTCTACACACAGTTGTATTAACCTCACACGCACACACAGCATCTCCCCTCGATCTGCTCTCAATGACATACCATGTAACAACGCGCTCATAATGTCCAATCCAAAAAGCACAACTTTACAGAAGTCCCTGCATTGTTCAATAGCCACATTTTGTACTTTTGCACGACATTGGTCAATGTATCAAACGCCATGTCTGTCTATCAGCAGGCTATCGAACTATTCAGTACTTTTCATGTTACGTTAGCAGGCTTCTTCACAGGAAAAAAACTTTATCGCGAACGTACAAAACGGTATTAAACGAGCCAGTTCTGAAATGAAAGTTGTACATACCAAACACTTTGATGAAGATCGCCTTGCAAACGGGTACCTTCTCCGGGTGATGTATTAACATGACATTAATCCTCATTTTGAGTAATGAATGAACATAAACAAACATCTGCTCAGAGCGCCGCCATTGGATTGCGTCAAACGCTCATCGAGTTCTGATTGGTCGAGAGGATAAATCGCGTTTAGGCTAAAAATAGGCTAGGCGCTTATCGCGTTTTGGAAAAGAACGGCATCTTGTACCTACATTTTAACAAGGAAATGTAATGATTTGACATAAAACATTCATGGAGCAGTGAATAGGTTTAGTACACAGCCAAATGACATGACAAACTCATTTATTTTAAAAATGGCGTTTATCGCGTTTTGGGAAAGAGCTCTTCATATATTCGATATAAAATGTTTCTGGTTGCAACTTTTTATTAAAAGGTTTGTTTTTATCAAATTCAGCATCTAATTCACTTCATTTGCGATTAAAAACAAGGAAACACAGCGCACACGTCACTACGGCAAGCAGCAGGTCTTCAGTTCCTCCCTCGACTGCAAGCAGCAAACCTCACCGATCGGCCTGCGCAGCGCCGGATGATCTCGAACACACCTATCGCCAGTGCTTTCACACAAAACATGGGTCTGTCATGATCCTGCTTCATGACTAATACTAAAACAAGGACGAGAGGGCAGAATCATGACACTTGTGTTAAAGAAATATTTTAAGTGTTTCAAATTCTTTTGTCAGTTTGGGCTTCACAATATTTTAGCTCATTACTATAGTTCACAGGAATTCACAAGCATTTTTGTAGGACTAACTGATGCTGTTTTATAGATGTCTAGAAGTGAAATATCACAAACTCAGTACTACATTGGGATGACTGTAGAGTTGGACAAATCATTTAGGTGAGTATGAAAGACTACAAGCAAACCATTTGAACTTTATAAGCTCGAACTGATTTTGCCAAGTGAGAGATGTCCTCAGGCCAAATCATCTGGCCGTACATTAGCTAATAGGCGGCACATGAGTAAATATCTGGACATTGATCATTTGTAAGAAAAGCCCAAACCTATAAATAAAAAATCTCTTATACACTCTAAAAAACATGGGGTTATAAACAACCCAAATTGGATTGTTTTTAGCCCAACGACTGGGTGAATATAGGACAGAACACGCGCTGGGCTAACTTGATCAGCAAAGGTTTTTAACCCAAATTAATGTTTCATTCTGAAATAATGATAATTATTCATTTAATTTTACTTTATAAATGGGTTAAATGTATTTAAAAAAATAAAAATATATAATTTTTCATTTTATCTTAATTTTATCCATTTTGTTACTTTATTGCAGATGTCAAATACACCAAATTAAAAGCACATGCCAACATGGTATCCCCTTACTTTTTTATTAATAACATTACATGTGTTATAATTCACATTTCAT
This sequence comes from Paramisgurnus dabryanus, assembly GCF_030506205.2. Lineage (NCBI taxonomy): Eukaryota > Metazoa > Chordata > Actinopteri > Cypriniformes > Cobitidae > Paramisgurnus > Paramisgurnus dabryanus. The sequence goes on from NC_133338.1 coordinate 55,372,776, forward strand.
GTGTTGTAATACAGTTTACATCAATCAGTCATATCTAAAAACTTAGAATTAAACTTAATCACAATAAAAATATGTTTATAAACATTTGTTTCAACAGAAAACATTTTTAGTATATACTCTTGAGGAGTGCTACAGCCTGTAACTGGAGTCATGATGGTCCAAAATGCCCATGACAAGTAACTTGAAAGAGGGGTTGATTTGACTTGTACACAGTTAAGGTGCAACTTAGGTTTGTATAGGCTATGGAGTAAAAACTTTACATAAGTCATAATAATAATAATTAGATACATTTATATAGCACTCATAGCACTTTACATATGAAAGGGGGATCTTCTCAAACACCACCAATATGCAGCATCCACCTGGATGATGCGACAGCAGCCATATTGCACCAGAACACCCACCACACATCAGCTAATTAGTGGAGAGGAGACAGACTGATAGCCAATTAGTATATGTGGGGATGATAAGTAGGCTAATGGGTAAGTTTGGCCAGAATGCCGAGGCACACCCCTACTCTTTTTCAAATGACATCCTGAGAGTCAGGACCTCGGTTCAACGTTTCATCCAAAGGATGCTGCTTTTTGACAGTATAGTGTCCCCATCACTATACTGGGGTGTTAGGACCCACACAGGCCACAGGGTGAGCACCCCTGCTAGTCTTACTAACACCTCTACCAGCAGCAACCTGGTTTTCCCAGAAGGTCTTGTAAGACTCCACCCAATTGGCCCAACGTCGAAGTCCAATGGCGTGGTGAAGGTATAACGTGTTCTTTCCGTCCGTAGCGCTTCTAGAAGAATAATTCCATTTATTTAATTTGTTTCTTTGACCTCTGTGGTTAAATTATAATCTGACTCCAATTTATTAGTTACCAATGTTATTCTGATGCTGATCACAATTTATATAATTATTATTATATTTTTATTCTCTTAATTATTTAGAATGAATTACATTCACATAGAGAATATATTGTATCTCTGGAGGTGCTTAAGGCAGTTCCATACAGCTGGGTGTAGAGGCATTTCTCCTTCTTAACATAAGGTCAGAGGGTTATCCAAACACACTATAAAATATGAGGATCCATCTATATTGAGATTGAGTCATTATAACCTTCAACCTACAAAAGTGGGAATTAACTCCAGTCATATTTTCAGTCGAGGTAATTCCTAATCTACCCCCCTCCGGAATATTTACAAAACATAAAGAGACTTGACAAGCTTTAAAATGAATAAATGTTAACAATTTATTTTGCCAGGTAGGCTACACTTAAATCAATCATTTGGTTATTCAAATATCAAAACATTTACTAAAAGATCAGCATAAATCAATCAATTACAAATATATCAAAACATTTACTAAAGATCAGCATAGAAAAATAAACATTACATATAAAATAAAATCATACCTGGCAATTCAAGACACACAGCAGTGCGGGAAGATCTGATTACAGAATGCTTCCTTGAATCCCTTGCCAATGTACTTTAAATACTGACCAGAACAAAGACATCGTAAAAAACTACAGTTTGACCTGTACCAAATGATCCTAAAGAACATCTGGTCAAAATAGCCAGAGGTATCCTGGCAAAACCCCACCTCTCAAAGAAATGCATCTTCTATCTAAACCCTTGAACCATCTTATTTTAGATATATAGAAATGAGACCTTTTTACTCATCGCACCACGACCTTTAAAATAATATTACACATGAATATGTATGTAAAACACAATCTTAGAACCACATAATATGTATACATTACATTATACATTTCAGCAGAAACTCAGTGATGTGAGCCTAAAGGCTAACAGTTCAAAAACCTTTGTGATGAATAGATTAAGACATCAAAGAGTTGTATATATGAAGACCTCTTTCATCTACGGGTCAAATTTGGGTTAACAACACCCCCTGAGGTTTAATTGTTTTACAGTGTCTTTTCATAAATAAACTTAGTTTATCGGGTTAACAACACCACCTGAGGTTTAATTATTTTACAGTGTCTCTTCCTGAATAAACTTAAAATTGATGAATTATAATCCAGTATTACAGTCCTTCCCTGGCCCTTTGGGGCAATCTCAGAATAGTCCCTAGGGCCATTTACTGGTCATTCAAATCCTCGTGGGTTTTTAATTATTGTAACAGTCTCTGTATGGCGGGCACTTGTAGGGGACTTAGGGTGATAGCAGCATTGGCAGATGTCCGTAAAGAGCGAATTGTCGATCTGAAATAGCAGCATTGGCAGATGTCCGTAAAGAGCGAATTGTCGATCTGAAATACCAGCATTGAAGCAAAGAGAACATAAACACAAGTCCACTGCCAATTACACACCCACGAAACATCCAGTCCCACCAAGTGTATACATACTGTGCAGACCGAATAGATGAACTTGACAAAATTTTCGCTGTTCCTTTTGCCAGGTTTGTTTCTACCTGAGCCTGGTTGAGATGATACTCAGTCTGTTGAATCATCTGTTGCACCAAATTCATGGTGTCAGTCAATGACTAGTGGAATCCTTCCCAAGATATTTATCTGACCCATTGTAAAATCCTCTGTTACCTCAAGACAAAAGCTATGGTTTGCAGGACAGGTCAGACCTCCATAGGTGAAGGAATTCATCTCACTGACCACACACCATTGCATCAGCATGCCCATGTAATGACTGAACACTGATGAGCTTAGTATCATTAGGAGAAAATGGTTGTAAAGTATTGCATGTACAAATCACATAACTTGCAGTTTCATGACAACAGGTGCGAGTAGTAAATAAGGTCTTATTTCCCTTTAGAGTCATATATCCTGTAAGATGGTCCCATTTAACAATCTGATTCTTCACTACTGTACCTATAGAGCGTATAGTAGTGGAATTAAAAAACACTTCTGGGTGTATCAAAGGAAAATTGGCAAAGAATTCAATGCAACCAGTACATTCATTTCCAGTATATAACATTAATGTTGATAATAATTCTGAATATTTAATATCTTTCATCTTTTCAGATGTAACCCACCTATGTAAATCCAAAATTTCTATTAAATCCTTTAGAGCATGTCTAGGTGTTTTGAGAAGACGTAAGTCTAAAATTTCTTGTCTAGCTATAGTAAATAAATCTTGTGCAAATGATCTGCAAGCTAAGTCACGTTCGATGGTACGGGTCTGATTGAACAATGAATTGCTGGTCAATAGAAGCGCCTGCGCTTCAGATCTAACAGCTTTAATAATTTTCTCATTACTATTGGTGAGATGCTGAAAACCAGTGGCCACCTGGTTCGCCAACCATGCTGAAAATTGTGATTGTCCAGTTATTTTTTTACGTGTTGGCAAGTGAATTAGCTGATCCAAAAAGACCTGCTACATTTCCAAGCAGGTCTCGTTTAGAACGTACAGTTGGAATCTGGACTGCAAGTCTACTTTTGTAATCAGAGATTAAATCATCGATTCGTGACTGTAGCCATGCGTATGTTTTATCATCAGCACTACAATGTTTCACATAAGCAGATAAAATATTAGAAATATTATATGTTACGTGAGTCATTACCAAATTAACATCATGTAGCAAAGTCTTGTTAATATTTCCCTTGATAAAACCACCAGGAGGGATTGGATATAATTTTGGACATTGCTTGGGTTTACTATACCCACAAGTGGTTAGATTAAAACAATGCTTTAAAGTCCACGTACAATTTTGTGGGCTCGTGTAACTATTTACATCAGGTTCACATTTGCCCACACAATATGTTCCTTCTTTCCGGCTTGTCCAAATAAAAGTTTTTGGATCATTATCATCCGTTACATATGAAGTGATGTTGAACTTGTAATCTACAAAACTCATATGTGTGCTGTTGATTGTTTCAGTATGTGTGCACCTGTATACGGCAGGCTCTAGATCTTTCACAAAATAACAAATTTTAGGATCTAGACCATTGTTAATTTTCTCATATAGGGTGCGCAAACCCCCAACTTTTGCTCCTGGTTCAAGTTTAAGTTGATACCAGGCTGTTATAGTGTGTGAATATATGCGTGCCGGGGTGTCTCCTGAAATGTTCAATATGGGAGGATGGTTGGAACCTATTTTACAGCATATTTTTGTTGCGCAATTTGGTTCCGATGTTAAACCGGGAGGCCATGTAACTACTTCTCTAGGCGGAATTGTGATATAAGATGTGGATGGCCCCTTGCTATACCTCCAGACCCATCTCCCACATTTCAGGGTGTGTGCAAGTAATACCCTGTGGCCCAAGTTGATGCAGGTGGGGCCTGACACCTTCCTTGTGTCCGGTCGCCATGGGATCGCTGTGACCACCCTGAAACAGAGACAATGAGATATAGTTAATCATTTAGACAACGACATCGTTACTTATTTTTTCAATCCTTTGAACAATTTGCATTGAGACATGTGATACCATCTTAATTTTCCTTTAATGGACACGGCCACAGCGCTATTGCAAGTCGCTTTAATTTCATAAGGCCCATGCCACCTAGGTGCAAATGTGCTTTGTTTCACAACGACCCGTATCATCACCATGTCTCCTTCTGCAAATTTCGTTTCAAATGTTGGATTGAAATGTGCATCATTATTCAGGTCTGACTGTTGTTGTCTCAGCACCGCCTGAGCTTGCAATACTTTCAGTCTTTCCTGCAGTTGTTTTAGCACAGTCTGCTGTGTTGCAACCATAAGATGGCCCAAGTCTGCTGGAGAAATTTCTGGGTCAATAGGCAATTTCATTACCCTTCCAGTCATAAGTTCATATGGACTTATACCTGTAGCTTTAGATGGTGTTGCTCGCAAGACAGTTAGAACAGTGGTCAGAGCATCAATCCATTTGTTTTGATGTTGAACTATCTGTTTAGTGATAGCTTCTTTAATCGAGCGGTTTACGCGCACGACCATACCAGAACTTTGTGGTCTGTATGGAATGTGGAACTTCTGCTTAATATTCAGCATTTTACTCATGTCTTTCATTATTTGACCAGTGAAATTAGTACCTTGATCAGATTCAATTTGAATTGGGGCTCCCCAGAGGGGGATGATTTGGTTCGCTAAGAACCGTGCCACTGTAACTGCAGTGTTATTTCTTGTAGGTATAGCGTCTACCCATTTTGAAAATGTATCAATTATGACCAGACAATAACGATATCCCCCCTTGGCACTTGGCAGCGGACCAATGAAATCCAACTGCAAAGACTCCCAGGGCCCTTTTGGTGGTTCTGGTCTGCAAAAATTTGTACGGCCCGGCTTGCCCTGGTTTACTGTGGCACACACAATGCATGTACTACACCATCTGTCAATGTCAGCTGTCATCCCTTGCCACCAAAATTGCCTTCTTATCAACTGCAATGTTTTTTCAGAAGACACATGGGAATAATCATGATATCATTTGATTATTGGTTTCTGTTAAGCTTCAGGAACCACATATTTTCCATCTCTCAACACAATGCCTTCATTGACAGTAATCAGCTGATCTTCCTTTAGAGGTGACATTAGTTCTCCCTCAGAAACCCACAAGCTTTGCTGATATTGTTTAAGGTCAATTGGTGTCGTTTGAATTGCACTTATGTTTACAGATGTTTTTTCCTCCCATATGTCACCTTTAATAGCTGCTAATTTAGCTAGCTGATCCACAATGTTGTTGTTTTGTTCATGCACGTTCGGGTTTTTGTTTATATGCGCACGCACTTTAACGACAGAGATGGGAGATTCACGCGTTGTTACAGGATTCCATATTTCACTTATCATATTGAAATGTTTCACTGGGGTTCCTGCAGATGTGAGGATTTTTCGCATTTGCCACTGTGTCATAAAATCATGCACGACGCCGAAGGCATAACGGCTATCCGTATGAATACACACGGGCTCAGAATGTGCCTTAATAGCTTCAAGTAATGCGACGAGCTCGGCTTCTTGAGCAGACATGTTTGATGGTAGTTTTATCAAAATCTGCCGTAGTACATTTGACTCGGGAAGACTAGGTGTCCATACCGCACATCCAGTATAGAAATTATCATTTTGTTTAAACCTGGATCCATCAACATACACCTGTGTCTGACCAGGAATCTCCCGATCAAACACAGGGCTGGATATCTCTTTCTCAGGCAAACATGTGTGCGGATGACCATCTATGTCCCCGAGTATGTGTGGCAAAATGCGTGTGTTGTCTGTTGTTATGTCACGTGACTGTATATCAGCTAACCATCTGGCAAGTCTCTGAGATGACACTCCTTTTATTATGCCTTGCAGCAGCATTTGTACTGGCCTGTGCACTGTATGTATTATCACTGATTGAAAACCAACGATGGGTTCTGTTGTGTTTAACATCCAGTGGACAGCCAGTACATGTTGTGTGCATGGATCAAACCCCTGTTCAACTGGTGATTTTTTCCGGCTGTAATATGCAATTGGACGCAATTTCCCTCCATGTTCCTGTGCTAATACACCACTTAATGTATTTTCGTACGCATCAACTTGGACGTGAAACGGTTTGGTAACGTTGGGTAAGCCCAGGGCTCGCGCAGAGCACAGACGTTGTTTGAGGTTTGTAAATGCTTTTTACATGTACCTCAGTCCATTCAAGAACATCTGATGGTTTGGTTTTACCTTTCAAAAGAACGTACAATGGTGCGGCGATGTCTGCAAAGTCTGGAATAAAATCTCGCAGATAATTAGCAGTCCCTAACACCTTTTGAAGCGCATTTAAAGTGTGCGGACGAGGCAGTTCAGCAATGCATTTCCTTCTGTCGTCTGTCAATGCCCGATGACTTTGAGTGAGATTGTACCCTAGGTAGTGCACTTCTTTTTGAGCTATTTGAGCTTTTTCCTTGTTTAGTTTAAAGCCTGCATCGCCTAGCGTTTGCAGGACTTTGTCCACCACTTTTAAGTGAATTTCAAGTGAACCTTCAGTAGCAATGAGTATATCATCAACATAGTGCACTACCTGGCCGCTCCCTAGTAAGGGATTGAGCACATCTGCGACCGCTCTATGAAAAATGGAAGGGCTGTTATGCCATCCCTGTGGCATTCGAAGCCAGGTATATTGTATTTGATTTACTGTAAAGGCAAATTTCCATTGATCCTCTTTCTTGACCTTAATAGATCAAAATCCATTTTTAATGTCAAGTACAGTAAACCATGTAGCGCTTGTTGAAATTTGTGTCAAAATAGTGGAAGGATTAGCCACTATAGCGGTAGCTTTGGGTATCACTCGATTAAGTCGTTGATAATCAATGCATAATCGCCATTTTCCATTAGGTTTGGGCACTGGCAGACACGGAGAATTCGTGGTTGAACTGCATCGCCGAACAATTTTTCTCATCTCAAGTTGTTTCACTATTTCATGAACGGCCGCTTCTGCTTCTGGTTTTATGCGATATTGTTTTTGCGGTGGGGGTGGTTCACCCTCAATGCTAACTTCAAAATCAATTAAACCACAATCATGTTCATGATTTGCCCACACCTCTTTGTGTTTTTTTCAATCAACAGCTGAATTGGATCTGTAGTGGAAACGGACATTATACTGGCATTGCTGACATTAACACAATTTTTAATTGCTTTGTTTGTTTGCAATTCAATTTGTTTTTTCAAAGCAATGAATTACAAATCCATGCTTTTTCATAATGTCCATACCCATCACAGTCCCTTCGCTGTTGCTTGGCAAATACCAAAATGGTTCTTGCAAAACTGTCACGCCTAAATCAATTAGAACAGGGTGTGTTTTTACTGCTGTCATTAACGTGTCACCTATGCCTCTGATTTGTATGGTTTCTTGGGTTAAAGGAAAGTTAAGGTTTGTGCAGGAGCATGCAGCACCGGTATCAGTAAGGATATTAGCTAACTGGCCTCCTAAATTAGCTCTTATTTTAATCCGGTTTCCGCTTTTGATAATGCTTCCTACCGTAGCGGAGGCCACGCACCCCTATTTTTCATCCCGATATTTTGCCAGCATGTTTTGCAACTCTGTGCATAAGTCCGCATATGGGCTATTTCCGCTCGGGGGTTGCATTTCATTTTGCTTGGAAGCATTAGTGGAGGGTTTGTTTTGCTCGAGTAATTGTTTGAGTTTTTCTACTGTCTCCCTATCATTGTTGGCTGTTCTTCCTGGGTTATTCAGTGCTTTTAATTTTAAGCAATTACGCGCAGTGTGATTATTTCTTCTACAGAAATAACACCGGATTTGCGGTTTTGTCTCAGGTTGCACGGCACCTTTTCCTTCGGTTAACCATTGGGTTGTGGCTACTTGTCTGGTTTTGTTTTGCTTTAGCCTATTTTCAATTTTTGACGCCCAGGCTACCAGTGCTAGATATTTATTTTCAGGAGGCTCGGCTCCATGGATTAATGCCTGCTGGATGTGTGGGCCTGCATTATTTTTAAGGAGTTGTAACAAAACTTCCTGATCTCTTTCTGCATTTTCCATTCCTGAATGTTCTTTATATGCTACCCACAGCCGCTCTGCAAATACTTCAAACGGTTCTCTGTTGATTTGTTTTATGTCTAATATTCTATTCCACGCTGCTTGTGTTGGACCTCTTAACTCCAACAATGCTGTTTTTAATCTCTCATACACCCCCAGTTCTTCTTCATCCTCTCCTTTAACTATAATTTCTCCAGTTCTTAAATTGTCAGGCATTTTAGTTTTTAGCTCAGCTGGGATAGTTAACAGAGCTACCTGCCACACATCACGAAGCTCTAGGTTGTACACCGAGGCTTGCAGCATTAAATTATCCCAATAGGGCTGAAACGGGCCTTTTCTTGGCATCGTACCGACTACTTCCTTGTGCCTAGCACATTCTTCACATGTTAAAGGGCGACTGATTGTTGTTATCTCATCGTCCGCATTTTTCATTGTTTTGAGCACTGCAACCTTCGCTGATTTACTAGAAACTGTGCCTGTTTTAGTTCTCGTTCTTATGGGACTACGGCCTTTTCGTTCGTGAGCTCTAATGTTTATCTCTGCTTCTGGGGAAGGCTCTCGCACTCTCTGTGCTGGCTCCTGCATCATTATTCGACCGTGCGAATTTTCTATTAATGCAACGTCCTCGTCATCACTATCATCTTGTATATTTCCATTAACAGAGTTTATTACTGCCTGTTTTATCGCAGCGAGTGGAAATCCCGCGCCATCGCAACAATACTCGAGGGCTTTTGTGTATTCTTTGTCCAGTTTAAGTTTCGTTTCAAGTTTTTTAACCTGTGTTTCTAACGCGTCCCCCTGTCTTACCCAGGTTTGTTTATCATACATAGACTCATCGACTTGAGCACGAAGCTTTCTCATTTCCTCCGACCGGGCTTTTTCTAGTTCACGGATATTTGCTAATACTTTACCGGTTTCCGATATAGTTGCGAGATCGTTTCGACGAAGCAAATAAACAATCGCCACGGGAATTTTCCGGAAAGTGCGTTTCGACTCTAATTTACGACCTTTTGCAATGTACAACGCTAGAGTTTGGTCATTAGTCCATGTCATATCCACTCCTTCTGAGTGTAAACGCAAGAGAAGAGGTTTGATTCGCACCGCAAGGGAATTCATTATCTCCTTATCTACACTGCCACTATCATCACCCTGAAAAGCCATGTTGTTGTTGTTCTAAAACTTATGCCCCACCGGATTTCTACGGTCTCCGGTCTATCACTGGGAAAACCGTCCCGTTTTACAAATGTGTCTATATGGTGCACTTATGCTCTCCCTCAACACTTCTAAAAGGCAAAGAAAATCAACTTACCAACACAGCTGAAGACAAAGAAGTGGAAGATCAAACCTCATACTCCGTGATGAATGAATGGAATACTTCGCTTTGGATGGAATGTCGCGCTGGTGTGACGTACTCTCTCGCGCTGGAGACTCGCGACAAGACTTGACAAGCTTTAAAATGAATAAATGTTAACAACTTATTTTGCCAGGTAGGCTACACTTAAATCAATCATTTGGTTATTCAAATATCAAAACATTTACTAAAAGATCAGCATAAAGCAATCAATTACAAATATATCAAAACATTTACTAAAGATCAGCATAGAAAAATAAACATTACATATAAAAAAAATCATACCTGGCAATTCAAGACACACAGCAGTGCGGGAAGATCTGACTACAGAATGCTTCCTTGAATCCCTTGCCAATGTACTTTAAATACTGACCAGAACAAAGACATCGTAAAAAACTACAGTTTGACCTGTACCAAATGATCCTAAAGAACATCTGGTCAAAATAGCCAGAGGTATCCTGGCAAAACCCCACCTCTCAAAGAAATGCATCTTCTATCTAAACCCTTGAACCATCTTTAGATATATAGAAATGAGACCTTTTTACTCATCGCACCACGACCTTTAAAATAATATTACACATGAATATGTATGTAAAACACAATCTTAGAACCACATAATATGTATACATTACATTATACATTTCAGCAGAAACTCAGTGATGTGAGCCTAAAGGCTAACAGTTCAAAAACCTTTGTGATGAATAGATTAAGACATCAAAGAGTTGTATATATGAAGACCTCTTTCATCTACGGGTCAAATTTGGGTTAACAACACCCCCTGAGGTTTAATTGTTTTACAGTGTCTTTTTATAAATAAACCTAGTTTATCTGGTTAACAACACCACCTGAGGTTTAATTGTTTTACAGTGTCTCTTCCTGAATAAACTTAAAGTTGATGAATTATAATCCAGTATTACAGTCTCCCATCGAAGTACTGACCAGGCTCAACCCTACTTAGCTTTAGTAGGCAAGCTGTCTTGGGCTACACAGTGATATGGCTGCTGTATAAGTCATTTTATGACGAAAAAGTCCGATTTTGATTAGAGGAGGTCCAAAAAAGAGTAACCAACGCATTTCCGATCCTGTGGGCTTAACTTATCGAATAAGCTAAACGCTAATAATCATAGCAGTGCATGTAATAACGTTTCATGTAAAGAAAACTGGATTGTTGTCACACATATTTGTTTTTTCTAGTAAACAGTAATGGTTTTATGTATAAATATATTGATACCAACCTTGTTGATTCATATAAAACATTCCGTGTAATAACCACAGCCTCTCCACACCTGAAGTAAATTCAAACAGAACCACACACTGAGTTAATTTGACCCAGGATTTGAGTTGATGCGTCCTGGGAGGGATGCATTTATTCAACTGTCAGTGAAACTGATTGGGTTGCACCACACTACCCAAGACTACGAAAACAACCCAAATGACCCAAAGGACTCAACCCAGCATTTGGGTAGAAACAAAATAACCCAGCATTTTTTGAGTGTATTTTATTGATTATGCTTATTTATATTGAATGTATTTGAAAGTATTACTGCATTTGTGAAGATGACTCTCAGTACCCAGGTAAAGTTATTAATATTATTGATATCTGTAAATAACAAACATGTCTCCACTGACCAATCAGAATCAAGCATCCCAGAGAATATACATGTGGATAGTGTAATTGGGAAAAGAATATGACCTGAGATTTTGGGGAGAGTTTAACATCTTTATGATGGGATGATATTAGTTATTGGTTATTTAATTTGTGTGTGTGTCTCTGTGTGTAGTTGGGTGGACGGTTCACCTGTTGTATACACTGCATGGTCAAAAAATGAACCAAGTTTCTCCAACAATGATGAGAACTGTGTGATCGTTTTGAAAAGCACAGGTAAGGACTTCTCATTACAGCTGTATATGATATAGCAAATAGACGAAGAACAACATCCACTAATCCTGAGGCAGCTTAGACTTGCCCCAGAGACATCACATCTAGATTATAATCTGTTGATTTAGATTAAATAAAGTGTTGGAGCTGACCTTGTAGGAAGTTTTCTCATTTGCATTAATGAATTCATTTTTACCATTAGGTTTAATATTTCAGAAGCTTGTTTTTGTACAGCAAGATTATATGACACATATATAGTATACTGTATGTTTTGTCTAATGTCTTTGTTTTAAAAGTAAACATGATCTGATGGATAACATGTGTATGTTTCTGTAGGATTCTGGAATGATGTTAATTGTGGTCATTCGTTAGCCTCGATCTGTAAAAGAAGTGCAAATTTTGTCAACACCACCATGTCTCCAACCACTGTATCAGCGGGCGGCTGCGCTCCTGAATGGACTCTGTTCAGAGGAAAAGTAAGAACCATTACTGTGCAAAAACATCTGCTTTGAACCAGTGTTTGAATTTGTGGACCACCCATACGCATTAAGAGATGCGGTTAGTCCCTAAAAAAAGAACCTATAGGGATCCCTTGGTTTTCCATTAACCGCACTAACTCGGGGGCAGGATGACATCAACTCTTTTAACGCTGCCAACAATATCTATAAAGCCTACTGTCTACAAACATTAATAATATTAACATTACTATACATTGTTTAAAAGGTCTACGGGTTTAGCATCAGTGTACAGTCTCTGTTTTGAGATACAGATGCGAAAATATTGTAAACATATTTTAGATGAAATCAAAAGTCAACAAAAATGTAATGCATTAAAAGTTTTTTCTGCTAATTTTCTGACAAAGAAACTTTGTTAATCACAACTCCGCACTTTATTTCTGATTGTTTGTGTTTCCAAATAGTGTTACAAGCTTTTCAATAATAAAATGTCATGGCGACAATCACGAGATCACTGCATTTCAAATGGCGGCAATCTGGTGTCCGTTCGGAGTCACACAGAGCAATGTGAGTATGACACATTCTAAAAACAAACGGTGCTAAATGGCACTTAAAGTGGTTCTTGGCTTGCAATCATAGAGGAACCATTTTTAGTGCTATATAGCACCTATGAATAACCAAATGGGGGTCATATAGCACCACTATCGCACCACAATATGGTTCTACACTGGTGCTACACAGGTACTTCATCTGTGCTATATCCCAGCTAACAGAAAAAAGTTCTAAGAACGTTCCCTGAAAGTTCCCAAGGTTCCCAAAAACGTTCTGCCAATGGAAAAAGTGTCCAGTTTTCTTGACGTTCTAAGAACGTTTTTGTGTTGTCTCAACGTTAGAGGAATGTTACATTTTACCATTTTTAAACGTTATGACAATGTCATGTTTTAATGTTCACACAATGTTTAAAACAACAACTGTTTATTATGCTGACTTGTTTGACTATTATGTAAATTATAGAGAAACATTGCATTTTATTATTTTATAAAACATTATTTCTGAATATTTAGTAAATATATTGCTGTAGAAAACACAATTCACTTATTAGGCTTAGATGTTGATGTTTTGTTTAATTTTAAGTCACCATTATTGTGATTAGTGTTTGTTTTAGTTGGACTCTTGACTTTTTGCTTGCTTGTTTTTTCCCTGGTTGTGTTAACTTTGTGTTAATACACCACATTTGTTATGAACATGTAAAGTTAATGGTGTAATTCTGTGATAGTTGGTAAAGATCATCACCTAATTAATTTACTAATCAAAAGTGTATTTTCTGTCAATGATGTAAATTAGATCCAGCACTTTCACAGCAGTTTGTCATTAAGGAGTTTTAGATACCAGCCCATCCTCATCCCATGGCGTCAATATTTGACGCCACTTGACCATGCGTCAATATGTTACGCGGAGGGTATACCCTTCGCGTCATTTTTTGACGAACTGGGGACTTCAATACTATTGAGTCCGTTGCATTCTCTTTCCTATTTTCGTACCATTTTCTTACCATTTTCGCGTCGATTTAGGGTTAGATTTACATAATGACATCCCTACCCAAACCTATCCCTAATCCCAATGTCAGGCGACAACTGTTTAATTTCGCGTACCTAATAGTATTGAAGTCCCCAGTTCGTCAAAAAATGACGCGAAGGGTATACCCTCCGCGTAACATATTGACGCATGGTCAAGTGGCGTCAAATATTGACGCCATGGGATGAGGATGTGTTGTAGATACTTAACACAAAAAATATCTGCTGTATAATTGGGACACACAAACCTCAAGAATCAGAGTATGAATCTCAACCAAAGTTCTTAGAACTTTTTTCTGTTAGCTGGGTTCAGAGTCGTATAATAACAGAGTTACGAAACGCTTTGATCTCGCCGCCGCGCGGTCACGTGATTCATGTAACGTTCTACAGTTCCAAACCAAGCAGGGCTGTCAATCTGTTTGCATAGGTTTTCAGCTATTTTAGGTAAATATTAGCTTGTAATGGGAATTGATCATTATACTTACTATGTTTATAACGTTTTTTTTTACTAGGGAGTGATGGAAATACAGTAAATCAGTTAATAAAGATAAACAGTTAATTGTGACCCAAAGATAACTGTGGTTATCTATACCAACTACAGCAACACAGTTTATCTTTTATTTTTGTAGCAAAATATGGCTATATAAATGGCTATCAATCTGCTAAAAACATAATTCCTACACTTTTACTATATTAAAATCACAAAAAAGATCGCCAACACGGTTATTTGTAACAGTGAAGCATAACAGAAACACACTGAATTCATATTTAATTGCATTTATAGTACACATTAAATGTTAATATAATTATACATGATTTTCGAGGATACATCACTCATATTACTTACCAAACACAATGAAACACATAGCAGCATTGTGAAGCAGTGTGACTTTCTTATAAGGCATATAGCTTGTCGCTGTTGCCCCCTAGTGTTACTCGTAATATATAAAAAAGATAAGTATAAAGTAGATGGCCACCAGTAATAAAATATTAAACCATTAAATCTATATTATTCACACATTATACACAACTCATTAAAATATAAAAATGTTACTAGTTATTATTAACGATAATCATTACCTACAGCAGAGTTCATAAAATAACACTGTTGACTATATTAATGAAATGTCCGAAAATGTAAAGAGAAACGGTAATTTCATCGATTTACCAGCAGGTGCCATTGAAATGAATGGACTTCAGTGCTGCGTTTGGAACTATGCGTCACTACCGGTCACTACATGAAACGCTGTTACTTCCGCATTCCATTCTTACAACGGACGTCTATGTGAGTGTCGTAACTCTATTATTATACGACTCTGGCTGGGCTGTCACTAAAATGGGTGCTCTATGATTATGATCCAAGAACCACGTTTGTTTTCAGAGTGTAATGCTGTTCAATCTGTTCAACCTGATTTATTTTTAAAGAAATGAAAACTAGTTAACATGTTTGCAATTAAAAGTATTACATTGACTTTAATTAAATTTGTGAACTAGTGCTTGACCAGCACAGACTACTTTAATTGGAGTGTGAGTGGTTTGTAAATAAAATACAAAAAGTTATTAATGTTAAATTAATTTAAAAATCCCCTTTTTTGCGTTCTCAGTTTTTCTCACAACTTTAATGCTTAGTGCTGTTGATGACGTGTGGATCGGTTTAAATGAGATTGTCTCAGAGAAAAACTTTATGTGGACCGACAATCGAGCTGTCAGATACACAAACTGGCTTAAAGGTGAACCTTCAGAGTTAGATGGAATGGAGGTAAGTGTGAATGAGTTTATGGCAAATAATAATAATGTAGTACAATCATCAAAGCTACTTTTTGTTTGTTGTGTATTTGTTTTGGCAGTCAGTTTTCTGTCTGTTTTTTACATTAAAAACTTTGTGTTTGATCACAGCAGTAAATTTGCTCCGTTTCACACTGTGTGCGTTTTGGCACCGTAATGCAGGGTTAACCCCAACAGCAGGCTGAGCAGGATTTTATAAACCTGGGTTAATTTAAGGGATAACCCCGCTTCTAAATTACAAGTGTGAAACAATCCTCAACCTAGGGTTAAAAGCAGGGTTTAGAACGAAGATAACCCAGGGTTAAGCGCATTGTGAAAAGCCCTAGAGTTAATATTTCCAGTTCTGGTTTGAATTTAAACATTAAAATCAATTATCACATTTAAGTAGTTGTGTTCTTCTTTTTAGATAATCTAGTGTGACAACTTACCAGCCAATGGGGCAAATTGTTAGAAGTGACCATTTTTAAGTCAGGACCTCAGAAAAAAAGATGATTGTTGTTAAACCGGCTTTTTTGTCCTCGTTTAAACTCAGTGCATCCTTATAATAACTTCATCAGAAGAGACTTCATTGAGATTTTGTTTTTGTCATTTTATAATAAACACTTTTGGTTCTGATTATTTCTAATGATAAATCTAACATGTGTTCAGTTTTTATAAGAGGACTATTAACTTTGATTTTAACTGGATCTATGAATCTTTAAATGTTGAATACTACAAATGAGTTTCTACAATTCTGATCTTTTCTGTTTCAGGATTACGAAGAGATTATAGTAAGTGTGCATTAGTTTATTGTAAATTCTAATAATGTGGAACAATCATCAAAGCTTCTCTTTTGTTTGTTGTGTATTTGTCACTAAAAGCTTTGTGTTTGATCACAGCAGTTAATATAAGCATCTCATTATATTTTCTTCTCACTGGCAGCGTGTTTCAGTTTAAACTTTTGTTACAAGGTTCTGATCTTAGATGTAAATGTTTTACCATTTCATGAACTCAATGCATCGTAAAGCTATGGTAGCCGCCAAAGGACAAACAAGTCAACATCTGAGACAACATAGGGATGAAATGCGCTCTGTATTTAACCATCTGGGGTCTAAAGGCCCGGGTATACTTTTTTCCGCGTCAGTTTCGTGCGCGCACGCGTCCGCGCAGCTTTCCGAGTATAGTCCCCGCGGCTACACGCGGATGGCCACGTTCAACACTATACGCAATACAAATGATTTCTTATTCAAATTTTTAGTCTAACAGGCTGTCAGGGCCTGTTGGCGACATTTACAGTACATTAAAACATTAGGATAGGTGAACAAAAGTAACTGATCCACCATTGCAAACACAGTTTAGAACAAACAACAAGACAACAAAGAACAGGAATCAAACAAACATGCTCCACAGCTTTCTGTTCTTGGAAGAAGTAAAAGTTAAAGAAGAAAAACGAGAGTGTGTGTGCAAATGCTGTCTATTTCCTTTGTATAATTGTTTATAGTGGAGTGTCCTGTCTAAATATTTTCAAGCGCATGCGCTGTTGCACGCGGACTGTACGCAAACTGTCCGCGCGGTCTCAAATTTTGGGCTGCACCGCGGACCCTCCTGATGACGAAAATGACGTCATGCGGACGGCGAGCATACGCGGACGTCCCTAGTATACTTTCGGCTTAAGGGGTTTTTAGGGCCCTGGGGAAGTTTTGACATGCACTGACATTTGTGCTTTTTTTGCTTAAAAACATATTAATGGCAAAAGTCTCATAACACTGTGTTCAGCACAAACTGGGCTACAATATCATATAATCAACATGTATGTACATGTTTGTATTTTTAAGAGAAAAAATGTTTATGCGTGGTTTTTGAAAAAGCAAAATTTTTAAGTTACTGATATAAGTCCACAAAACTCTTTCTAAATATGTTTTCTCAAGAGTTTTCAAAACAGGATCTAGTAGTCTAGAGTTTTTTCTTCAAAATGATGTGAAAATCATTCGGCCTACTCATTCACATAAAGCAAGATATTGATTTACAATTTCTATGACACATGAATGCAGTGAACGTGTGCACACGCGAGTGATCCTGTGTTTAATAAACTTGCTGTGCAGAGATATATGCTTAGACGCAACTAAATAAGGATTGTACTCTTTGTAATCGCGTATTTTATAAGAATACCAAAAAGCGCGTCGAGTTTCCTGACTCGCGTGTTTGTGTATGTGCGTTCCCGTCGCGTCAACTGTTGACGGAAGACAAAGAAAACACTCGCGTCTGGAGATACTGACACACATACGCAAGTAAATAAGGATTTAGATGTCATGTTTGGTGCAATCGGATGGAACAACAAGGAATGGAGAGACTGGATTGTGAATTGCGTATCCATTGACTGCAGGAGGCACGAGTCATGCATATGGATGTTTCTGCTCATTCACTTCAATGGCGCGGAGGTGTGGCGATCCGATCTCATTACAGATAATGAGGAAACTGGAGAAATACGGTACTTCTCCTCCTTCTCATACAGTTTACACCGAATGACAATATCTGTTTTCAATTTCACTTACACCATTTAAAAGCAGATATTCCAAGCATTATGTATACATTTATATTTTGTTTCTACGACAAGTATTCGTTAAGTTACAGTTTATTTTTCTGACGCGTTTCTGAAAGGACTTCACTGAGGGAGAGAGAACAAAACGCACATCATGTTTATTTTCTTAATTTTGCGAAAAGCACAACATTCTGTTTTTATTGGGAGTAGACAGAAAAAAAACTAGACACTTTAACGTTTTAAATGATGTATAAATCATATCTGTATGTCAAAAATCAGCAGAGTAATTTAAGTCTCTTTGCGGAGTGATTGAAAAATAAAGAGTTTGCGGCACCCACGCCGCAGTCGACCCCAGAGTGTTAACCAAGCAAACGGGCATATGATGTTTTCGAAATCTATGTCCCTTACCAGTTCAGATTCAGAATCAATAGTGCAGTTTAGATTTTTGTAGTGAGTATAGTGTGATTTTTCCCTCTCACCCTTACGCTCACTCATCCCAGCGCGACCCCATAAGCACCACACTCAGCTGCATACAGTATGGATCTCATGTGATTGAGAGCATTCTGAAAGTGTACTCATAAACACATACATTGAAAGTGTTATCATCATGTCAGTTTATTATAAGCAGGAAAAGACTTTAACAGCCAATGGGTTTACAGCTGGGGAAACTGGCAGAGGTGGAAGTAACGAATTACAACTACTCACGTTACTGTAATTAAGTAGTGTTTTCGTGTACTTGTACTTTTATGAGTACATTTTTAAGTCTGTAATTTTCCTTGTACTCAAGTACAAATTAAGGTAAGTAATGTACTTCGCTACTTTGAAAATCACATTCGTTACTAAGTACTTGTAGAATTTGAATTAAATTAATATTCAAATCTTTGACAGCATATGGATATCCAATAGAAATAATTGATCATGGGCGGGCCAATAAAAACCCTTGTATTTGGACCGGAAAAAAGCTCGGTCTCTGGAGAGCTATTCAATCGATCCTCGCGCGTCCTTCACTGTGACGTTGTATTTAATGTCAAAGAACTATGGCGTTATGGACGCTGAATTAATTTAAAATTCCAAAGAAATACCGGATGATGAGTGCCCATGGCCGCACCTGAGTTGTTCACAAACAGAGGAAGGAAAGGAGACCGCGTGCAAATGTAATGCCAACTTTGTTTGCCATCTGCAGTGATTTCGGCTTACAATACTTCAGCCTCTAATCTCAAAAAGCACATTATGGTAAGAAGACTTATAACCACATTTATGTGATCGTTTTCGTTTTTATTGTTGGGTAGACCTCACGATAATGTGAATGAAAACATCACTTGAAACATGAGCTTCAGTTACCTAGGTGACGAGCACATAGACCGTAAAAAAGGTTTAGCATTGTAAAATGGCGCTCAAAGTTGAATTTCATTTCATTGTTAACATTGTATTATTCATATTGAATCAGTGTTTTAAGCTTATAATAATAAAAATAGTCTAATAAGGACTCTTTTATCCAATTCGTCTGTTGCCGCGTCCCACTGGCATAGCAGTGTAACTGCACTGACAGCCTGTCTAAATTACACATATGTCAGTGCTAAATGCTGATAACTTTTGAAATATTAGTAGGGTACTTTTTCAAAGCTTTCTTGTCCAATAATATTTCTTAACTCTTTTCCCCGCCATTGACGAGTTATCTTGTCAATTAAGAAAAAAACGTGTTTCTGAAGAATTTATGTTAATGTGCAATACCGCGATTGTCCACTAGATAGCGGACTTACCCAATTTATGGATAAACTGAAGCCAAAACGTTTTTAGTAATTTTATGTTTGATATTCGTTCTGAATCTGATCTCTAACTAAATTTCTTCACAAAAATGCAATTGTTTCAGCTTTTTGCTAAAAAAAATTGTATTTGTAAAGAAAAATACCAATATTTAAGAGTTAAAATAGGATGGAGCGGTTTTTCACTTTTTTTATTGTTTGTTTGAAAGTAGAGGGTCTGTTCTTTCATTTGATATATTTGTATGTTTATATATTTTTAGAAGAAAATTTTTCTGGAAGGCATTTTGTAAAACTTTTGTGAAAATCATAAAAAATGCTGGCGGGCAACTTTTAAAAAAAAATGGCTGGCGGGGAATGAGTTAATGTAAAAAAATCTGTTTTTAAATAAAATAACCCAGCAAGCTTATTTATGTTGCATCATAATTCATTAATAATAATAACATTAGACCATTTTTATAACTTGATAAAAATTATATGAAGAAACAATAATAATAATAATAATAATAATAATAATAGCTGCTGTTAAAATCATTAAACATTCTTTACACAGACAAAATTCCTGTACTATGTGTTTATTCGTATAAAACACAAA
The DNA here is from genome assembly GCF_030506205.2 of Paramisgurnus dabryanus. Lineage (NCBI taxonomy): Eukaryota > Metazoa > Chordata > Actinopteri > Cypriniformes > Cobitidae > Paramisgurnus > Paramisgurnus dabryanus. The sequence goes on from NC_133338.1 coordinate 55,393,088, forward strand.
TTGCCTGTTTTTAATCCATTCATATTTCTGATTTCATTCAATGGATTTAATGTTTATTCAATAAATATCACCGGCTAAAAAGTAATTTGTACTTGAGTAGTTTTTAAGAGGGGTACTTTGTACTTTTACTTAAGTACATTTTTAACACCAGTACTTTTACTTGTAATTGAGTATTATTTTAGCAACTACTTGTACTTGTACTTGAGTACAAATTTTCAGTACTCTTTCCACCTCTGGAAACTGGACTGATTTTTTAGACCGGTTTAGTATCAATCAACATCTAACTCCGGGCCAAAATTTACTCAAAATAATTTAATAAACTGATAACAATCTTCATGGCTAACACATGCATGAAAAAAAACTCTTTCAATAGCTATTATCTGACTATGGCCAACATTAACATACAGTAATTTAATGGTGTAATAGTTTTAAATTACCTCACAGAAGTTTAAGATCATATACATTAAAATCTTGAACGTAGATATTAAAATGAACACAGAAGGGAAGTTTAACACTTTGAAGCACAAGCAAACATACTGAAATACGAACTGAAGGCAGATTGTGGATTTTATGAAAAACCATCAGAACATCAGCTTGGTTTTATTTTAGTGCATGTGGATCCTTACCTCCGGATAAAGTAATAAGCTGGACTGACGATTTAAATGTTGTTCAGTCACATGTGCATTGTTAACTCTCCGGATTTTATGTTCAAGCACTGCTCCACTCGTTCACTTCTCTACATGGACTGTTTGTTTCTAGTGTCGTGTGAGCTACACACTGTGTGCAGGATCAACTTCATTTGGCAAGCCGGTGCCCTGCAGAGTTTAGCTCCAACCTTAAAGGGGACATTCCACAAGACGTTTTTAAGATATTAAATAAATCTTTGATGTCCCCAGAGTACATATGTGAAGTTTTAGCTCAAAATGCCATATAGGTAATTTATTGTGACATGTTAAAATAGGCACTTTATGGGTCTGAGCAAAAATGCACCGTTTTTGTGTGTATCCCTTTAAATCCAAACGAGCTGCTCAGGTGGGCTGAGTCTCAAGCGCTCGTAGACATGACAGAGCATCGAGGAAGATTCTCTCACGAAAGAAGTTAGTGAGCGATGTTCAGCATTATATATTTGAACAAGTTTAAAAAGTCAATCATCTGTTTTATGCATACTTAATACATGTTTATTAGCAGATGGGGAACAGTGTGGAATAAAAATAAAGACTTTTAGCTCTCATGCTGCTGCCAGTGTATTAAACAGGCACAATGATTTTCACAATGATTTTCAGCATGTTTCAAATACAATACACGTCCACAAACACTCAGAAGTTTACTTTTTGACCAAACCACACAAGCACATTTAAATGATTTGTAATAAAACAACACGTTTAATAAACTTTAAAGAAACAGATCAAATGACATGTTTAAGTTTATTGTGTACACATATTGAACACATTTGCATTTCTGTCAGTCTCTCATCTATCTTGTAACTCCTCGTATTCATTTGAAACTTCAGAGAAACATTAAACAACATATTTACTTAATGTGTATGATAGTGAATACGCGTTGTTCACTCACTCTGTCTCGTGCAGTGCATTAATCCTCGTGTTCATTCATATAGGGGCGGTTTCCCGGACCAGGATTAGCTTAATCCAGGACTAGGCCTTAATTTAATTAGGAAATATAACTAGTTTTAACAAACATGTCTTACTAAAAACATTACCTGTTTGCATTTTGAGGTAAAACAAACGGCACTGATGTATTTTAAGATATGTCAGTGCAAGTTGTTTTCAGTTTGGAGAGCTCTTAAAAGTGTTTAAGTCTAGGTCTAGTCTAATCCCTGTCCGGGAAACCGCCCCATAAACTTCAGAGAAACATATTAAAAAACATAACTTACTTGAAAGCGAACCGTCACGTTGCTCTCTCTCTCTCTCTCTCTCTCTCTCTCTCTCTCTCTCTCGTTCGTTCGCTCACTCGCTCTCTCTCACTCACTCGCTCTCTCTCTCTTGCACTAAGGTAAGGTTAATCCTTTAGAATGTTAATTCAATCTTTAGAAATATTATTAAAACTACAAGTTATAAGATTGTAGGCTCCTGTTTGTGTTTGAGGGAATACAAACGCTTCATGCTGTCAGTCATACTTTCTCTCGGTCACTCGCACTCGAGGTAGCGTCATGGTTGGATAGTGCAGTTGAAGGGGCGGTATAATTATAATAAGATCCCTTACCTACGTCATGGGGGGAGCGAAATCCGCTTGACCTATTTATTCACATGCTTACAGAGAGAGCCTTACCAAAACAAAGTTACAGGGTTGCTATTTTTCATGTTTTCTGGTTTGGTAGAAGCACTGGGGACCCGATTTTAGCACTTAAACATGGAAAAAGTCTGATTTTAATGGAATGTCCCCTTTAATCAAACACACCTGCAAGCTAATCAATGTCTTCATGATCACTTGAAAATCACAGGTAGGTGTGTTTGATTAAGGTTGGAGCTAAACTCTGCAGGGCACCGGCTCTCCAGGTTTGGGAGTGAAGAACGTCTCGGTTACGTATGTAACCCTCGTTCCCTGAAGGAAGGGAACGGAGACGTCACGTCGTGCCCGACGAATTGGGAACCGCTCTGCGGCGACCTATCTACTTCGAGAAACTATAAAAATGCCAATAAACTTGGCATGCAGGTATTTGCATAATGCAGGCGCTGCCTCGCCAGGTGCATATATAAGCCGCAGGTGCACAAATACCAAATTAGCTATATTATTGCTGAGAAAGCCGAGCAGCAGTGTCCGGCCTAAAAACTGCAATGGAACAGCAAACTGTGGCGACGGGACGTGACGTCTCCGTTCCCTTCCTTCAGGGAACGAGGGTTACATAAGTAACCGAGACGTTCCCTTTCAGTCTGTCACTACGACGTCATGTCGTGACCGACGAATTGCAAATCCCTACCAAAACGCCACTGCAGCTTAACCCTTCCAGTGCCTGCGAAAGCCCTCCGCCCTCCATGTAGGGGGCGGAACCTGAGGTGAAGTGCAGAAGGCCAGTAACTACCCGTTCCTTAACCCACGATAGTGAACCAGCGAACTGGGGAAGCGACCTAAACTGGTCGGAGTTAGGAACACTGCGGAAGCCATCCCCTAAGAAGGTAGGCTGGATGACATAAGAAATATGAAACCGACGGGTTGCTCATATAGAGGTCTCTGAACAATACATGGTATGCAGAGAGATGCAGAGCAGGCTCTGCTAAGGAAAAACGTGGAGGATTAGAACCCCACGGACTATACACACAAATGAACCCCACGTAGGGGACAAATGTGGGCGCCTAGCCTACACAGGTCTACAGAGAATACATCAGTGATAGGCTGACAGCAGATGCTACGCAACATCAGCTATCATGGCGGTGGAGGAGAGCAAAACGTTCCATAATGGTGCAAATGTGCAGCACCAAAAAAGAGGCTCCAAGTTGACACACCAGCCAACCCTCTGTGTTCTCCATGTTCTTAACTAGTTAGAAGAAAGAACCCGAGTGGATACCAGCTCGACACAAACACTATGGAATCTTGTGAACGTATTAGGTGTCGCCCAGCCTGCAGCTCTACAAATATCCGTTAGCGAGGAACCGCGAGCCAGTGCCCAAGATGATGCCACACTGCGTGTAGAGTGAGCACGTAAATTAAATGGACAAGGCACGTCTTGCTTTTGATATGCAAGGGCTATAGTATCCACAATCCAATGGGACATCCTCTGCTTGGTGACACCTTTCCCTTTCTGCTGGCCACCGTAACAAACAAAGAGCTGGTCTGAGGTCCTAAAGCTTTGCGTCCTGTCTATATACACACGTAGTGCACGAACAGGGCACAACAAAGCCATGGCTGGGTCTGCCTCCTCCAAAGGCAGCGCTTGCAGGTTCACCACCTGATCCCTGAAAGGAGTGATGGGAACTTTGGGCACGAAGCCGGGCCGGGTTCTCAGTGTTACGCTGGATGCAGCTGGCCCGAATTGAAGGCACGAATCATCGACCGAAAATGCATGAATATCCCCTATCCTCTTAACAGAAGCCAAAGCAAGGAGAGTTAAAGTCTTTATAGTAAGAAATTTAACACTCACACTATTCAGAGGCTCAAATGGGGCTTCCTGGAGTGATTTCAGCACCAAGGACAGGTCCCAAGGAGGAATAGAGGGAGGACGCGAAGGATTCAGCCTTCGAGCGCCTCTGAGAAATCTAATGACCAGGTCGTGCTGCCCCACTGTCCTACCGTTTATGGATGAATGGTGAGCTGATATCGCAGCGATATCGACCTTAATAGTGGATGGTGACAGCCTATTCTCCATAATGTATTCAGGCAAGTCAGAATCGACTGTACACACGCTTCTGTTAGACGAGCTGTCAAATCGACCGAGTCCAGTTCCATCCCGAGAAAAGAGATTCCATGCACGGGGCAAAGCTTGCTCTTTTCCCAGTCGACCCGAAGACCCAAACGAGCAAAGTGTTTTAGAGTTAAATCTCTGTGATCGCAAAGCGTCTGATGTGTTTGAGCTATTATGAGCCAATCATCTAAATATGCGAGAATGCGCACACCTTTCTCTCTCAGGGGTTTTAACCCTCTGGGGTCTAAGGGGTTTTTAGGGCCCTTGGGAAGTTTTGACATGCACTGACATTTGTGCTTTTTTCAGTTGCTTAAAAACATATTAATGGCAAAAGTCTCATAACACTGTGTTCATCACAAACTGGGCTACAATATCATATAATCAACATGTATGTACATGTTTGTATTTTTGAGAGAAAAATGTTTATGCGTGGTTTTTGAAAAAGCAAAATTTTTAAGTCACTGATATAACTCCACAAAACTCATTCTAAACATGTTTTCCCAAGACTTTCCAAACTGGATCTAGTAGTCTAGAGTTTTTTCTTCAAAATGATGTGAAAATCATATGGCCTACTCAATCACATAAAGCAAGATATTGATTTACAATTTCTAAGACACTTTTGCTTGGGAAAGGCTATATGCATGGAGGCGGGAAAGCTCCTGAATAATCAGTGATTGACAGCTGAGAGACAAAAGAGTTGAATAATAAGCCACTAATGAGCCTTGTGTGGATGTTCAACAGGTATAACTTTCTCTGTAGTAAAACCATGATAAGGTTTACTTTTCAATATAATGTAAATACACACACATTATATATATTTATATATATTTCTATTGAAATATTTTCTATTAATTTCACAAGTATAAGTTACCTTTTAAAAACCATAGTAGCTTAATCATGGTAAAGATACTGTTTGGCCATCTTAACATGAACACACTTCAACCCAGGGTTAGTGTTTGGTTGGCCAGCGAGAGGTTTACTTTTGTGCAGTAAAAAGCTCAAAAGAACAACTGCCTATCATTGTCTGGACTCTTATTTGTGTATTTGTAATCATTATAGTAGAAACACAACAAGGGACACGCGTGGTAAACGTATCAATGTTTGTTTACAACCGCCGCCATTACCTCACTGTCACGGTGATCCGTGTCATGTTTTGTTTGTCTCTCCGATTACGTCACCTGGACATTCACGGACTGATTCATCACACCTGTTCCCTGTTAAGTGTTGTGTATTTATACTGCTGTCTGTTTCTCACCTGTCGCCGGATCATTGTCGTAACTTCCTTGTCTGTTCCTGTTGGTTTCTGTATTGGATGTTCCTGTGTTGCCCCTCGTGTTTTGTTTCTGTTCATTTTATATTAAATGTTATTTATTTCATGGTGAACCCTGCGTATGCGTCCTACTTCCTGTTACCCAGTCATGACAGAATGATCCGGCCAGACTGGACGCAGCGGGTTCACGAAGGGCGGCTCCCCCAGGAGTTTCGTCGAGGGGGAGTAGTGACATCGGGGTTCATTCCCCATCAGCCCCGGTGTCTCTTGGGGACCACCGTGAGCGATCGCTCGCTCCTGCGAGCATGCAGGATGAGGATCGACCCAGGCGGTCCCCCAACGGTTGAGTCGTCGTTGACGGTCCCTCGGAGGACCACCATCCTGCTCGCAGGGGGATCCGGAACGGACCACGCCCGATCATTTCCCCGGGGTGGCTACCGTGAGAGGGTCTCCGTTTCCGCGAGGGGATGGGAGATGACTTCCGGGGGCAGCTGATCGTCGGCGATTCCCAGGAGGGGGGTAATTCGTCTGCCTCGGTTCTCGGAGCGATCGCTCCGGTTCTCCTGGCGCAGTCCGGCCTAACGTTCCTGTTGGTCTCATCCCAGCGGCTGCCGGCTTCGCCAGGGTCCCCAAGCCCTCCACCCCTCCCTTGGACTCTCGCTACCAGACTTTTGTGTTGGTTTTGTTTTTGTGAGTGTCTGGTAGCCACTCGTAGAGGGAGGGGTCATGTCACGGTGATCCGTGTCATGTTTTGTTTGTCTCTCCGATTACGTCACCTGGACATTCACGGACTGATTCATCACACCTGTTCCCTGTTAAGTGTTGTGTATTTATACTGCTGTCTGTTTCTCACCTGTCGCCGGATCATTGTCGTAACTTCCTTGTCTGTTCCTGTTGGTTTCTGTATTGGATGTTCCTGTGTTGCCCCTCGTGTTTTGTTTCTGTTCATTTTATATTAAATGTTATTTATTTCATGGTGAACCCTGCGTATGCGTCCTACTTCCTGTTACCCAGTCATGACACTCACGTGTTGATCATGAAAGCAGTGAATGTGTGCACACGCGAGTGATCCTGTGTTTAATAAACTTGCTGTGCGGAGATATGCGCTTAGACGCAACTAAATAAGGATTGTACTGTTTGGAATCGCGCATTATATAAGAATACCAAAAAGCGCGTCAAGTTTCCTGACTCGCGTGTTTGTGTATGTGTGTTCCAATCGCGTGAACTGTTTGACGGAAGAACAAAGAAAACACTCGCGTCTGTAGATACTGACACACATACGCAAGGAAATAAGGATTTATGTCATGTTTGGTGCAATCGGATGGAACAACAAGGAATGGAGAGACTGGATTGTGGATTGCATATCCATTGACTGCAGGAGGCAAGAGTCATGCATATGGATGTTTCTGCTCATTCACTTCAATGGCGCGGGGGTGTGGCGATCCGATCTCATTACAGATAATGAGGTAACTGGCGAAATACGGTACTTCTCCTCCTTCTCATACAGTTTACACCGAATGACAATATCTGTTTTCAATTTCACTTATATCATTTAAAAGGAGACATTCCAAGCATTATGTAGACATTTATCTTTTGTTTCTACACCAAGTATTCGTTAAGTTACAGTTTATTTTTCTGACGCGTTTCTGAAAGGACTTCACTGAGGGAGAGAGAACAGAACGTGCATCATGTTTATTTTCTTAATTTTGCGAAAAGCACAACATTCTGTTTTTATTGGGAGTGGACAGAAAAAAACTAGACACTTTAACGTTTGAAATGATGTATAAATCATATCTGTATGTCAAAAATCAGCAGAGTAATTTAAGTCTCTTTGCGGAGTGATTGAAAAATAAAGAGTTTGCGGCGCCCGCGCCACCGTCGACCCCAGAGTGTTAAAGCCCCCTCCACTACTTTGGTGAATACACGGGGCAAAAGAGAGAGCCCGAATGGGAGGACTTTGTACAGATATGGTCTCCCCTCGAACGCAAAGCGGAGAAACGGCCTGTGCCGGGGGAGAATCGATACGTGAAAGTACGCGTCCTTCAGGTCAATAGATGCAAACCAATCGTTTGGACGAATGCATGGAAATATGCGTTTGGGCGTCAGCATCTTGAACGACATTCTGTGAAGTGAACGGTTCTGCGAACGCAGGTCCAGGATCGGTCGCAAGCTGCCGCTTTTCTTGGGCACAATAAAGTAAGGGCTGTAAAACCCTGACCTCATCTCGGCTGGAGGGACCGGCTCGATCGCGTCCTTCGCCAGTAGAACAACGATCTCCGCATGGAGGATGTGCACATCGGCAGCTCTCACCGCAGTGAAACGAACGCCAGAGAATTTGGGGGGACGCCGGGAAAATTGGATCGCATAGCCGAGACGAATCGTGCGTAAAAGCCAACGCGACGGGCTGGGAAGCTGTTCCCACGCTGCCAGACACTGTGCGAGGGGGACTAATGGCACGATCGGTGTACCCACGGGGCGCAGCGAAGGTGACCGCCGGTGTGAGCGTTTCGGCCGCACCGACAGCAGTGTTGTGTGTGGTAACACTCACCTGAGTCCGCTGATGGGTGGGTGAGCAGGAGAGGCTCTGCTGAAGACACCTCAAGCCACTCGATGCACCCTCTGGGGAAGGAGGAGGACGATGGGTTATGAGCCCGTAAGTGTCTCCTCTCTGAGAAGTCGGATAGTGCGAAGGGGTTATGAGCTCGTGCGTGACTCTCGCACTCCTCTGACAAGTCGGAGAACGAGGGGGGGTTATGAGCCCGCTCGTGCCTCCGGAGCTCATCTGAAGACCTAGAGATGAAAGTGGAATTCGCTCTTTCTGTGACTGTGTGGGTGCCGACTGAAAAGTCGGCGGAACAAAAAAATAAAACAAAGGATTCCCCAACCGGCCCTCCTCCGGTGGGGGGAGTGGTGCCTTCACCATCTCCCGAAGAGCGATCCCCTCCATCTTTAGGTCGCGCGTCTCAGGGCCGCTTTGACTTCCTCTTTCCACCATTTGAAGCGGGTGGGGCAGACTCCTGACGACCGGTTCCTCGCTTCTTAGAAGAACCCTGGGGAGGCGGCCGCCCTCGGCGAGGGGCAGACTGAGGCGCCGACGTGGACGGGGCAGGTGCAGGATGCTTCTGACGTGGCATGATCTGAGCGATGGCCTCAGTCTGCTTCTTGGCCGCGGAGAACTGCTGGGCGAACTCCTCGACCGTCTCGCCGAACAGGACGGCCTGGGAAACCGGAACATTCAGGAGCCGGTTTTATCAGCATCCTTCATGTCCGCCAGGCACAGCCAGAGATGGCGTTCCTGGACCACCAGGGTGGACATCGCACGACCGACGAGAACTCCGCCGAATCGTGACCTCCCGCGTGCAGGTCCCTCAGAGCCTTAGCCTGTTGAACCTGCAGCAATGCCATGGCATGCAGGGCTGAAGCTGCCTCCCCACAGGCTTTGTAAGCAGCGCCGGTTAGAGTGGACGAATGCTTACAGGCCAGTGAGGGGAGAGTAGGCTGGAAGCGACACCGGCCGGACACAACTGCATCGCGACCGGCCGCTCCACTGACGGGATACCAGTGTACCCCCTGGCATCTCCACCCTCAAGAGAGGTGAGAGGTGAAGGCTGAAACGGCCGGTTCCGGGAGGAAAATGGGGTTTTCCACGACCGCGTCAGCTCTTCATGCACCTCGGGGAAGAAGGGCACCGGGGGCGAGGACTGAGAAGCCCTGGCACACCCAAAGTACCAATCATCGAGGTGGGACGCTTCGGGTGGGGGAGGTTCAGTCCACTCCAAGCCGACCGCCGCCCGAGCGAGCCTGAGGTCCCACAACCCTACCCAAAGGAGGGAGCGGGTCTGGATCAGCGTCCGAGGTTGACAGCCCCCCCTCAGATGCTACGGTGGACAACGTCTCTGGTGGAGGCTCGACAGAGCGCGAGGACACCGTAGAACACGGGCCACTCGTCTCCATCGGGACCGACCCAGCACCTTTATGCAGAGATCATCCTTCGCAAGCCTCGTAGCTGTGCTCTTAGTAGCACTAGGCTTGGAAGGCGGGGGCCGTTCCCGGAGAGACAACGCCCGTCTCCGCAAATCTGCCATAGACATGCCCTCACAGATGGAGCATGAACTATCATGGAATGCTGCCTCTGCGTGCTGGAGCCCCAGACACGAAAGACAATGCTCGTGGCCATCCCGGGGAGCAATGAACACACCGCATTCAGAAACGGAGCACGGGCGGAATGCCATCTTTAAAAAGACGCACCCGACTGTGACACGAATGAGTGGCTGTCTTTAACCCTCTGGGGTCTAAGGGTAAGTTTTGACATGCACTGACATTTGTGCTTTTTTCAGTTAGTTAAAACATATTAGTGGCAAAAGTCTCATAACACTGTGTTCATCACAAACTGAGCTACAATATCATATAATCAACATGTATGTACATGTTTGTATTTTTGAGAGAAAAATGTTTATGCGTGGTTTTTGAAAAAGCAAAATTTTTAAGACACTGATATAAGTCCACAAAACTCATTCTAAACATGTTTTCCCAAGACTTTCCAAACAGGATCTAGTAGTCTAGAGTTTTTTCTTCAAAATGATGTGAAAATCATATGGCCTACTCAATCATATAAAGCAAGATATTGATTTACAATTTCTAAGACACTTTTGCTTGGGAAAGGCTGTATGCGTGGAGGCGGGAAAGCTCCTGAATAATCAGTGATTGACAGCTGAGGAACAAAAGAGTTGAATAATGAGCCACATAATGAGCCTTGTGGGGATGTTCAAGAGGAATGTAACTTTCTATGTAGTAAAACCATGATAAGGTTTACTTTTTAATATAATGTAAATACACACACACACATTATGTATATATATTTCTATTATTTTCTATTAATTTCACAAGTATAAGTTACCTTTTAAAAACCATAGTAGGCTAATCATGGTAAAGATACTGTTTGGCCATCTTAAAATGAACACACTTCAACACAGGGTTAGTGTTTGGTTGGCCAGCGAGAGGTTTACTTTTGTGCAGTAAAAAGCTCAAAAGAACAACTGCCTATCGTTGTCTGGACTTTTATTTGTGTTTTGTAATCATAATAGTAGAAACACAACAAGGGACACGCGTGGTAAACTTATCAGTGTTTGTTTACAGCCGCCACCATTACCTCACGTGTTGATCATGAAAGCAGTGAATGTGTGCACATGCGAGTGATCCTGTGTTTAATAAATTTGCTGTGCGGAGATATGCGCTTAGACGCAACTAAATAAGGATTGTACTGTTTGCAATCGCGTATTTTATAAGAATATCAAAAAGCGCATTGAGTTTCCTGACTCGCGCGTTTGTGTATGTGCGTTCCAATCGCGTGAACTGTTTGACGGAAGAACAAAGAAATCACTCGCGTCTGGAGATACTGACACACATACGCAAGGAAATAAAGATTTAGATGTCATGTTTGGTGCAATCGGATGGAAATACAAGGAATGGAGAGACTGGATTGTGGATTGCATATCCATTGACTGCAGGAGGCACGAGTCATGCATATGGATGTTCCTGCTTGTTCACTTCAATGGCGCGGGGGTGTGGTGATCTCATCTCATTAGAGATAATGAGGTAACAGAAGAAAGACGCTACCTATCCTCCTTCTCATGCAGTTTACACCGAATGACAATATCTGTTTTCGATTTCACTTAAATCATTTAAAAGTAGACTTTCCAAGCATTATGTAGACATTTATCTTGTGTTTCTACGACAAGTTTTCGTTAAGTTACAGTTAATTTTTCTGACGCGTTTCTGAAACGACTTCACTGAGGGAGAGAGAACAAAATGCGCATCATGTTTATTTTCTTAATTTTGCGAAAAGTACAACATTCTGTTTTTATTGGGAGTGGACAGAAAAAAACTAGACACTTTAACGTTTTAAATGATGTATAAATCATATCTGTATGTCAAAAATCAGCTGAGTAATTTAAGTCTCTTTGCGGAGTGATTGAAAAATAAAGAGTTTGCGGCGCCTGCGCCACCGTCGACCCCAGAGTGTTAAAAAGACACAAAGCTCAAACGTGCTGCTCTTTTAGAGAAATCACTCTTTTGTGCAAGCTGGTGAAACACACAGGGAGAGGCAACGCACTCACTCGAACTCAAATCCTAAATTAAAGAGATAGATAGAGAGAGAGAGAAAGGGTGGAGAAAACACTGCGAGCCTCCACTGAGGTGTCTTAGCCCAACCAACTTCAGCAAGCTGAGATATATTTCTCTTCAGAAAAAAAGGATCTACGAAGATCAGTTCGCTTCTCGTAAGCAGATGTCTGCCGGCTTCGAAGCAATAAAAGCTAATTTGGTATTTGTGCACCTGTGGCTTATATATGCACCTGGCGAGGCGGCGCCTGCATTATGCAAATACCTGCGTGCCAAGTTCATTGGCGTTTTTATAGTTTCTCAAAGTACATAGGTCGCCGCGGAGCGGTTCCCAATTCGTCGGTCACGACGTGACGTCGTAGTGACCGACTGAAAGGGAACACTGGTATAGGAGGTTCAACCCGCCAAAGTAGCAAGTGGCATGCTTATGGTCGGTGCTTCACATTTGAATGTAGGAACGAAACTGCTTCGCTTCTCCGACAACTTCTCATTGTTTTTGGCACTTTCAGCTGTCGTGCCAATCATTTTCCAGATAGTTGTTAGTACTTATTACCAGATGGAACAAGTACTTTCATAATTTTATAAAAGACTTTGGAGCCCCTGGGCACTTTGAGTCCAGTTTGCCCATATGGTTAATCTGCACCTGGGTAATATAAGCAATAAAGTTCATTATGTAAGGTATTTATATACCACTGATAATATAGTTATGGATATTAAATTGCATTTCTGTAAAGAGATCCCTATAAAATATACACAATGCACCTTTAAGCTAACTTGATGCTCTTGTTAAATGTCTGTGTTTTTAAATCCTTTTTACATGAAAATTTTTTCATCGTTTTTCACTTATTGTACTAATGTGTTTCTCAATGCTTAAATACATGTATCCTACATTTCAATCTTGCATCTGATCTGATTTTCTAAGAGGACTATTAATTTTGATCTTAACTGTATCCATGAATATTTAAATGTTGAAAACTACAAATATGTTCCTACGATTTAGATTTTTTTTCTACTGTATTTCAGGACATATATGCTTCTGGACCTTGGCGCCGTATAACTAACCACTATCCAATTGACTATACGGTAGGTTTTCATGTGTTTTTGATTGTTCCCAAACAACCTAAGTATAGTTCTGAACCATTATCCTGTAATACTCAGATAAATGTCTTCATAGTCTATGAACAGATTTTCTTAAAGTCATTGACATTATGTATATTGTTACTGGTGCCAACATTTCGGCATATAGTATTAAAGCCGTATCTTTACCTATATCTTATACATATAATTAGAATATCATCAAAAAGTTGATTTATTTCACTAATTCCATTCAAAAAGTGAAATGTGTATATTATATTCATTCTTTATACCATGGTCTGTTTAAATACTCGATTCTGATTGGCTGGAAGGTGTGCATTAAAACCGTTTATTACACGGCTCTCTGGAATGCTTGATTCTGATTGGTCAGTTGAGACATTTGCAGGTTCGTTCTTTTCAAATAATAACCGCTCCAAAATAATAACGCATAGCCGGACTACTTGCACGAGTAAAATCGCTCCGCGCCAATAAAGATCAATAAAGATTACTGTCTGTTTGGCGCCATCTTGTGACAAACACTCGACAACCACGACAAGACACAGGCAGCTTACTGAGACTGAACTTGACAAAATAGAGCATGACAGCTACGAAGCCAACACACAAAAAAATACAGAATGGGCATTAAAACTTCTCAAAGACTGGCTAAAAGAGAAAAAATGGAGACAGACAAGTATGAAGCAGAGGATCTTAATAAGGTATTACGATCATTTTATGCATCTGTGCAAAGTTTCGCGGAAGGATAAAAATGTTAATTTAAAACAAATATGCCAATAAAATGTTTCAAATTCATATTCATGTCCAGTTTTTTTTCTTATGTGGCAAGTAGCCGTGTAATAAGCGGGATAATGTAGCTTCGCGTCGGGTCCTGATCACACTGTCGGGGCTTATTTCCCAATAACTACCGGCGGCCTCTACATTATCCCTTACTTAATGCATGGCTAGCCATGGATTATCCCTTACTTAAACACAGACTGATATATTTCAAATGTTTATTTTTTTTCTAATTTTGATGATTATAACTGACAACTAAGGACAATCCCAAATTCAGTACTTAAGACCAATACAAAGGAAGTATTTTTAGAAATCTTGGCCAACTGAGCATGAAAAGTATGAGCATTTAGCACTCAATGCTTAGTTGGGGCTCATTTTGCCTGAATTACTGCAGCAATGCGGCATGGCATGGAGTCGATCAGTCTGTGGCACTGCTCAAGTGTTATGAGAGCCCAGGTTGCTCTGATAGTGGCCTTCAGCTCTTTTGCATTGTCACATTTTACTCTTCACAATGCCACATATTTTTATGCGGTTAAGGTCAGGCGAGTTTGCTGGCCAGTTCAGAACAGGGATACCATGGCCCTTAAACAAGATACCGCTAGCTTTGGCACTAAATCTCCATAAAGTTGGTCAGCAGCAGGAAGCATGAAGTGCTCTTAAACTTCCTGGTATATGGCTGCATTGACACTGGACCTCAGAAAACACAGTGGACCACAAATAACTTTGGACCACTCAGCAGCAGTCCAGAAGCAATGTAGAAAAGGAAGAATTATAGCAGCCTCTGCTGGACACTTGCTCTCCGGGTATCGGACACACTCATATAGATGCACAGCTCACGTGCTGGTCACGGAAATTTCCACAGTGATCATGCATCAGTCGCGTGAGCGAGTGGCCAATCAGAGCACAGTATCGATCTGATGATGCTGAGGAGAACTTTAGTTTCGTAAGATGTAAAGTGTTTGTTGTTTGTTCTAAGTTCATCCAGTGTTGTGTGCGTCTGTAACTAAAAATAAATGTTGTTAATATTGTTGTTGTTATCATTATTGGACATCTATGATTAGTTGCAGTTAGTAGCGATTGATATTATGATGATAATATAAGATTTGCGGCTCCGCGTAAGCAGTTGTTTATGTAAATATAAACACTTAAACCCAAATATGATTATTGCTAGTAATGCTAACTATTCAATACTTTAACTGGATGATATGTATTTGAGCTCAAGGTTGCGTCAGAGGTCGTTATACGAACGTACAATTTCCTTTATTCTCCGTATGAAAGATTGATTTAACTATTAATAATAAACGCTACCTATTCAGTTTCATGTATGTGTATAGTAATAGTTCTTCGTGTGAAAGTGCATTTGTTTAGTTTACTGAGATTGGAAGTTGAAGTACACATAGTTAAATATGTATATATTATGTCATGTAGTTTGCAGTGGTGTTATATGAGTCCTGTTATTGTTATCCCTGCTGAAAAAAACAGCATCAAACCAGCATGGACCAGCATGGGAATTATGCTGGTCTATGCGGGTTTGATGCTGGTTTAGCTGGTGGTCACCAGCATACCAGCACCAAAACACAACATATGCTGGTCTTGCTGGTTTTTCAGCAGGGTAGATATATTTATGATATTAATCTAGCATTTCATTTATTTCCCTCTTTGTTTAGACCACACACACAAATCCTCACACATAGACAAACATGCAACAGATGATAATTCACCTGTATCCATGCAACCTTTATTGGATATTAAAGTTTTGAACTGGGGTTCCTGACTGTTTTCTTACCGACACTCCATGGCGACAATAAAATCCACCTAAAACCAGTCCAACTTCACTTCAAGCAAGATGCTTCTGACGTTGTCTGTTGTTCAAGAGTGGCTTGACACAAGGAATACAACAGCTGAAACTTATGTCTTGTATACGTCTGTGCGTAGTGGTTCTTGAAGCACTGACTCCAGCTGCAGTCCACTCTTTGTGAATCTCCCTCATATTTTTGAATGGGTTTTGTTTCACAATCCTCTCCAGGGTGCAGTTATTTCTATTGCTTGTACACTTTTTTACCACATCTTTTCCTTCCCTTCGCCTCTCTATTAGTGTGTTAGGACACAGAGATCTGTGAACAGCCAGTCTCTTTTGCAGTGACCTTTTGTGTTTTACACTCCTTGTGTAAGGTGTCAATGGTCGCTTTTTGGATAACGGTCAAGTCAGCAGTCTTACCTATGATTGTGTAGCCTACAGAGCTAGACTGGGAGACCATTTAAAGGCCTTTTAGGTGTTTTGAGTGAATTAGCTGAATAGAGTGTGGCACCAGGTGTATTCAAAATTGAACTTTTTACAAATTCTAATTTTCTGAGATACTGATTTTGGGATGTTTCTAAGTTGTCCTTTGTAATCATCAAAAAAAAAAAAAAAAAAAAAAAAAAACATTTGAAATATATCTGTCTGTATCAGGGTTTTGGTTCTGTTTAGTTAATTGTTATCATTATTCATCATTGCTCTTTGTGTTTGTTACCTTTTATTAGTCTCACCTGTGTTTGTAAATTATCATCATTAGTTACAGCTGTTAATCATTATCACTTACCCTTTATAGTTTGCCCTCATGTTCCTGTCCATGGTCTGATCTCGTCTGAATGTACCGTTGTCATCGTGTTTTGCTGTCTTACGTGATTAAAGTCCTGTTAGTTTTATATTCCTGCCCGTTTGTCATCTTTGAGTTAAGAGAACTGTGACAGAAGATCAGACCAAATGTTTGTGGCATGTTAGTGTTTTTCCCCCGTGTTACAAATTAGAGTTTATTGTTTACCGAAAAAATCAGTTTCGTTTTTAGCATTTTTTATGGGTTTTTCGTTAAAACAAGCACTCGGTTTGGAGCAGGCAGACCGTCCGATAACTTCGGACGGTCCAACGGACCATCGCCACCCCCAGAGACCAGACAGACTTCACCCTACCCGGAACTCCTGCCCACCGCAGGTGGAGAACCCGGCAGTGCGACCTGCGAGCCAGAGCTACCCTCGGAGCCCAGCGTCGCCGAAACCCCGGATGTTCCTCCTGACCAGGTTGCATGACCAGAGTTTCCGGGGTGCCGCCGCGGGAGCTGCTAATGATGTCAGGGAGGACGTCCATCTCCCCGCTGCTGAGGGTGAGCCAATAATGGTCCCTGGGGTTTATAACATCAGCTTGGATTGTGCTTTGGACATTCCCCACCCCTCATCGTCACCACTGGTTCCGTCCAGCCCGCCCCTCGTAAGTCACTGTTGGTCAGCGCTGCTGGTCCCATCCGGTTTCCTTTTCGGCTTTCCCGCACCAGCCAATCCGAAGCTACATCAGCGGACACAGCGTCACACCTCAGCTCATCCTCAGTGCGTCATCGGCGCTGGTTCGTCGGAGCCGAGGTGTGCCTCTCTGCCCACTGTCTCGGGGGTTTCTCCAGTTCTCCTCCCCCGCTCCCTGTTCTCCTCCCCCGCTCCCTGAGACCCAGAGGTCGCCTCGGCTCGTCGGACCAGCGGCCTCGCTTCGGGTCTCTCCTCCCTCCCCTTTGTCAGCTCCCGTCCCCACTTCGACGTCACCAGGCTTCGGTCACCCCTCTGGTTCCGCCCCTGGTCAGTCGTCGTCCCGCCCTCACCTCCGGGTTTTCTTCGTTCCCCTGTGTATCCCTCACTCCACCCTTCCGGCTCGTTGGGCTCCTCCTTCCCGAAGACGTCACCATGGGACTCCCTAGCTCTGGCTCCACCTCGTGGCCCCGGAATCCGCCTACGTCTCGGTCGGGAGACCCACCAGCTCCGCCCTGTCCCTCCGGATCCTCGGCTTCCCCCGGGTTCTCCGCTCGCGTGGCCCCGCCCTGGATCCTCCCTCCTGTGTCTACGCTGTCGTCTGTCCCCAGGGTGGGACTAGGACTTTCATCACCCTGGTGCCCTCCGCCAGCGTCTCCACCCTGGGGCTTCGTCTCGTCTGGTCTTTGGATCCTGCTCTAGACCTTCCCTCACCTTTTCATCACAGTTTTTTGGACACTTTCTTTTTTGTTTGTTTGTCCCTCCCATTCGCCTCTATTGTTGTTCATCTACGGCGCGAGGTCGCGCCTACCGTGAGGGGGCGTACTGTCAGGGTTTTGGTTCTGTTTAGTAATTGTTATCATTATTCATCATTGCTCTTTGTGTTTGTTACCTTTTATTAGTCTCACCTGTGTTTGTAAATTATCATCATTAGTTACAGCTGTTAATCATTATCACTTACCCTTTATAGTTTGCCCTCATGTTCCTGTCCATGGTCTGATCTCGTCTGAATGTTGTCATCGTGTTTTGCTGTCTTACGTGATTAAAGTCCTGTTAGTTTTATATTCCTGCCTGTTTGTCATCTTTGAGTTAAGATAACTGTGACAGTCTGTATATAATGAATGAATATAATATACAATACAAGTTTCACTTTTTGAATGGAAATAGTGAAATAAATCAACTTTTTGATGATATTCTAATTATATGACCAGCACCTGAATATCTAAAAGATTATGAGACTTTATTTCAAAAAAACTTCAATTTCTATAAAGATATTTCTATGTCCTTATAGGCAAGGGGCATATGTAGATGATTTGTTGATTATTTTATGCCAAAAAATTTAAGATTATGCTCCATAAAGATATTTTCCCACTGTGAATTGTTTTTTAATTATTTTATTTAAAGTGTTTATCATTAGTAATATGTGTTGCTAAATTCTTGACTTTAGACACAAATAGTCTGAACTCTTTTCCATGTAGACCTATGACTGTGTTGTGATGGTAAAACACCCAGAGAGGTCCACTGGTAAGTGGAAAGTTGAAGACTGTGGAGATGAGAGAGGTTTCATCTGCAAGAGGAACACAGGTTAGATGAAGAAAAGACCTCAATGTATAAATGTCATAACTCTAACTCAATCCAATCACACTGATTGAAGAAAACCCATGACTTTATCGGTCACTTGTTGATCTCTTACTGTAGATAATCTGTAAGTATTTTGTTTGTGTGTTAGACTCTCAGCTGTCCGCTCCCGTGACCACAGCAGTACCACAGAAATACTTCAGTCTGGGCAATGATTCATATAAGGTCCAGCTGGAGAAGATGAGCTGGGATGAAGCGAGAAGACAGTGTAAAGCTGATGATGCTGATCTTGCGAGTGTACTGAACTCCATCAGTCAGGCGTACACCAGCCTACAAGTCGACAAACTCAAAGAACCTTTGTGGATCGGACTCAACAGTAACCTGGTAATAAATTAATCTCTCTTCACAATAAACACATTCATGTAATATCATATACTCTATACACACTGCAGAAATGATTTTACTAACATATGAGTGTGGTAATGTGGTTTCTTCAGACACTTGGACGCTATCGCTGGGTGGATAACTGGTTTCTGAGCTACAGTAAATGGGCTACAGGAGAACCCAAAAACAATTTAGCTTGTGTTTATATTGACACGGATGGAGACTGGAAAACTGCAGCGTGTAACAACACATATTATTCCCTCTGTAAACGATCAGCAGGTATTTTACAAATAATCATTTATAATAATCCGGCCCTTTAAAAGATAAACCTCGACACCACAAACTTTGCACAAACTTTTTTGGTCATTTGAAAGATTTTAAAATCAAAGATACTTTAATGGCATAAACTAAATTTTTGTTTACAGAAGAAGTTTCAAACATTTAAGTTGTAGAGGCTTTAGGCTCAAATTTTGAGCCCGAATTTATATTTAAATTAGAAATATTTAAATTTGAAGCAGCAGATGTCTGTTGTTTACTAATATATTTAAAGTTTATCATATGGTTTTAATTGACAGTTTCAGTTTAAGAGAGATCTGATCTACTAACCCCTCACACGGTCCACAGTTTTTGCCCCTACAGATCCTCCTCAGCTGCCGGGTAACTGCCCCGAATCCAATCAGAGGAAAAGTTGGATACCATTTAGAGGACACTGCTATACGTTCATGACCTCCACCAGAGAAAACTGGGCTCATGCCACAGTAGAATGTATGAGAATGGGTGAGATGCTTCATCCTCCTCCCAATGAGATTATTAAAGGTGTTTTAGAATATAAAACTGTATTTATATATATACATAGATCATTAATAAGAGGTCTGTACATGGTAATGACATATAATGAGCCTTAAACACGATTGTTTCCTCCTTATGTAAACCCCGTGCATACAAAAGACCGCTGGAAAACAAACCAATCTCAACAAAACACAGACTGTGACACTACAGTCGAGATGTACGCCCCCAACATTAAATTGCACATTGAATTAAAAACTAAGTTGTTACAATGATAAAAACAAGGTTGTGACTGCTGGGTTAACGCTATATGCTAGTTAATGCTATATGCAAGCGATTAGGCTGAAGTTCTACTATTGACGTTACAGTTACGTTTTGCAGGTCCATACTGAATAAAACACAAACTTATCACTCAGAAACGTCCATTAACAATCTCCAAACAATTTATTATTTCTCAATGTTTTATCTGATACAGACTCAAACATAAGATCTGTTTTACACACACACAGAGCTACTGAATGAGCTGCTCTGAGAAACAGCCAATCAGAGCAGAGCTCAACATTTATTATTCATGACCCTTTCAAATAAGGTAATAATAGACCATTTCATTCTAAAGGCAAATCCTAGGGTTGTAAATGGACAGGAAAAACTGACTCTGGATAATTTTTGCACTTAAAGGAACAGTATGTAAGAAATTAATATCAATTAATTATAAAATGGCCCTGATATGTCACTAGACGTTAAGAAATCATTTTCATTTCAAATAATTATATCTCCGACAACAGTGGTCCGGCCAGGATATTGTCATTTAAAAAGTTGAGTTGCAGCCCTCAACTGATGTTTATGTTGTCATTTTGTTTATTGGCCACCAGTTGTGTGATTGCAGTACCAGTTTTGGCCACAAGTTTTGTGATTGCAGTACCAGTTTTGGCCACAATCCTACATACTGTTCTTTTAATAAAGAAACAAACCTCCTGGTAGATTTCAGAGAATAATTTAACAGATTATTACAATGCATTCTTTGGCCCCTTTAAAAAGATCACATGTTTCCAAATATTAAAAGCATTTACATACATTTAAATCTGACAAACACTGAATTCAGAACTTTAGTTTAACGGCTGAATGATTGTTTTTAAAAGCAGATACAGTGAGTTATCTGTCATTTCAGGTGCATCTTTAGTGAGTATTGAGGATCCAATAGAATCAAAGTTTATCCAAAAAAACATGGAGATCGTGCAGGATGAAGTCAAGTCAGTCTGGATTGGACTTCACCCCAGTAATAAGGGTCAGAACGAGCCTTCATCTAAATCAATACAACACATTTAAAATCACAGAAACCTTGAACTGATGTTTGTGTGTGACAGGTGTTTGGATGTGGATTGATAATACGGTTGTGGATTACACAAACTGGAAACCGGAGATGCCAGATGATGTTAAAAAATGTGTTGAAGTTCAGTCAGACACTGGGATGTGGAGCACCAGCAGCTGTAATGATCGCAGAGGTTATATCTGCAAGACTGCTAAAGGTCTGACAAATACACTTACAAATAATCTGCATTAATATCACATCACCTTACTGTATGTTAATATCTACATGTGTCTTTATTAACAGTTATACCACCAGCAGAGAAGCCATCAGTCTCAGGTATGATGAACTACATCTGCTGGGTTTATTTATAACCTGTGAAAAGTGTTCACGAGTTAACAGTGCTGAAATTAGAATCAGAATTTGGTTTATTTGCAAAGTGCACACACACACACACACACACACATTTTATTTACATAAAAAACTTATTTAGTAGTATTCAGGACAGTGATGGTAATGCTATAAGGACAGATGATAATGTGGTGTTAATTGTTCAAGCTAGAGTTTTAATGCCTAGATGTTCTAGTGCACAGAGATCTGCAACATCTGCCTGAGGGGGGAAGGGTAAACAGGTTGGGGCCGGGGTGAGAGGGGTCTGTGATGAATGATGATGTTCCCTGCCTGTTCCTTCACTCTGGAGTCCTAAAGGTTGAGCAGGTGCACATTAATGTTTTTTAGCTGTCCTAACAGTCCGTTGCGTTCTTGCTGCCACAGAACCCACTTAATAACAGCTGAATTAAACGGTGTCATCAGTACCTGTGGCAGGTTGAACTTTTTCAGTAGATGAAGAAAGTGCAACTTCTGTTGTGCCTTTTTCACACTGGAGTCAATGTGATTGCCCCACTTCAGGTCCTGGGAGATGTTGGTCCCCAGGAACATGAATGACTCCACTGCAGCCACAGCGCTGTTCATGATGTTAAGTGAGGGGAGTGCAGGGGGTTTTCTCCTAAAGTCTACGATCATCTCTACTGTTTTGTGCATGTTAAGCTCCAAGTTGTTATGACCGCACTACTCAGCCAGCTGCTCAGGCTCCTGTCTGTAAGCAGACTAATCACCGTATTGAATGAAGCCAATTATTGTGGTGTAGCCTGCAAACTTCAAGAGCTTGCAGGTAGTTGATGATTTACCAACAGATTGAGGTGGGTACAGAGAACTGTTTCAGTTTGTACAGAAGGGTATTTGGGATGATGGTGTTGAAAGCAGAGTTGAAGTCTATGAACAGGATCCTTGCATAATTCCCTAGTTTGTCCATATGTTGGAGAATGAAGTGCAATCCCATGTTAACTGCATTGTCACAGACCTGTTTGCTCGATAAGCAAACTGCAGGGGTTCCAGCAAGGGTCCAGTAATGTCCTTCGGGGGGAAACACTAATCTTTCAAAGAACTTCATAACCACAGATGTCAAATAAACAGGTCTGTAGTCATTTATTCTTGAGATATTTGGTTTCTTGGGTACAGGGATAATGGTGGCCTGTGTAAAACATGAGTGGACCTCACACATCTCCAGTGATCTGTTGAAGATCAGTGTGAAGATGGATGACAGCTAGACAGCACAGGCTTTGAGACAGGCTGGTGAGACACTGTCTGGGCCTTTTCTTATTTTCTGTTTTCTGAAGACCTGGCAAACATCAAATAAAGTCAAATAAAATAGAATCAGAGAATATTTACAAGTAAAATAAAATAGACTTTATTTATATAAACAGTTTTAGTATACAAATTTACATTAACAGAGGCATGTGAGAGGTAGATTTAAAGTACAATACAAGATCAGGGTGTAAGACGCCACCCATATCCAACGAAGGTATCCAATGGCCTGATGAAGGGGTCTCGTGTTCTCGTTTTCCTTTAGCGCTTCTAGAAGAATAACTCCATTTATTAGATTTCAAATGTATTTCTTTGACCTCTGTGTTTAAATTATAATCTGACTCCAATTTAATATAGTAAGAATTAAGTGCATTATTCCAATTATCTGTTGATCATAATTTATATGTTTGATTATTTATAAATTCCCATAGTCTTAGTTATTCGTTCATTAGGGACCCGATATCGCACAGGATATATGCCGGCCGTTGCGTATATCTCACGGACACAAAATTGCCAGTCTGGTCTTAGTCAGAGGTTGCCGGGTAAACTAATATTTTTACGTCTGGCCGCTCCATGCTTGCTCCGATCATAAAAATAGTTACTTTAGTCACGATCATGCAACTTGCTAAGGCAGGTGATAGACATAAATCTTAGAGTTTTAATGAATGTGCCCCATGCTCCATTCAACATCAAAACACCAGTGTGATCATATCCTGACATACTTATTTTGCGGTAATACCAGACTCCTTCTAATCTACTGGAAATAATAATTTCTGAAAGAATAAAAATAAATCAATACAATTTCTGAAGAATTTAGATGAATCAAATGTAACAATTTATTATACCAGGCAGGTTCCAGCTTCAAACATCAATTAAAGAATATCATACAGAATATGATTAAATTCCAATTAATTAAAATGATCAACAGTTGCAAAAGTTACAAAGTCATGCCTGGCAATAGACACTCTGGTTACAGAGTGTTTCCATCGTGGATATAATACACCTAAAATGGTGTAGGAAGATTCTTGTTAAAGATTTCTTCCATGATGTTTTAGTACACACACAAAGTGTGGGAGCTCCTGGTTACAGGATGCCTCCATACGGTTTGAATACACACAGAGTGTGGGAGCTTCTGGGTACAGAATGGCTCCCAGAATGTTTTACCAGGCCACCTTTTATACACAGCTTGAGAAAACTACCAAAATCTAGTTTGACCTGTACCAAGTGATACTAAAGAGCACCTGGTCAAACTAGCCAGAAATATCAAGGCAAAAACCCCACCTCTACAAGAAATGCATCTTCTATCCAAAGTTCTAAAACCTTAATCCATCATATCTTCGATTTATAGAAATGAGACCTTTTTACTCATTGCACCATGACCTTCAAAATAATACTAAACATTAATATTAAATTACAATCTTAGAACCACCTAATATGTATACATTACATCATATATTTCAGCAGATACTCAGTGATGTGAGCCTTAAGGCTAACAGTGCCAAAGCCTTTGTGATGAAGAGATTAGGAGAACAGAGAGTTGCATGTCTGTAAAGAGTTTCACCTAAGAGTCAAATTTGGGTTAGCAACACCACCTGAGGTTTAATTGTTTTATAGTGTCTCTTCATAAATAAACTTAAAGTTGATTATTTACCAGCCGTACTACAAGGGCTTTAGATTATTTTTTGATGGTGTGTATCTGATAAAAAAAAATTAGCAGCAGGTGATGGGTGTCTATCTTCCCCCAGTAACATCTTCATTTGATCTGAATCTGAAGAGTTATGAAACTCTGGTATGAGCTTTGAGATTTTTTCAAAGTGTTTTTATTTATATTTACCTGTCAGGTGTGGGGAGACAGAACCCAAGTGCAGACAGCTCTCAACCAAAAGACTTTTATTATATAACAAAAACACCCTCGAGGGGGTAAAACAAAGACAATAATCCAAAAGAATAACATGACACTAAACAGGGCAGAATGAGACAAAACAAGAACACACAACATCACCATAGATGAACAATGATCCAGCACGAGACAGCAGACACAAGGGCATTAAATAGGGGAGAACTAAACTAGGGAACGAGGACACACAGGTGAAGGGCGTTAACTAATAATGAATAATTAACAAGGGAACGAGGGGGCGGGGTCAAGACTTAAGACAGGAGAGCACGAGGCACACAAAACACAAACACTGGCCACGTGACTCTCCACACAAAACAAGACAACAGTGAGGGCTGCCATGATCCGGTCACATGAAACACAAAAGACATACAGGGCTGACAGGATCATGACAGTAGCCCCCTCTTAACGGACGCCTCCTGGTGTCCCCAGGAAACAGGTACACAAGAATAACACATGACAATAAAAAAGTCAACAAGGCAAGACAGTGCCAAGGATCCGGACCCCCAAGACAAGAAGCGGGACTCCAATCTCCGCAAGGAGGTGGGCACAGGATCCCGCGCCGCTCTAGGCTCACCGGCCAACCACGCCCCCGCGGGGCTCGCCAACCAGGAACACGCCCGCAGAGCTCGCCGAACAGACACGCACCTGCGGGGCTCACAGACCGGGAACACTCCCGCGGAGCTCGCCAACCGGGAACAGGCACCAGGAACTCTCCCTCCAGAAAAGCCGGCACTCGCAGCACGCCTTCCGGGAAGCAGGAACTCTTCCTCTGCTCCCCAACCAGAACCGGCACAAAGACAGCCATCCCAGGACAGGCACCCGCGGCTCACCATCCCGGAACACGCGCTCACGTCTCACCGCCCAGGATCTCACGGCTCCCCGAGCAGAACACGCTCTTACGGTCCTCCCTTCAGGGACCCGCGGTTCACCGACCAGGAACGCGGGCTCGCGTCTACCGCCCGGGAGCCACATGGCTCATCCTCCCGGGACACGAACACTAAACTGGAGACACCAAACGACAGGAACACTCTTGACAGAAGCGAAAATAAACTAGGTAAAACAAAACGAAAACAGAGCTGTCTGCTGGGTTCTAGAATGGCTGGATCATTCTGTCAGGTGTGGGGAGACAGAACCCAAGTGCAGACAGCTCTCAACCAAAAGACTTTTATTATATAACAAAAACACCCTCGAGGGGGTAAAACAAAGACAATAATCCAAAAGAATAACATGACACTAAACAGGGCAGAATGAGACAAAACAAGAACACACAACATCACCATAGATGAACAATGATCCAGCACGAGACAGCAGACACAAGGGCATTAAATAGGGGAGAACTAAACTAGGGAACGAGGACACACAGGTGAAGGGTGTTAACTAATAATGAATAATTAACAAGGGAACGAGGGGGCGGGGTCAAGACTTAAGACAGGAGAGCACGAGGCACACAAAACACAAACACTGGCCACGTGACTCTCCACACAAAACAAGACAACAGTGAGGGCTGCCATGATCCGGTCACATGAAACACAAAAGACATACAGGGCTGACAGGATCATGACATTTACCACAGTAAAGGAGAAAGTGTGTCTCTGTCTTAATTTCACCACTGTCACAATGGTCACAGATTCGCTCTTCTTTTGGGAGCCGTGTTTGTCTGTGTCGGCCTTTCTTATTGCCAGACTGTGGTCACTGAGTCTGTATTTACGGGGGATTCGTCTCTGCTTTACATCTCTAGCAGTTGAGAGATATTCTGACGGATTGTATTTTCTGTTTAGTGGTTTGTACTTTTATTACCCCAATGTTCCAAATAAGAAGTTTGACTTTCTTTAATGATTTGGTTTATTGTGGTTTGTTTGCGTTCAGTAGTGCTGGTCTGGAGTTTCAGAGCCAGTTGACAGATGGGAGTGGTTTTTGGTCTTTTCTAAAAGCTACTCGTATCTTCTTATTCAGTGTGTTTGTCCCTACTCCTGTAGGCATCATCAATGGCCTGGCAAAGCTGTTTAAGGTTTTGCAGTAAACCATGGCTTATCATTGTCAGTGAGCTCATCCAGATCAGTGCCTGCAGCTCCAAAAACACTTGAATCAGTGAAATTAAATTGTATATGATCACAGCTTTGCCAAATAGAATGTCCAGTAAAATGCTGGAATGCTCAAAAGTCCTCAAAAGACCTTGGTGTGGTGTGGTCACTGCACTGCTATGAGAGAGAGAGAAAAAACATTGTCAGCACAATTGAGTTTCAATTTCAACAATTACCCATTATGGTGATCAGTGTTTGCATTTCATTAGCTGATTTGCATTTAAAGAGCACCCAAAAATGGCACTTTTGCTTACTCCTACAGAGTGATAATTTTAACATGCTATTTTAAATAATCTGTGGGGTATTTTGAGGCAAAACTTCACATACGCACTCTAGGGACATCAAAGACTTATTTCACATCTTTTAAAAGTCTTATAATATGACCCTATTTGAACACAAATATGGGGTGGTTTCCTGGACAGGGATTAGACTAGTTCAAGACTAAGATAAATGTAAGAGCTGTCCAAATTAAAAACAAGTATAATGTTTACTTCTTAAACGGGGTGCCTTATGGTATCCTGGATCCCCCCCATGAATTCGGGCACTGGTGTTTATTATCTTTGGTCAGTTTGTTTAGTTATAAATCAAATGATACTTGAAACAACACTACACTTATTTGTACTTTTTTGATTTTTCAGTTACACCTACAACAGCGAAGTCACCAGTCCCAGGTATGATGAACTCAATCTCTGTCACAAGTAGTAAATGTACTAAAATGTTTGTGGTTCATGTACACATGACAATGTTGTAAACAAATATGCGTACACAGATCAATAATAACAACTCAAATGCTTTATTAAAAATGTTGTTGTGTAATTGTGGCCCTAGATTTTACTGTGGTATGACTTGGGTAAAGTGTTCAGAGTTCATGAGATAACAGCGCTAACACAACAAATCTCTACTGTTAACACATTTATTATGTTTAGAGAAAAACCTTCAGTCAGCTGATTTACTTATAAATCAAATCCAGATGGAGCATCAAACTAATTCAATTTATTTGTACTCTCTATTATAATATTGTAGTAGGGTTCAAATTAACTGAAATGAGTATCGATTTTCCTTAAGATTGTCATGACAGCAAAATATATGTCATTTTTGAGGGGAGGTATACAGGTGCTGGTCATATAATTAGAATATATTTTCAAATGTTTATTTCTTTTAATTTTAATGATTATAACTGACAACCAGTGTTGGGGGAGTTACTTTTAAAAAGTAGTGTTTGCTCGTTACTCGTTACTTTTTAAAAAAGTAATCCGTTACTTTACTCAGTTGCCCTCTTTGAAAAGTAACTTTTTACGTTACTCGTTACTTTTACGTTACTTTTATGTTGCTTGATTTAGGGCAGAACCAAATATCTGTTCCTAAATGTGTATGCGTACATAAAAGTATACCAAGAAGGACATAACAGGTATTACTTTTGTGCTCTTTATTATAAAAAACAGTATCAATAAGCTCCTTAGGAACAACATGGTAACCTCAAAACGGGTCATATGTCTCAAAATAAAACGTGCATGCCTCATCTGAATCCAACAGAAAAAAGAATAACTTAAAAATGGCTTGATGTTGATGGCTTGTGTAAATGAAACAAAATATCATAATACAGCTTAGAGGCAAAGACATTTTAGCCAAAATAAAATCAAGCACAACTTAAAGCATGACTAGCCTAAAAAGACTATGTTAACAGAATATTCTGGCCCAAGTTCATAGTATGATGGGCTGATAGAAAAGAGGATATTAGGCATAGGCTTGAGTTGTCTATGGGCAGGCAACCTATTCCACATCAGCACAAAATAGGTGATTATACCTCATCAGGAGCAGTTTTTCAAAACGTTTATCTGAAAGTCTGTTTCTTCTGGGGGTAAGCACAAGACCTCCCAGGCTGAACAGCCTTTCCACCGGTGCACTGGAAGGTGTGGCAGTGTTGTATTTCATGAACACAGCTTTTACTCGGGGGAAACGGTTGAGAACTTCTAACTCTGAGCCTGATCTCATGTACTCAAGTACCTCCGAGTCTGCACTAAAGGCCATTGCGTCTTCCTCCTCCTCCTCATTAAAAGAGAAAAAGTAATTTTCATTGGCACTGCTGTGTACGGCAACTTCTCTGTTTTTATTCTCAGCCGGCTCTGTATCATGGGGTAGAGTGCGATACTCCGCGATGAGCAGCGCACGCGCCGCTTCTCTCCACTCCGCTCCCCCTACCCACCGAACTTTAAATTTCGGCAACGTCAAGGCAGCCAATAAAGCTTCCCTGCTCTCCAACACCAGTGCGAACCGTGTCTTGATAGCCTAGAACAAAATGATAAAGATAAGCTTAGTTTTCAGACATACGACTTACTCTATCAAGGTAGAAAAAAAAGAGTTAGAGAAATAAGAAAGATTTTAAACAAATTTTTTTTTTCTCAAAAGTACACATTTCAACCTTTCTATTTATTTATTGAGTCTGTGAGAGGAAAGTAGCTTATCGGAGACTCCAGTTCACACCGGTGCCTTCATGTGATGATTATATTGCATGCTATATTTATCTTCTTTCTTATTTATTTAATTCAGTCAGTCAATTGGTTGATAAAACATTGATTAAAATTTAGATAAAATTAATACAACACGAAATTCACTTTAAAGAATGGCTTTCTAAAAAAACAAATTTAATAAAGTGTCTCAAAATCATGTCTACCCACTCCATTTGTCTCCCGATATAGTGCCCAAAATGATCTTACTCATGCTTTACACTTTTCATATAATCAACATAGATGAAATACATTTTTTATTTATTTTATTTAAACATAAATATGAAACTAAACCGTTTTCTTTTATTTATTTCTTATTTATTAAATTCAGGCAATTGGTTGATAAAACATTGATTAAAATTAAGATGAAATTAATACAAAACGAAATTCACTTTAAAGAAAGGTTTTATACAAAAACCAACTCAATAAAGTGGTCAAAATCATGTCTGCCCACTCAATTTGTCTCCCAATACATTGCGCAAATTTATGATCTTAGCCTACTTATGCGTTACACTTTATTCAAATAAAATGGCCTATATATTTCATCTATTTAAACATATATATGAAACTAAATTGTTTTATTTAATGACTATGAAGATACAACATGCAGGCCTATAGCTAACTTTCAAATAGGCTATTAACAATTGTCTTACCTGTACAATTAAACCCGGTAGGTCTGCTGTCATCCTTGACAGTCCATTTTGGAGTGCGAGCGTCCTTGACATCAGGGTTTTCAGGGTTGGTAGAAGACTGCCATAGTAGCAGTTATCTTCGCCCTGTAAGATATCCAGTGCTACTGTCATCGGTTTCAAAACATTGCAGTATTCCTTTAGAAATAGATGTTCGCACTCTGTCGGGCCTCTGATGTCCAGTCTAGTACAAAGCGTATTCAAATCTTGGGCCGGGATGTCACTGATAAGGGACAAGGCATCGTGGAAGGAATTCCACCTTGTGGATGTAGGCACGATCATTTTTTTGCCAAAATCAGTATCTTAGAAAATTTCTTTGAAATATATCATTCTGTGTGTAATGAATGAATATACACTAGTCAACATTTGAAGTGGATCAAAACTTTTCATAAAAGTTGTCTTAAAACCAATACCCAATAGCCGTTCTTGTCTTAGGAAAACTTTGTTAAACTTTTTTGATCCACTTCAAATGTTGACTAGTATAATATACAAGTTTCACTTTTTTTAATGGAATAAGTGAAATAAATCAACTTTCTGATGATATTCTAATCATATGACCAGCACATGTATATAGTTAAACAGAGTTAATTTATTAGTTTGATATCTGTTTTACTCAGTCATTTGTGATTAATGTTGTATTGCAGATCTTCAGGTATCGGCTGGCATCGCTGTAGGGGTCGTGTTGGTCATAATCGCTGTCGCAGGTCTTGCCGGGTTTCTGTTCTTTAAGAGAAATCCCAGGACTCTGACTGGATGGTTTGACAGCAGATTATATATTAACATCCCCCAGCCTCTAACAGTTTTTGATAGTAAAGAACCTGCTGCCAACACTGAACAGAATCAAGATGAATAACACATAAACACACACACAGCTTTTTGTTTTAATGTAATGCGTAACTTCCACAATAATTATGTTCAGGGGTCTCATGCATCAAAATGTTTTACAGGGGGAGCAGCTTAAAATATTTAAACTGTTAAGACTGTAATTGGTTGTGACTTGTAAAAATCAATACCCTTGAGTGTCAATGATGTCACACTTAGCTGATAAATGAATGTTTGTAAATGCAGATGTAAATGGAATTTTGCCTGATTGACAGTCACATGAAGCAGTCATACAACATCAGAAGATTTATTGGTGATTTTTATTTTCTAACTTTAGAAAATAACCAGATGAGGCTGTATAGGACTGCCTAATTATTAATTAACTAATCAATTACAGAATAAAAGTTTTTGTATACATCATATATGTTTGTTTACTGTGTATAATAATTTTGTATATTGAATTTAAAAAAATTATATAGCATTTTTTAACAGTTGTTTAAATGTTTCAAAGCGCTTTTCATTAATAAAAGCCAGAGAAAACACAGAAAAATCAAGGGAAAAACAAAAGTAGCAAAGTACAGCGGCTAAGATTAAACTGTACTAGTGAGTGTTATCATGTCACATAAGACAGCAGAGAGAGATGTACAAAAACTGTGATGTTTATTGAATAGTCTTAACAGAAACCACCAACATGATCAGTGAATGGAAATTATATGTATAGTCTTAAAGATAGTCCAAGCACACACAAATTAGTCACAGATTAATTCCAGTTTCTTAATTTGAACGTAGAACTTAGACTTTGAAGGTTGACTTGCCTGGTTGTGGATACAGGGTCAAAGACCACAGTCTTTCTTCGGAGGCAGAGCCAGCAGAGAGACCAGGGCAGAGCTGGAAGAGAGCCCATGAGATCTGCGTCTCTTATGAAACTGGAGACCAGTTGCACTTTTTTGTACCGATTATAAAATTCTTGCATAGTTTTTTTTTTCAAATAGACTTAAAGAGAACCTTGGGGATACAGGCAAATCAGACTTATTGTGTTCCTAAAAGAACCATTATGGATAATATTTTTCTTTTGAGAGATACAATTGAATTAGCAAACATAGAAAATCAAGATATAGGCATCCTCTCAAGACCAAGAGAAGTCCTTTGATAGAGCAGACCATTGTTACCTGTTTAAAACACTTAAACTTCTGATAATGCCACCATCATAGATTCCACTGTATTCAGGAGAGAGCATCAGCATAGTGTACACACTTTTCTTAGTGATGTATGACAAATGCGGAGGGCGGGGGCACAGAGGAGCACAGAGAACCCTTCGTAAACTGCGTACGCTCTCATCTTGAATGCAGATGAGACTAATATGGCGGCATTTTCCAGAGTTGTACAGTAACAGAGTAAATTTACTTGAGTACAGTACTTAAGTACAATTTTGAGGGATCTGTACTTTACTCGAGTATCATTTTTGGGGAGCTCTCGGGACTATACTCAAGTACATTTAAGAGGCAAATATAGTACTCTTTACTCTGTACTCTAACCAGCAGCCATATTACCCTGTAGCCCAAGACAGCTTGCCCACTGAAGCTAAGCAGGGCTGAGCCCTGGGAAGACCACCTGGGAAAACCAGGTTACTGCTGGTAGAGGTGTTAGTGAGATCAGCAGGGGGTGCTCACTCTGTGGTCTGTGTGGGTCCTAAATATGTGTGACCCCAATATAGTGACAGGAACACTATACTGTCAATAAAGCACTGTTCTTTTGATGAGACATTAAACTGAGGTCCTGACTCTGTGTGGTCATTTAAAATCTCAGTTTGTCTTTCAAAAAAGAGTAGGGGTGTGCCCCGGCATCCTGGCCAAACTTACCTGTTGGCCTACTTATCATCCCATCATACTAATTGGCTATATTGCTCTGTCTCTCCTCCACTAATAAGCTGGTGTGTGGTGGCTGCCGTTGCATCATCCAGGTGGATGCTGCACATTGGTGGTGGTTGAGGAGAATCCCCCTTTCATATGTAAAACGCTTTGAGTGCTATAGAAAAGCAGAAAAGCATGGTCAGATTTAGATAAGAGATGAAACCATCCCAGGAATGTGCCAACCCGTGGCCCCACTTCGCCAGACTATTTAAATTTTCTGAAATATTTCAAAAAAGTTAATGATAGTTTTTGCTTCTCCCACTTTATATAATTTGTTCCGCCAAATGAACCAGTATATTTGCGTTGTTGCAGCCTGCAATTAGTTGCAACCTGTGGTCGCCAACGTTTGTTCTTATACTATTACTTCCGGTTTGTGACGTCACGCTGAACAGATCCTGCATCGTAGCTCCGTCGAGTTCATCATCTAAAAGCTTTATTTTTACCATCTTATTCCTATTTATATAATATAACTTATTAGTTTTACATAGGAATACTTTACCGTGACGATTATTGAGCAGTACTACCACGTGAAACTATTTTATCACTAATAAACACCCAGTGTTAGCATATAGCCCGCTAGCATCCACACGGTGGAGGCTAAAGCTAGCATTTTCCGATCTAATGGCGGATTCATCTGATATATGCTTTTCTGACCTATCCTCACCTGAGCGGGAAGCTGTGGAGGAGTTGTTTCCCGGTTTTAGCAGATCCAAGGCGAGGTACAGCGCCCACTTCACCCTGCCTTCCGACGTCCACAAGCGAGCAACAAACATGCATTCCACGCGATGCAGCTTCACGGACCGTGAACGACATGAAAACGATCGGGAAGCTGTGGAGGAACCGCTGCCCGGCCTTCGCAGATTCAGCAAGCCAAACATCACCCTGGCCCCAGACGTTCGCAGGCGACCGAGGCGTGTCACAACCGAACACCCCACGCGATGTAGCTCCGGGGACCGCGTTCGGGTAAACGAAGACGCCATCGCCCAGCATGAAAGCGGTAAGACTCCGCTTGTTATTGTAACATGTACTACTTGCCACATGTATAGTTTAGCTTCTGCTGTTAGCATAGAGGGGTTTACATGCACTAAGTGTATTGAAGTATTAAGGTTAACTGAGAAGGTTGCTGAACTAGAATCGCGCATCCGAACGCTAGTTGAGGATAGCAAAACCGCTAATGTTACTGTTGCAAATAATCTATCGAGCGAAAAGACTAATGGCTCGGTTCCGACATCAGATGCTAATGTAAATATTACAAATACTGTATCGAGCGCGCATAGTGTTTATCAAAATACACATGGCTCGGTTCCGTCATCAGAGTCAAGTCGGCGTTCAAACTGGGTGACTGTTAGGCGGCATAGTCATATAAGGCGTCCTTCTAAGACCCATAACGTAACGACAATTTCTAACAGATTCGATCCCATAAGGAGTATACCAGCTGAAACACCTTTTAAAAGTGCCCTGGTCATTGGAGATTCTATACTCAGGAACACTAACATTGAGGCACCAAACACCATAGTCGACTGTATACCGGGAGCCAGAACGTCTGACATTAGATCCAAACTTAAAGTGCTGGCTAATGCTAAGCGGAAGTTTTCTAAGATTGTTATTCAAGCCGGCACGAATGACACTAGGCTCCGCCAGTCGGAAATCACCAAAGATAATATTAAGGAGATGTGTGAAATTGCAAAAACAATGTCAGACAATGTAATATGCTCTGGTCCCCTCCCCGCCTACCGGGGAGATGAAACACATAGTAGATTAGTGTCTCTCAATGGGTGGATGTCAAAGTGGTGCCCTCAGCATAACGTAGGGTTTATAGACAATTGGAAGCATTTCTGGGGAAGACCATTTCTCCTAACCCGAGATGGCCTTCATCCGTCATCGGAAGGAAGTGCTATACTCACTAAAAATCTGATCAATAGTCTTAATTCTGATATAGTCTGACTATCCAGGGTCCAGGTCAGGAAACAGACGGATCGGCTTAACCGTCCATCTGTTAGCTGCCGTGATATGTCAAGACCACTTATATCCCAGCACTTCGAGTCAATCTTACCGAAATATCAGCACATTTCAACTGTATCTGTTCCCCGAACAAATAAATACAGGGCACCGCTTGTTACATCTGGTACAAATCTGATTCAAATAAAATTAGAAAACAATACATTAACAGATGAATCTCGAATGTTAAAATTCGGCCTTCTTAACATTAGATCGCTTACCAATAAAGAACCTATTGTCAATGAAATAATTACAGACCAAAACTTAGATGTACTCTGTTTAACAGAAACCTGGCTTAAAGCAGACGACTACATTAGTTTAAATGAATCCACCCCACAAGACTATTATTATAAACACGAACCTCGATTAAAGGGGAGAGGGGGTGGTGTAGCTACAATATACAACACAATTTTTAAAGTAAACCAAAAATCTGAGCTAAAATTTAAATCATTTGAAGTAATGTTGTTAAATATGGAAATAACTGATCGTAACCACAAACAGCTTTCTTTTGCTTTAGCGACAATCTATAGACCACCGGGCCACCATGCAGATTTCCTTAATGAAATAGCAGATTTCCTATCTGAGCTTGTAGTCACTGTAGATAAAGCTCTTATTGTTGGTGATTTTAATGTCCATGTGGACAACCCAAAAGACGCGTTAGGACGTGCGTTTATAGATGTTCTAAATTCTCTCAATATTAGACAAAACGTGACAGGGCCAACGCATACTCGTAATCACACATTAGACTTAATTCTGTCACTCGGACTCAATATTAATGACGTCGAAATATCACCTCAGAGTGATGCAGTTTCTGACCATTACCTTGTGTCATACACTGTACTTCTAGATAGGATCACTCAATCTACAACATGCTACCGACTAGCCAGAACAATTATTTCCACCACTAAAGATAGCTTTATTAGCACTCTTCCAGACCTGTCCCAAATGAAACATGTAGCAGATAACTGTGACGATCTAGATATTGAAATAGAAAACCTAAACAATGTCTGTTCTAACACATTGGATGCCGTTGCTCCCATTCGAAAAAAGAGATTCAAAGAAAAACCGCCAGCTCCATGGTATGACCATCACACAGCAGCCCTTAAAAAGGCAGCTAGAAAAATGGAAAGAAATTATAGAAGCACAAAGTTAGAAGTATGGCGCGCAGCATGGAAACAGAGTGTTAAACTCTACAGACAGGCTATTAAAACCGCCAGATCTACATATCTTAGCAAGCTTATAAATGAGAATCATAATAACCCTCGTTTCCTCTTTAGCACAGTTGCGAAACTGACTAGAAACAAAGAACAAACAGAAACCAATAGTAAACTTCAACACAATAGTAACGACTTCATGAACTTCTTTTCTAACAAAATTTGGGCTATTAGGGAAAACATCGTAGCTACCCAGGCAGCCACCACTCTACCCATTAGTTCACTTAACACTAGACTACCATACGAACATCTTGATTCATTTAAACCTACTACAATAGATGAGCTCTCTAAACTACATCATCCAAATCATCGTCCTGTATATTAGACCCCGTTCCCACAAAACTACTTAACCCTCTGGGGTCTAAGGGGTTTTTAGGGCCCTGGGGAAGTTTTGACATGCACTGACATTTGTGCTTTTTTCAGTTGCTTAAAAACATATTAATGGCAAAAGTCTCATAACACTGTGTTCATCACAAACTGGGCTACAATATCATATAATCAACATGTATGTACATGTTTGTATTTTTGAGAGAAAAATGTTTATGCGTGGTTTTTGAAAAAGCAAAATTTTTAAGTCACTGATATAACTCCACAAAACTCATTCTTAACATGTTTCCCAAGACTTTCCAAACTGGATCTAGTAGTCTAGAGTTTTTTCTTCAAAATGATGTGAAAATCATATGGCCTACTCAATCACATAAAGCAAGATATTGATTTACAATTTCTAAGACACTTTTGCTTGAGAGAGGCCGTATGCGTGGAGGCGGGAAAGCTCCTGAATAATCAGTGATTGACAGCTGAGAGACAAAAGAATTGAATAATGAGCCTTGTGGGGATGTTCAACAGGAATGTAACTACCTCTGTAGTAAAACCATGATAAGGTTTACTTTTCAATATAATGTAAATACACACACACATTATATATATATATATATATATATATATATATATATATATATATATATATATATATATATATATTTCTATTGAAATATTTTCTATTCATTTCACAAGTATAAGTTACCTTTTAAAATCCATGGTAGCCTAATCCTGGTAAAGATACTGTTTGGCCATCGTAAAATGAACACACTTCAACACAGGGTTAGTGTTTGGTTGGCCAGCGAGAGGTTTACTTTTGTGCAGTAAAAAGCTCAAAAGAACAACTGCCTATCGTTGTCTGGACTCCTATTTGTGTTTTTGTAATCATTATAGTAGAAACACAACCAGGGACACGCGTGATAAACTTATCAATGTTTGTTTACAGCCACCGCCATTACCTCATGTGTTGATCATGAAAGCAGTGAATGTGTGCACATGCGAGTGATCCTGTGTTTAATAAACTTGCTGTGCGGAGATATGACGCAAATAAATAAGGATTGTACTGTTTGCAATCGCGTATTTTATAAGAATACCAAAAAGCGCGTCGAGTTTCCTGACTCGCGTGTTTGTGTATGTGCGTTCCCGTCGCCTCAGCTGTTTGACGGAAGACAAAGAAAACACTCGCGTCTGGAGAAACTGACACACATCCGCAAGTAAATAAGGATTTATATGTTGGACATGGATCCCGTCACACTGACGAAGCACACACACTCGCGTCTGTCTGGAGATTTAGGCGCGAGTAAACATGTGATGTGTGCAATCGCATCTTTTATAATGATACCACAAAGCGCTTCAAATATGAGGCATTGTGTGTTTGTGTGTGCGTTTGGACGTCGATCGAGTCACACACGCGTCTGGAGATAACTTTAGTTACAGTCACGAGTAAACAAGTAGATGTCATGTTTCCAGCACTCGGATTAAAACTCAACACAGCAGTGAATGGCTGGCTGCAGAGACGGAATGGAATGTCCATTGACTGTGGGGTTGACTAATGAATATGGATGATCTCTGCTCTTTTCTTCAATGGAGCGGGGCGTGGCTCATTATAGATAATGAAGCAACAGAAGAAAGACGGTACATCTCTCTCTTCTAATACAGTTAACAACGAATTACAATATTTGTTTTCGATTTCACTTACATCTTCCAAAAGCAGACATTCCAAGCATTATGTAGACATTTATCTTTTGTTTATATGACAAATATTCGTTAAGTTACAGTTCATTTTTCTGACGTGTTTCTGAAAGGACTTCACTGAGGGAGAGAGAACAAAACGCGCATCATGTTTATTTTCTTAATTTTGCGAAAAGCACAACATGCTGTTTTTATTGGGAGTGGACAGAAAAAAACTAGACAACTTTACGTTTTAAATGATGTATAAATCATATCTGTATGTCAAAAATCAGCAGAGTTATCTAAGTCTCTTTGGGGAGTGATCGAAAATTAAAGAGTTTGCGGCGCCCGCGCCGCAGCCGACCCCAGAGTGTTAAAGAAGTATTCCCTGTAGTGTCAACCCCGGTTCTAAACATCTTTAACTCATCGCTAGAAATAGGATACATTCCAACAGCTTTCAAACTAGCAGTTATTAAACCGCTGATTAAAAAACCACAGCTTGACCAAGGAGAACTTAATAACTTTAGACCAATCTCAAATCTCCCTTTTCTTTCGAAAATATTAGAAAAGGTAGTGGCAAGCCAGTTACGCACATTCTTGACAAATAATAGTACATATGAAAAGTTCCAATCAGGATTCAGGCCCCACCATAGCACAGAGACAGCGTTGCTTAGAGTTACAAATGACCTCCTATTAACATCCGATCGTGGTGAAATCTCAATTCTTATATTACTAGACCTTAGTGCAGCATTTGACACAATAGACCACAGAATCCTACTCAATAGACTAGAAAACTATGTTGGTATCAGTGGTCAGGCGCTAGCCTGGTTTAGGTCATATCTAACCAATCGCTATCACTTTGTTTATGTAAATGAGGAAGAGTCATATCACTCCCTGGTTAAATACGGTGTACCGCAGGGATCAGTTTTAGGTCCTATCCTGTTCTCGTTATACATGTTACCCCTAGGAGACATTATCAGGAAACATAACATAAGTTTTCACTGCTATGCGGATGATACCCAGCTTTACATCTCCTCGCATCCCAGCGAAACACACACGTTTTCTAAGCTAAAAGACTGCATTAGCGATGTTAGTGACTGGATGGCACATAACTTTCTTAAGCTCAACTCCAATAAGACAGAGGTACTTATTATTGAACCAAATCGCTACAAACATAATATGTCAGATTACAAATTGCACATAGATGGCTGTACTGTGGTGCCATCTTCCACGGTTAGGAACTTAGGTGTGATGTTCGACAGCAACTTATCCTTTGATAGTCATATCGCCAACGTCTGCCGCACAGCATTCTTCCATCTTAGAAATATCTCAAAAATACGCCATATACTATCTACATCTGACGCAGAGAAGCTTATTCATGCTTTTATGACCTCTAGAATAGACTATTGTAACTCGCTACTCGGGGGATGCCATTCAAATCAGATCAACAAGCTTCAGCTAGTTCAAAACGCTTCTGCAAGGGTACTTACTCGATCTAAGAAGTATGACCACATAAGCCCAATTCTGGCATCTTTACACTGGCTACCAGTTAAATATCGCATCCAATTCAAAATATCACTAATCACCTACAAAGCTTTAAATGGCTTAGCACCCTCATATCTTAGAGAATTACTATCAGAATACAATCCATCACGCACACTACGGTCGCAAAATTCTGGCCTATTGATTATCCCTAGACTATCAAAAGTGTCTAAAAGTGGAAGATCCTTTTCCTACTTAGCCCCTAAGCTCTGGAATGATTTACCAACCGATGTCCGAGAATCAGACACAGTCGATCATTTTAAATCTAGACTTAAAACTTTTCTCTTCAACAAAGCATTCGCATAATTTGTCTAGTAAAGGTTCTTAACTCGCAATAGTTTTTTTTTTTCACGGAACAAAGCACTCACGGTCATAACACAGACCAACCAAATAAATAAATAAAAACCTTTTCTGCATGAACACTTAAAATGAATTGCATTAAATAGTTTGCCACCGTTTGCCACTGAACCTGCATTAACGACGACAGTGGGGCTTCCGGCCTTAGTCAAACGGTTTGGCACGTATGGTCGGGTTGCGATTTTGGTGCTTTCGTGTGTCTTGTGAATAGTATGCCATACAGACCCGTTTGCCACTGAACCTGCATTAACGACAACAGTGGGGCCTCCAGCCTTAGTCAAACGGGTTGGCACGTATGGTCAGGTTGCGATTTTGGCGCTATCGTAAGTCTTATGAATAGTATGCCATACAGACCCGTTTGCCACTGAACCTGCATTAACGACGACAGTGGGGCTTCCGGCCTTAGTCAAACGGGTTAACACGTATGGTCGGGTTGCGATGTTTTTGGCGTTTTCTCCTGGTCCTGTAAATGGTATACAATATAGATCCGTTTGCCACTGAACCTGCATTAACGACGACAGTGGGGCTTTAGGCCTTAGTCAAACTGGTCGTCAGGTTTCATTTTCTCTCAAAGATCGGAAGGCGACCCTTATTTACCATATATACCCTCGCATTGGGCCCCCAATTTGCTAAATCCTCAACTGTGGATAACATAATTATGCCGCAATATTTAGTCTGTCTGGAACTAAGCTGAGTTAAACCACATCACTGTGTGACACTTCAATACATATGAACGGCCGCTACGCTAATACGATTTTGTTTTTCTCTCCCTGTCTCGTCCACGACCCGAGGACGAGACAAACAGACCCAGTCCCGGTAGATGTGAAAGTCGGCACACCTCTGATCTACTGGCTGTCCTTCAACGTAATGCCCAGCTGATACCTGACAAACGATCACCGGCAGAACCGCTTAATCTCCGCTAAATCTCCATTTCCGTTCTCCCAAGGGTTTTTCCCTCCTAGGACTTATTTTTCCTCGGATAAAAGCACGGGTTTTTTTTCTCCTAGGGGGTTTTTCACCCCGGGGAGGCAGCCTTTTTGGGCTTTACCTAGCTTCCTCTTCTATACGTTGCTTTAGTAATACGTGCAATTATAATATTGAGTCATAGCCGCAGCAAATTTAACTGCTCATGCTATCATGTATTTTGTTGTGCTATCTGTCGTTTTCTGTGCTTTTCACTGCTTCTATTTATGTAAAGCTGCTTTGAAACAATTGACTTTTGTGAAAAGCGCTATATAAATAAAATTGAATTGAATTGAAAAAAAAATTCTTATCAATTTAAGTGTATGTTTGATTAATAATATTGTCGAGAAAGATTAATAGTTTAGAAAGTATCACAGTTAGGTGTAAGGGGAGGTAAGGACACGTTCTCGACAGGGTGATATAACTGAAGGGATTTATTTGTACATTATCCCACTTATTACACAGCTATTCCTATACGAGTAAAAACACATTTATTTGAAATCTTTTATTAGCAATTAAAAGAAGTAAACCATCTACGAGGGAAACCTGTTTCCTAATGGCTGTAAGCAAAGACGCTTTAAAACAAGTTCAAGTCCATACAAGATAAACATTCAATTTATTAATTTCTAAATAACATGCCATAACCTATATATTTTAATAATGATGCATATTTATACTGTATCCATTCATAAGTCTTAAACTGCATGTGGTAAGATTACTCGTAGTAGGCTTACCCGAAATGTTTTTTTCCAAAACATTATAGCAAAAAACGTCTCGGTTACGGATGTAACCCTCGTTCCCTGAAGGAGGGAACGGAGACGTCACGTCGTGAACGACGAATTGGGAACTCGCTTAGAGAGACCAATCTGCTTCGAATACTACTAAAATGCCAATGAACTTGGCATTGAGATATTTGCATAATGCTGGCGCCGCCCCGCCAGGTGCCTATATAAGCAGCAGGTGCAAATATGGAAATTAGCTTCTTTTTCGCTGAGAAAGCCGGAAAGTGTGACCGGCCGTAACAGCAGGTGGCAGCACCTGTGGCGACGGGACATGACGTCTCCGTTCCCTCCTTCAGGGAACGAGGGTTACATCCGTAACCGAGACGTTCCCTTTCAGTCGGTCACTACGACATCACGTCGTGACCAAAGAATTGGGAATCCCTACCAAAACGCCACTAGGGGCTGACCTCTTCCAGTGTCTGCAGAAAAAACCCTCCAAATCCCCTCGAGGAATGGAGAAAGGATAAGGCAGAAAGGCCGGGCACTAGATGTTCCTTTAACCCCACAGAAGTGCCAGCGACTGGGAAGCGCCCTACCTGAGCGGGATAGGAACGCTGCGGAAGCCACCGCCCCTCTTAAGGGCTAATGGTGGACAATGAAAAGTAAAGACAGCCGTAGCTGTGTAAGCAAAGCAGTGCTCTGCTAAGGGAAACGTGGGCTGGTAGGATTAACCCCACGGAAAAATACTCACAAAGGAACCCGGTGGGACACAATGTGGAGCCCGAGCCAGACACATAGGTTCGCGAGGATACAGCTAGTGAAAGGCTGACAGCCAATGCTCCGCAACAAAGGCTGCCAAGGCAGCGGAGGAAGAATAATTCAAACCATTACGCATTTTTGTTCTGAAGGCCTTCCATACTGACACAGTTATGAAGAATCAGTTGGAGGCTTCAAGCCGACCTGCGAGACTGCTCTCCGTGCTCCCCCTGATGAGGAAAGAACACGAGAGGATACAGGCTCGATACGAACACTGTAGAATCTAATGAACGTATTAGGTGTCGCCCAACCAGCAGCTCTGCAGATGTCTGTTAGCGAGGAACCACTAGCGAGAGCCCAAGATGAGGCAACACTCCGTGTGGAGTGCGCTCTCAAATTAAAGGGGCAAGGAATATCCTGAAGATTATAAGCCAGGGCGATAGTATCAACTATCCAATGAGACATCCTCTGCTTGGTGACAGCCTTCCCTTTCTGCTGGCCACCATAACAAACGAAGAGCTGGTCTGAGGTCCTGAGGCTTTGCGTGCGATCCACGTAGAGTCGCACTGCGCGTACGGGGCACAACAAAGCCATGGTTGGGTCTGCCTCCTCCGGGGGCAGCGCTTGCAAGCTCACCACCTGATCTCTGAAAGGAGTGTTGGGAACTTTGGGCACGTAGCCTGGTCTGGGTCTCAATGTCACGCTCGAGACAGCAGGACCAAACTGAAGGCACGAATCGTCAACAGAGAATGCATGTAAATCCCCTACTCTCTTCACGGAGGCCAATGCTAGCAGGGTCAGAGCTTTCATTGATAAAAGCTTCAGACTCGCAGACTGCAAAGGCTCGAACGGAGGTCCCTGAAGGGCTTTCAGCACCATGGACAGGTCCCAGGGAGGAATAGAGGGAGGGCGCGAGGGGTTTAGCCTGCGAGCGCCTATTAGAAATCTAATAACCAAATCATGCTGGCCAACTGATCTGCCGTTGATAAGTGAGTGATGAGCAGAAATAGCGGCGATATCAACTTTAATGGTGGAGGGTGACAGCCTACCGTCTAACCTATGTTGAAGATATAAAAGCACAATGTTAATAGGGCATTCTCTGGGGTCCTCGCGTTGCGAAGAGCACCAGGTGATGAAAAGATTCCATTTAAACGCGTAACCCCGTCTTGTGGACGGAGCTCGTGCCGCGCCGATTGTGTTAGATACCGCTTGCGGTAAATCACCTAAACCTTGCGCGCGCTCAACGATCACACATGGAGATCCCACAGGTCGGGGCGCAGGTGCCATAATGTGCCCCCTCCTTGAGAAAGAAGGTCCTTCCTCAGGGGAATCCGCCAGGGAGGGGCTGTTGCGAGGAGCATTAGTTCTGGAAACCAATTCCTGGTCGTCCAATAAAGGGCGATCAGTAAAAGGCTCTCCTCGTCCTGCCTGACTTTGCACAGAGTCTGTGCGATTAAGCTCACTGGGGGGAATGCGTATTTGCGCATCCCCCGAGGTCAGCTGTGTGCCAGCGCATCCACGCCGAGGCTGCCCTCGGTTAGTGAATAAAACAGGCGACAGTGGGTATCGTCCGGCGACGCAAACAGGTCTATCTGCGCACGACCGAACTTCTTCCAAATCAGCTGGACCGTCTGGGGGTGGAGTCGCCATTCGCCGGGGCGCGCAGCTCGAGAAAGCGCGTCTGCCGCTGTATTGAGCGAGCCCGGGATGTAAATGGCACGAAGGGACCTCAGATGCTTCTGACTCCAAAGGAGGAGATGACGAGCGAGATGCGACAGGTGACTGGAGCGCAAACCGCCTTGATGGTTGAAATACGCAACGGTCGCAGTGTTGTCGGTGCGTAATAGTACATCCTTCCCTCGCAGCTCCGTAGCGAAGCGTACGAGTCCCAGATATACTGCCCACAACTTGCAGCAATTGATATGCCAATGCAACTGGGGTGCTGTCCCCACCCCTGAAGCTGTATGCTCGTCGTAC
Source organism: Paramisgurnus dabryanus (assembly GCF_030506205.2). NCBI lineage: Eukaryota > Metazoa > Chordata > Actinopteri > Cypriniformes > Cobitidae > Paramisgurnus > Paramisgurnus dabryanus. The sequence goes on from NC_133338.1 coordinate 55,437,087, forward strand.
GTGCCTCCCCAGCCCGTGTCGGACGCATCTGTGTGGACAACAGCATGCCGAGAGACCTGTCTCATGGACACACCGGCCCTGAGAAACGCGGGGTCTGACCACGGGGGGAATGTTAGGCGACACGCAGGTGTAACAGCTACACGATGGATGCCGGCGCGCCACGCTCTCCTCGGGACTCGATCGTGAAGCCAACGCTGAAGCGGTCTCATATGGAGCAGCCCGAGCGGTGTCACGGCCGCTGCTGCTGCTGCCATATGCCCCAGGAGCTTCTGAAATTGTTTCGGCGGGACCGCATTCTTCCCTCGAAATGAACCGAGGCAAGTCAGAATTGACTGGACGCGCTCTTCTGTCAAACGCGCCGATAAATCGATCGAGTCCAGTTCCATACCGAGAAAAGAGATCCTCTGCGTGGGGCAGAGTTTGCTCTTTTCCCAGTTGACCCGAAGACCCAAACGGGCGAGATGCCGAAGCGTTAAATCTCTGTGTTCGAAAAGCGTCCGCCGAGAATGCGCTATTATAAGCCAATCGTCGAGGTAAGCCAAAATGCGAACACCGCTCTCTCTGAGGGGTTTTAACGCCGCCTCCACTACTTTCGTGAACACACGGGGAGAGAGAGACAGCCCGAACGGTAAAACTTTGTACTGGTATGCCCGCCCCTCGAATGCAAACCGGAGAAACGGTCTGTGACGAGGGAGAATGGACACATGAAAGTACGCGTCTTTCAGGTCTATTGCCGCAAACCAATCTTGGGGGCGAATTGAATTGAATATTTGCTTCGGTGTTATCATCCTGAAAGACCTCCTCTGCAGAGATTTGTTCAGAACGCGCAAATCCAAGATCGGTCGTAACCCACCACCTTTTTTGGGTACTATGAAATACGGGCTGTAGAAACCCGACCTCATCTCGTTTGGAGGGACCGGCTCGATCGCGTCCTTCGCCAGCAGGACTTCGACCTCTGCACGCAGTACATGTGAGTAGTTATAGCGGTCCACCTCTCGTCAAACTTTTATGACCCCCTCCCCCACCCCCTGACAGGTCGTGTTCTGGTAGCTTGTGTTTGACGGGGCGGGACTATCAATCAAACGGTGTACAAGCTGTCAACTTTAGACAGCGAGTGTGTAATCGTTTATGACATGTCATTTAGTGGTTTGTTTTTCCTGCGTGTGTTTTATGTCAAACCTATGCTGTCATGTTTAATGACAGCTCGTGTGTGACAGCTCGTGTTTTGACATTTGCTGCCTGCGTCTCACCCATCCCCCCCTCCTTTCTCACAAGCCCTGCCTTCTTTCACAGGGGGTGCGTGTTGTAAGCGAGTAAAGATTTCTAAAACTCAATGTTGGTAAAATAATTCACCATTAAGGTGTCAAAAAGTAAATGTTTATTTTAGATTTAGACAAATCATGAACAATGCTATGATTAAAACTTTTGTTTGTAACATCACAAGTTATTTAATTAAATATTCCGTATACGGGTATAGTTTAAGCAATGACCTGAGCCATAACCTTCGGCGCCGTCAATACTACAATCTTTAGACGATAGTCTAAACTAAATAAAATTTTAAACGGTTCAGGACTTCCGTGAATCTTTTCATGACCTGCTCTATAGTTTCCCGTGTATTAAAGATCCGGCGGTGCCTGACAAAGTGCCGGATGAATGTACATATATGCCATTTTAAAATAAACCTTAATAAATGTAATTCTGTCCACTATGGTAAAATAGGGGTTTATTTTAAATTTAGGGGATTCTTTAACCAAGTCTCTGATTAAGACATGCACCGATGGTGACAGAGAACTTATATATGACGTTAATAAACTTTTAAATGTTTTTAAGACGTGTTCATCCCATCTTAGGGTTTATTTTTAATTAAATGATTCTTAAAACCATGTGTGAAAATGTGTATATTATACAAAGAGTCTTATATTGCTTGCTCTGACAAAAATAAAGTATTATTTTAGATTTTAGGTGAATTGTCTGCGTGTAGCCTATCTTATAAATACAACTTGATATATACGTTTGTTTTGTCAAGAGACTTCTTTAAAATCACGCAAGAATAAATTATCTTAGTTGTACTGGTTAAACTTAATTCTGATATTTTCTATCGAACTAGTCTATTTTCTGAACAGACACAAGGTTTCTGATGCTGATCTTATGACAGGGGTGTGTAAGAGATAATGTTCACAACAGGGGGGGCTGATTGTAAACTAGTGTCTTTTAAAACTGCTATGGTAATGTGTAATAAGGTCACTCTGACAAAAATAAAGCATTTGGTTGTAACAAATTATTTAATGAAATATTCAGATGTGTATAGCGATGAACAATGCCAAAATCACCGGGGTCCCATCAATACTATATTCTTTAGACTAAAGGGTATTTATTTTAAACTAAATAAAATCTTAATCTTTTCATGCACAATATTCTGTTCACGCCATTAGATTGCGTTCCTGTGTTTACAATAGAGAACATACGCGGATGCGTGTTCATATCCACCGTTAAGAAACTTTTTTAAACGATTAAAGACATTTTCAATTCATCTTCTGGGGTTTGTTTTAAAATAATGACACCTTAAAATCAAATGTGAAGATATGGTTATTACACAATAAAATGTAATTCTGTCCGCTCCGGTATAATAAGGGTTTTATTTTAGATTTGGGACTTTCTTTAACCAAGTCTTTGATAAAAACATGTGAATGCGTGCAACAAAGTTGTCAGAAAACGTAGGCTGATGCGCTCTTATATATGGTGTTAAGAGCCTTTTAAACGTTTTAAGACATTTCACACCCTCTTCTGGGTTGAATTCATTAATGTCATCCACATGTGTACATGTGTATTTACGATAAATGTAACACGGTACGCATTGTCAAAATAAAAGGTTTCTTGAACATGTTATTCCAGTGCGTGTTTCTTGTCTTGCGAGTGTTCGTCATATTTATTGATGTGGAAAAAAGTTTGTTGTTTTGGACGATCAGTTTCAGTCTCTCTCTCTCTCTATCACCATCCGCTATCAACCAGCAGACAACCCCCAGTGTGTCTGGACAGCGGTGTTCAGCAGACCGTACTGTTTCTAAACCTCTGGGTTGGTAAAATAAATAAATGTAATTCAGCCCCATTGACAATAACTAAAAGGTTTATTTTAGATTTTAGGTAGAGCACCAGAGCCTAATTTAGGGGAGACACTGCAGGATCTAAAAGTATGTAACATTACAAAATTATTTAATGAAATATTCAGTACGTTTATATTTAAGCAATAAATTGTACCAAAACCTCCGTAGGTCTACTATTCTTTAGACAGAAAGTCTATTTATTTTAAACTAAATAAAAGCTGATTCGCTTCACGAGATCTGAGAAGCTTTTCAAGCAGAGGGTTCTGTTCAAGCCATTAAAGATCGGGGGCTCCGGCGTTCACAATAGAACATACGCGGTTGCGTGCACATATAGGCCATTAAGAAACTTTTTAAACGATTAAAGACATTTTCATCTCATATTCTGGGTCTGTTTTAATCTTATGACACCTTAAAACCAACTGTGAATATGTGTTTATTACACAATAAATGTAATTCTGAGAGCTCTGGCTATATAAAAGTTATTTTAGGCATATCATTATCCCATACTCATAAGATAATGATTAAAGCATGTTATTGCATAGAGCAATAAACACATGCACTCACATATCTATGGTTTTAAAACAAAACTTTTTAATGTTTAAGACATTTTGACCCCATTTTCTGGTTTTGTGTCCGCTGTGGATCCCAACCTCTAAGTGTTTATTATACAACAAATGCAATTCTGTCAGCATTTCTAGTTTTAGAACGCCTCTGATTTAAACAGCGTGTGTGTTTGCATGGGGGTCTATGATGTCTCTGTTTGTTACTAAAGCTTTAATATTAAGTCTGTGCCCCTCATTGACAAGAAGTAAAGGGGTTTTTAGATTTAGTCTTCATTACACAGATACTGATTAAATCATGTTATCCATTATTTGCGATTTAAAGAAACTTAAAAGGTTTAAGACATTTTATATCACATTTTGGTGTTTATTTTTAATTAATGTAGCCTTAAACCCAGCTGTTATCCATTTGAGGGAATAATAAAATGTATGCATATATTATTTATCAAAGTTGACAATGTCATAAGCCAGGTTGTCACTAACGTGACAACAAACAATTCTTTAAAGACAAAAAAAAAAAAAAATTGCCATGGCTTACAGAGACACACTAGACTTTTTTTTGTGTGTGTGTGTGTGTGTGTGTGGTTTTGTTAAACATGGTGTGTGCTTCCATTAAACTATCTATATCAACAACACCAGATAGGATGTACCTCTACATAACGGTAAAATCATGTACACATATTAAATAGGTAAACCTTAACACTTATTAAAAAAATAAAAATATACTATTCGAACATACTAACCTGATATAGGCTAGATTAGGTTTTAAGGTCAATCAGCGTCTTTAGCTTTACGACTTACAGCACAAAACCCCCTCAATGACAGGAGCAATGACAGGATCTTTATGAAGTTGAGCAGACCATTGGTTTGCCTGAGGGGTAGGTTCAACTTAGGTTAACATCTATCAGTGCATAATAAGCAAACATGAAATTATATTTTACCTATGGTTTGTTACTGATGTTCCTAGTTTCGCGTATTTTTCTGAAACAAACTTTTCTTTTCAAACTTAGGCAGCATTCATATATTGGCCTTTTTCATACATTGTAAATAGACTTCTTCACTAGTGGCAACTTATGTGTGACCTTATGTAAATTCATCAGATGGTCTTATGTGTGTACTTTCTTAAACAAACATTTTGCTTTTCAAACTTAGGCAGTCTTCATACGTTTGTCTTTCGATAAGTTGTTCATAGTTTTTATTTGTTAGTGTCAACTTATGTCTGAGATTTTTGTAAATTCATCAGATGTTTCTTACTTGTGTATTTTCTTAAACAAACATTTTTGTTTTTCAAACTTAGACAGTCTTCATACGTTTGTCTTTCGATAAGTTGTTCAAAGTTTTTTCTTCGCTAGTGTCAACTAATGTCTGAGATTTTGTAAATTCATCAGATGGTCTTACTTGTGTATTTTCTTAAACAAACATTTTAGTTTTTCAAACTTAGGCAGTCTTCATACGTTTGTCTTTCGATAAGTTGTTCATAGTTTTTATTTGTTAGTGTCAACTTATGTCTGAGATTTTGTAAATTCATCAGGTGTTTCTTACTTGTGTATTTTCTTAAACAAACATTTTTGTTTTTCAAACTTAGTTAGGATTCACACTTTTGTCGCTTCATACACTTGCTCAAAGTTTTTATTTGTTAGTGTCAACTTATGTCTGAGATTTTGTAAATTCATCAGATGTTTCTTACTTGTGTATTTTCTTAAACAAACATTTTTGTTTTTCAAACTTAGTTAGGATTCACACTTTTGTCGCTTCATACACTTGCTCAAAGTTTTTATTTGTTAGTGTCAACTTATGTCTGAGATTTTGTAAATTCATCAGATGTTTCTTACTTGTGTATTTTCTTAAACAAACATTTTTGTTTTTCAAACTTAGTTAGGATTCACACTTTTGTCGCTTCATACACTTGCTCAAAGTTTTTATTTGTTAGTGGCAACTAATGACTGAGATTTTGTAAATTCATCAGATGTTTCTTACATGTGTATTTTCTTAAACAAACATTTTTGTTTTTCAAACTTAGGCAGTTTTCATACGTTTGTCTTTTGATAAGTTGTTCAAAGTTTTTTCTTCGCTAGTGTCAACTAATGTCTGAGATTTTGTAAATTCATCAGATGGTCTTACGTGTGTATTTCTTAAACAAACATTTTGCTTTTCAAACTTAGGCAGTCTTCATACATTTGTCTTTCGATAAGTTGTTCATAGTTTTTATTTGTTAGTGTCAACTTATGTCTGAGATTTTGTAAATTCATCAGGTGTTTCTTACTTGTGTATTTTCTTAAACAAACATTTGCTTTTCAAACTTAGGCAGAGTTCATACGTTTGTCTTTTCATAAGTTGTTCATAGTTTTTATTTGTTAGTGGCAACTAATGACTGAGATTTTGTAAATTCATCAGATGTTTCTTACATGTGTATTTCTTAAACAAACATTTGCTTTTCAAACTTAGCTAGGCTACACACTTTTGTCTATTCATACACTCGTTCAAAAAAATTCTTTGCTAGTGTCAACTAATGACTGAGATTTTGTAAACTCATCAAATGTTCTTAGTTGTATCTGCACAGACAATATTATACTTATATCAGTCGTCTTGTTTTCTATTGTAAGTGACAACATATATCTGTGATTGTTTTATGAACACAGTTGGTTTCATTTCTGTAGTTTATGTAACACTTTGTCAAACTCTTAAAGGTAGTACTACCTGTTTAAAACAACAAGGCAAAGTGTTTTAGACTTACTTGATAAATCTTTTACATCAAAACAAACTAGGATAGCAATATGTTTGAATCTGTAACAGGTAATACCACCAATAGAGTGTTGTACATAACAAAGTCTGCAAAATAATAAAGATTGATTAGGTTTTTATTTAGTAAACCTTTTAACATAAAGTGGAGAGTCTGTTGTATATAACAACAAAGATGCGATGAAACAACGTAAAACAAGAGAGGCTACGTTTGTTAAACCACATATAAATTAAGATGCAAACATCTACAAATGGGTAATGTTTTTAATCTATTGGTCCTGAATTGAAAGGCTATACGGCCAAACTATTTCAAACATTGCCCATTTGTTGTTAACCCCCCTCAGCCCGAACCGTCCTGGATGATTGGTTCTTTGGAGCTGCCCGGGTTTCACAACCCTCTCCGCCAGTGCCATTCTTCCCCGAGGTGCACGAGAAGCTGACAAGAACCTGGAAGTCGCCGTTTTCAACCAGATTATGGCCGTTTCAGCCCTCCCCCCTCACCTCCCTCACCAGCGGAGCCGCTAAGGGTTATACGGGGATCCCCCACGTGGTGCGTGCAGTCGCGATGCAACTGTGTCAGGCCACCGCTCCCTCCTGGAAGGACCACCCAACCCTCCCCTCCCGTGTCTGCAGACAGTCGTCCGGTTTAACGGGCGCTGCCCAGCAGGCATGTTGAGAGGCGGCTTCAGCCCTGCACGCAAAGGCGTTGCAGCAGGTTCACCAAGCAAAGGCCTTGAGGGATCTGCACGAGGGAGGACACGACTCGCCTGTCCTTTCGGAGCTCCGGGCTGCCACTGATCTGGCTCTTCGCACAACGAAGGTGACAGCGCAGGCGATTGGTCGTGCCATGTCCACGATTGTGGTCCAGGAACGCCACTTATGGCTATGTCTGGCAAACATGTCGGATGCGGAGAAGAATAAGTTCTTGGAATTCGTCCAGTGTCCCAGACTGGCCTCTTCGGTGAGTCGGTGGAGTCTTTTTCCCAGCAGTTCTCCGCCGCCCAGAAGCAGACGGAGGCAATCTCCCAGATCATGCCCCGGTGCAAGCGACCTGCATCTCGCCCTCCAGCGCCAGCTGCCCCGTCTGCTCCTCGCCGAGGGCGCCCTGCGGCGGCTAACTCCAGCCCCCCCCCACCACCCCCCCCCCCCGCTAGAACATCTTCCAGGCCACGGAGGGGGACCAGTCATCGGCAACTTTATGCTGTCAACAATACTTATGCTGTCACAGCAGACATATCGACAGTACCACCTGTCTCGCTTCACCGCCCCACCGCCCCACGCACTGTCCGCCTCGGTTATGAAATACAATTCAACCGGCACACACCCAAATTCTCGGGCATTCGTTTCACCACGGTGAAAGCGTCCGACGCACATGTACTGCGTGCAGAGGTCGAAGTCCTGCTGGCGAAGGACGCGATCGAGCCGGTCCCTCCAACCGAGATGAGGTCGGGTTTCTACAGCCCGTATTTCATAGTACTCAAAAAAGGCGGTGGGTTACGACCGATCTTGGATATGCGCGTTCTGAACAAATCTCTGCAGAGGAGGTCTTTCAGGATGATAACACTGAAGCAAATATTCAATTCAATTCGCCCCCAAGATTGGTTTGCGGCAATAGACCTGAAAGACGCGTACTTTCATGTGTCCATTCTCCCTCGTCACAGACCGTTTCTCCGTTTGCATTCGAGGGGCGGGCATACCAGTACAAAGTTTTACCGTTCGGGCTGTCTCTCTCCCCGTGTGTTCACGAAAGTAGTGGAGGCGGCGTTAAAACCCCTCAGAGAGAGCGGTGTTCGCATTTTGGGTTACCTCGACGATTGGCTTATAATAGCGCATTCTCGGCGGACGCTTTGCGAACAAAGAGATTTAACGCTTCGGCATCTCGCCCGTTTGGGTCTTCGGGTCAACTGGGAAAAGAGCAAACTCTGCCCCACACAGAGGATCTCTTTTCTCGCTATGGAACTAGACTCGATCGATTTATCGGCGCGCTTGACAGAAGAGCACGTCCAGTCAATTCTGACTTGCCTCGGTTCATTTCGAGGGAAGAATGCGGTCCCGCTGAAACAATTTCAGAAGCTCCTCGGGCATATGGCAGCAGCAGCGGCTGTGACACCGCTCGGGCTGCTCCATATGAGACCGCTTCAGCGTTGGCTTCACGATCGAGTCCCGAGGAGAGCTTGGCGCGCTGGCATCCATCGTGTAGCTGTTACACCTGCGTGTCGCCTAACATTCCCCCCCGTGGTCAGACCCCGCGTTTCTCAGGGCCGGTGTGTCCATGAGACAGGTCTCTCGGCATGCTGTTGTCCACACAGATGCATCCGACACGGGCTGGGGAGCCACGTACGACGAGCATACAGCTTTAGGGGTGTGGACAGCACCCCAGTTGCATTGGCATATCAATTTCCGCGAGTTGTGGGCAGTATATCTGGGACTTGTACGCTTCGCTACGGAGCTGCGAGGGAAGGATGTACCAGTACGCACCGACAACACTGCGACCATTGCGTATATCAACCGTCAAGGCGGTTTGCGCTCCCGTCACCTGTCGCATCTCGCTCGTCATCTCCTCCTTTGGAGTCAGAAGCATCTGAGGTCCCTTCGTGCCATTTACATCCCGGGCTCGCTCAATACAGCAGCAGACGTGCTTTCCCGAGCTGCGCGCCCCGACGAATGGCAGATAGACCTGTTTGCGTCGCCGGACGATACCCACTGTTGCTTTTTTATTCACTAACTGAGGGCAGCCTCGGCGTGGATGCGTTGGCACACAGCTGGCCTCGGGGGATGCGCAAATACGCATTCCCCCCAGTGAGCTTAATCGCACAGACACTGTGCAAAGTCAGGCAGGACGAGGAGAGCCTTTTACTGATCGCCCCTTATTGGACGACCAGGAATTGGTTTCCAGAACTAATGCTCCTCGCGACAGCCCCTCCCTGGCGGATTTCCCTGAGGAAGGACCTTCTTTCTCAAGGAGGGGGCACATTATGGCACCCGCGCCCGACCTGTGGGATCTCCATGTGTGGTCGTTGAGCGCGCGCAAGGTTTAGGTGATTTACCGCAAGCGGTATCTAACACAATCGACGCGGCACGAGCTCCATCCACAAGACGGGCTTACGCGTTTAAATGGAACCTTTTCGTCACCTGGTGCTCTTCGCAACCCGAGGACCCCAGAGAATGCCCTATAAACATTGTGCTTTTATATCTTCAACATAGGTTAGACGGTAGGCTGTCACCCTCCACCATTAAAGTTGATATCGCCGCTATTTCTGCTCATCACTCACTTATCAACGGCAGATCAGTTGGCCAGCATGATTTGGTTATTAGATTTCTAAGAGGCGCTCGTAGGCTAAACCCCTCGCGCCCTCCCTCTATTCCTCCCTGGGACCTGTCCATGGTGCTGAAAGCCCTTCAGGGACCTCCGTTCGAGCCTTTGCAGTCTGCGAGTCTGAAGCTTTTATCAATGAAAGCTCTGACCCTGCTAGCATTGGCCTCCGTGAAGAGAGTAGGGGATTTACGGATTTATGGTGGCCAGCAGAAAGGGAAAGCTGTCACCAAGCAGAGGATGTCTCATTGGATAGTTGATACTATCGCCCTGGCTTATAATCTTCAGGGTATTCCTTGCTCCTTTAATTTGAGAGCGCACTCCACACGGAGTGTTGCCTCATCTTGGGCTCTTGCTCGTGGTTCCTCGCTAACAGACATCTGCAGAGCTGCTGGTTGGGCGACACCTAATACGTTCATTAGATTCTACAGTGTTCGTATCGAGCCTGTATCCTCTCGTGTTCTTTCCTCATCAGGGGGAGCACGGAGAGCAGTCTCGCAGGTCGGCTTGCAGCCTCCAACTGATGCTTCATAACTGTTTCAGTATGGAAGGCCTTCAGAGCAAAGATGCGTAATGGTTTGAATTGTTCTTCCTCCGCTGCCTTGGCAGCCTTTGTTGCGGAACATTGGCTGTCAGCCTTTCACTAGCTGTATCCTCGCGAACCTACGTGTCTGGCTCGGGTTCCTTTGTGAGTATTTTCCGTGGGGTTAATCCTACCAGCCCACGTTTCCCTTAGCAGAGCACTGCTTTGCTTACACAGCCACGGCTGTCTTTATTTTTCATTGTCCACCATTAGCCCTTAAGAGGGGCGGTGGCTTCCGCAGCGTTCCTATCCCGCTCAGGTAGGGCGCTTCCCAGTCGCTGGCACCTCTGTGGGGTTAAAGGAACATCTAGTGCCCGGCCTTCTGCCTTATCCTTTCTCCATTCCTTGAGGGGATTTAGAGGGTTTTTTCTGCAGACACTGGAAGAGGTCAGCCCCTAGTGGCGTTTTGGTAGGGATTCCCAATTCGTCGGTCACGACGTGACGTCGTAGTGACCGACTGAAAGGGAACGTCTCGGTTACGGATGTAACCCTCGTTCCCTGAAGGAGGGAACGGAGACGTCACGTCCCGTCGCCACAGGTGCTGCCACCTGCTGTTACGGCCGGTCACACTTTCCGGCTTTCTCAGCGAAAAAGAAGCTAATTTCCATATTTGCACCTGCTGCTTATATAGGCACCTGGCGGGGCGGTGCCAGCATTATGCAAATATCTCAATGCCAAGTTCATTGGCGTTTTAGTAGTATTCGAAGCAGATTGGTCTCTCTAAGCGAGTTCCCAATTCGTCGGTCACGACGTGACGTCTCCGTTCCCTCCTTCAGGGAACGAGGGTTACATCTTTTCTTTCCACTGTAATAAGTCTTCGCTCTGTTCACCTCAGTTTAAAAAAACACAAGGTGATTTACGTTCCCTGTTTTGTGTTATGATTCTAATGCGAAGTCAGCCCTTATAAGCTGTTTAATTAACGTAGCCCGTATAAGCTAATTAACATAAACTAGAAATGCGATCAGTACACCAGTTTTGTAACGCAATATGCCAAGGGAAGTATTTTTATGCAGTCGTGAATCGAGTTGGTTGTGATAAAACTGAAAATAACTAGCCCAGGTATGTTATAAAGGTTCTCAACTTGCAACAGGTTTAAGAAATCAATGGAAATCTATGTCGTAATCTGCTATAGTTGTCATTCATTTCATTTTAGAGCCCTGTTGATTAAAAAACAGTCTGAAGAATCATTTAATAACAGTATAGCTGTTTTCTTAAAGAGTAATAAACAATAAACCAACTTTTTTTTAGTTAATGATCTGTGAAAATGGGGTTTTATTAGTACTGTTCATTGATTTTAGTAAGTTTTTTGACATTTGGTTAAAAAGTGTTTCAATACTGGTGTAAAAACGTCTGAGTGCTGCCCTCTTCAGGTTAAACGGTGGCTACTGCAGTTTAATTTTTGTATTGGATGTTGGGTCCAAAAAATGCCTCGTGATGTAAGCAGGTTCAAGCTCACCACACCTTGTTACGATCTCATCACACACTTAGTTCCCTCAATGTCGTGTGTGTAACAGTTCAAGTATACAGTATGTCACTGAGACTGCCTGTGAAAATCAGAAAAGTCTCAAATCTTATTGTGAGATAAAAAGCATCACAGTTTAATTTCAAGCATTAATTTCACTATGATTTCAATCGCTGACATGACATTACTCAGTCAATATTAAAGATATCAAGTTTATATTTTCACAAATGTTCTTTACATTATATAGGATGATTTTATGTGGAAAACAGTAAATTACAAAGAAATACTTCAGCTGGGTTTTCACAGGCATGGTCACATTTATCTTTAATCTTTAAGAATGTGGCATTTTCTCTGAATATTTGATTTAATGTACTGTATTTTTCAATTAAATTTACATTGCACTATAAATTATCTTAGCTGCAGACATTTTAGGTATCTATAAATACTGATAACTGTGGTCAAAACAATAGCAAAATAAATAGTTCTGTATTATTAAATTACAGACAAAGATTTTGAATAGCTACAGTAGGTTGGATTGTATGTTTGGTGCGAAATGGGTATGGTGGGAGCCCGATCCCCTATTTTTTCATAGGGCCCAAAATTGCTGGCGGCCCCCCTGCCAGTGCGACCCCATAAGCACCACTACACTCAGATGCATACAGTATGGATCTTCATGTGATTGAGAGCATTCTGAAAGTGCACTCATAAACACATAAATTGAATGTGTTATCATCATGTCAGTTTATTATAAGCAAGAAAAGACTCTAACAGCCAATGGGTTTACAGCTGGGGAAACTGGACTAATTTTTAGACTGGTTTAGTGTCAATCAACATCTAACTCAGGGCCAAAATTTACTCAAAAGAATTTAATAAACTAATAACAATCTTTATGGCTAACACATGCATGAAAAAAAACCTCTTTCAATATCTATTATCCGACTATGGCCAACATTAACATACAGTAATTTAATGGTGTAAAAGTTGTAAATTACCTCACAGAAGTTTAAGATCCTTTACATTAAAATCTAGCGTAGATATTAAAAAGAACACTTAAGCGAAGTTTAACACTGTGAAGCACAAGCAAACATACTGAAATACGAACTGAAGGTAGATAGTGGATTTTATGAAAAACGCACTGCTCCACTCGTTCACTTTTCTACATGGACTGTTTGTTTCCAGTGTCGCGTGAGCTACACACTGTGTGCAGGTTCAACTTCATTTGGCGCTAACCACGCAGACCGCTTGGTGATGTGAAAGTACAGCAAGAGCGAATCAAAGCAGAACTCTGTGTAATTTCTTAAATTGCACTCGCAGTACTTTGATGTCATTCTCTCTAGTCACTTTGGCGGCTCTGCTGTTGATTTACGCTGATCAGATTGCGCAGTTCGATTTACGCTGATCAGATTGCGCAGTTCGACATGAAGTAAAACACACCAAATCTATAGCCTGCCCACTGTATATGAGGTTCAACCCACCAAGTAGCAAGTGAGGCATGCTTATGGTCAGTGCTTTACATCTAAATTTATGAATGAACGTGTGAAATGTGTCACAAAACGAAACTGCTTCCGCTTCTCCGACATCTTCTCACTGACCTTGGTGCCTCTGGGCACTCGCCCAGTTTGCCCATATGGTTAATCTGCACCTGATGTAAGGTATTTATACACCACTGATACTCTAGTTATGGATATTATGTTGCATTTCTGTAAAGAGATCCTTATAAAAGTTACACAATGCACCTTTAAGCTACCGTAACTTGATGCTCTTGTTAAATGTCTGTGTTTTTAAATCCTGTCCTCCATTTACATTTTGTCATTGTTTTTCACTTATTGTACTAGTGTGTTTCTCAATGATTTAATACATGTATCCTACATTTAAAACTTGCAGATCAGGGAAAAATTTTCTGAGAGGACTATTCATTTTGATCTTAACTGTATCAATGAATATTTAAATGTTGAACACTACAAATGTGTTCCTACAAGTTAGATTTTTTTCTCTTTCAGGAATTCTTTAAAAGGAGACATATGAGACATTGGCACCACCATCCAATTTTACACCACAGAATGGAATATATGGTAGGTTTTCATATGTTTTTGATCACATCTTCCTCTTCAGAAAATCCCATAGATTTTTATGGGATTAAGGTCAGGCGAGTTTGCTGGCCAATTAAGAAATGCATTTCATTGTTTCTAGTCTCACTTCCTCAACAAATATATTGGACTTCCTTCTTTCAATGATGCAAAATGATGATTTTTACATCATTGAAAGAAAGAAGTGCAACACTGAAATCTGTAATTCTCCTGTCTCAGCGGAAACTGAGAAAATGATGCATGACCATTCAAAAACATGACTGGGGTTCTAACTATACAAAGCTTAATGCAAATGGGTGAAGTGTCCCTTTAAACCAGGTACTGGTAGCTTTGGCACTGTTTACAGGTGCCAAGTCCTGTTGGAAAATGAAATCTGCATCTCCATAAAGTTGGTCAGCAGCATGAAGTGCTCTAAAACTTCCTGGTATACGGCTGCGTTGACCTTGGACCTCAGAAAACACAGTGGACCAACACCAGCAGGTGACATTGCACCCCAAACCATCACTGACTGTGGAAACTTTACACTGGACCTCAAGAAACGTGGACTGTGTGCCTCTCCACGTCCTCCAGACTCTGGGACCCTGATTTCCAGAGGAAATGCTAAATTTACTTTCATCAGAGAAAATAACTTTGGACCACTCAGCAGCAGTCCAGAAGCAAGATGCTTCTGACGTTGTCTGTTGTTCAAGAGTGGCTTGACACAAGGAATACAACAGCTGAAACTTATGTCTTGCATACATCTGTGCGTAGTGGTTCTTAAAGCACTGAATCCAGCTGCAGTCCACTCTTTGTGAATCTTTCCCACATTTTTGAATGGGTTTTGTTTCACAATCCTCTCCAGGGTGCGGTTATCCCTATTGCTTGAACACTTTTTCTACCACATGTTTTACTTCCCTTCGCCTCTCTATTAGTGTGTTTGGACACAGAGATCTGTGAACAGCCAGTCTCTTTTGCAGTGACCTTTTGTGTTTTATAGGGATGTAACGATTCAACCGTGTGTCCCATTAAAAATGCCTGTCTGAAATAGATTCTGAATCGCAAGGCTGCGATTCTTTGTTTAATGCACAGCTTGTGTGTATACTACGGCATTTGGTCAGTAGGAAGTCCTTATCAATCTAAAATCATAACGAGTTGGAGTCGTTTATAACGTGCATTTAAAAAAGCAAAACTCGTTAAACCAAATAATTTAAAATATTCTTTATTATCATGAAAATACCTTAAACAATTTGAAGAACAGTGATATAAATATTCCTGTAGACATTTCCTGGAATAGCATTCTTAATGCTACTTCTTCTGTGGCAAAAAGGGAGTTTCTGCACAAGAGCGCCCCCTGGCGTTCGGATTTCACCGTAAATCATTAAAATTCATTCATTGAGAAAACGCGCATTTGCACGGTTAATCGTTACACCCCTAATGTTTTACACTGCTTGTGTAATGTGTCAATGGTCGTCTTTTGGACAACTGTCAAGTCAGCAGTCTTCCCTATGATTGTGTGTGAGAACTAGACGGAGAGACCATTTAAAGGCCTTTTAGGTGTTTTGAGTTAATAAGCTGAATAGAGTGTGGCAACAGGTGTCTTCAAAATGGAACCTTTTCATTTGAAATATATCAGTCTTTGTGTAATGAATGAATATAATACACAAGTTTCACTTTATGAATGGAATTAGTGAAATAAATCAACATTTTGATGATATTCTAATTATATGACCAACACCGGAATATCTAATATAAGATTATGAGACTTTATTTCAAAATGTAACAATTTCTATAAAGATATCTCTATGTCCTTAGGCGAGGGGCATATGTAGATGTTTAACTCTTACTGGCATCGTTTGGAATTTATGTGGAATTTATTATGCGTTTCACAAATGGACCACAATATTTGTAGCAATAGCCAAAAGTATTGATTGATTATTTTAAGCCAAAAAATGTAAGATTATGCTCCATAAAGATATTTTCCCACTGTGATTTTTTTAAAAATGTATTTATCATTAGTTATATGTGTTGCTAAATTCTTGACTTTAGACACAAATAGTCTGAACTCTTTTCCATGTAGGACTATGACTGTGTTGTGATGGTTAAACACCCAGAGAGGTTCACTGGTAAGTGGAAAGTTGGCGACTGTAAAGATGAGAGAGGTTTCATCTGCAAGAGGAACACAGGTTAGATGAAGAAAAGACCTCAATGTATAAATGTCATAACTCTAACTCAATCCAATCACACTGTTTGAAGAAAACCCATGAGTTTATGGGTCACTTGTTGATCTCTTTCTGTAGATAATCTGTAAGTATTTTGTTTGTGTGTTAGACTCTCAGCTGTCCGCTCCCGTAACCACAGCAGTACCACAGAAATATTCCAGTCTGGGCAATGATTCATATAAGGTCCAGCTGGAGAAGATGAGCTGGGATGAAGCGAGAAGACAGTGTAAAGCTGATGATGCTGATCTTGCGAGTATACTGAACTCCATCAGTCAGGCGTACACCAGCCTACAAGTCGACAAACTCAAAGAACCTTTGTGGATCGGACTCAACAGTAACCTGGTAATAAATTCATCTCTCTTCACAATAAACACATTCATGTAATATCATATACTGTATACACACTGCAGAAATGATTTTACTAACATATGAGTGTGGTAATGTGGTTTCTTCAGACAGGTGGACGCTATCGCTGGGTGGATAACTGGTTTCTGAGCTACAGTAAATGGGCTACAGGAGAACCCAAAAAAAATTTAGCTTGTGTTTATATTGACACGGATGGAGACTGGAAAACTGCAGCTTGTAACAACACATATTATTCCCTCTGTAAACGATCAGCAGGTATTTTACAAATAATCATTTATAATAATCCGGTCCTTTAAAAGATAAACATCAATAGCACAAATTTGCACAAAGTTTTTTTGGTCAATTGAAAGATTTTAAAGTCACAGATACTATAATGGCATAAACTATATTTTTGTTTACAGAAGAAGTTTCAAACATTTAAACATATAAATTCAGGCTCAAAATTCGAATCTGAAGGTTTATTTAAATTAGAAATTGTACAAAAGCCTAACAACGCCATCTTGAGGTGAACTAGGATTTAAGGTTTTATACTATCAGGCAAGTCCATACATGCCTGGACTTGTTCTCAGTGCAGTTTGGTGGAGAGACAGAGCTGTTCTCCGTGCAAAATCTGGACTGCTGCATGCCTGTTCTTGTGAGTGATTGATAAAAAAACACACAAATAAGTACCAGCAAATGTTCAGTATTCATCAAATTAAAGCTCTTCAATTAGGACACCTCTCTTGCCTTTCGTTTCTCTAACCGGAAACCCTAAACACTATCTCCACAAGTATTTTATCCGAACCCTTGAGCTTCCCATAAGCTCATATAGAAATATTTAAATTTGAAGCAGCATATGTCTGTTGTTTACTAATATATTTAAAGTTTATCATATGGTTTTAATTGACAGTTTCAGTGTAAGAGAGATCTGATATACTAACCCCTCACACGGTCCACAGTTTTTGCCCCTACAGATCCTCCTCAGCTGCCGGGTAACTGCCCCGAATCCAATCAGAGGAAAAGTTGGATCCCATTTAGAGGACACTGCTATACGTTCATGACCTCCACGAGAGACAACTGGGCTCATGCCACAGTAGAATGTATGAGAATGGGTGAGACGCTTCATCCTCCTCCCAATTAGATTATTAAAGGTGTTTTAGAATATAAAACTGTATTTATATAGACATAGATCATTAATAAGAGGTCTGTACATGGTAATGATGTATAGTGACCCTCAACATGATTGTTTCCTCCTTATGTAAACTTCGTGCATACAAAAGGCTGCTGGAAAACAGACCACTCTTAACATAACACCTACTGTGACGCTACAGTCGAGATGTACGCCCCCAACATTAAATTGCACATTGAATTAAAAACTAAGTTGTTACAATGATAAAAACAAGGTTGTGACTGCTGGGTTAACGCTATATGCTAGTTAATGCTATATGCAAGCGATTAGGCTGAAGTTCTACTATTGACGTTACAGTTACGTTTTGCAGGTACCACTCAGAAACATCCAAACAATTGATTAATCCTCAAAATCTGTATCTGCTCTGTGAAACAGCCAATCAGAGCAGAGTTCAACATTATTATTCATGACCCTTACAAATAAGGTTATAGTAGATCATTTCAATCTAAAGGCAAATCCTAGAGTTGTTAATGGACATGTAAAACTGACTCTGGATCATTTTTGCACTACATAAAGCCACAAACCTTCTGTGTAGATATCAGAGAATTTAACAGATTATTGTATTCTTTGGGATCCTTAAAAATATCACGTTTTCCAAATATTAAAATAATTGACATACATTTAAATCAGACACACACAAACTGAATTCACTCATTTTGAGATAAAGCGTTACTCCTAACATCTGAATGTATGGTCCAGTAAATGGACAAATGTTTTAATGTTACTGTGTTGTTGTTTTTGTTGTTTCTCATCTTTGGCAGCATTCAGAGCTTTAGTTTAACGGCTGAATGATTGTTTTTAAAAGCAGATACAGTGAGTTATCTGTCATTTCAGGTGTGCATCTTTAGTGAGTATTGAGGATCCAATAGAATCACAGTTTATCCGACGAAACCTGGAGATCCTGCAGGATGAAGTCAAGTCAGTCTGGATTGGACTTCACCGCAGTCATAAGGGTCAGAACGAGCCTTCATCTAAATCAATACAACACATTTAAAATCACAGAAACATTGAACTGATGTTTGTGTGACAGGTGATTGGATGTGGATTGATAATACGGTTGTGGATTACACAAACTGGAAACCGGAGATGCGGGGTGATGCTGAAAAATGTGTTGAAGTTCAGTCAGACACTGGGATGTGGAGCACCAGCAGCTGTAATGATCGCAGAGGTTATATCTGCAAGACTGCTAAAGGTCTGACAAATAAACTTACAAATAATCTGCATTAATATCACATCACCTTACTGTATGTGAATATCTACATGTGTCTTTGTTAACAGTTATACCACCAACAGAGAAGCCATCAGTCTCAGGTATGATGAACTACATCTGCAGGGTTTAATTATAATCTGTGAAAAGTGTTCATGAGTTAACAGTGCTGAAACAACACATCTATACTGTTAACACATGTTTATCATCTTCTAACATCTTCAACACTAAATTTATTTGTACTGTTTTTGATTTTCCAGTTACACCAACAACAGCGAAGTTATCAGTCTCAGGTATGATGAACTTGATCTCGGTCACGTTTACACAACAATGATGTAGTAAAATGTGTTTCTTTTGAGTTTCATGTACACATGACAATGTTATCAAATAGATATGCCATCACACAGATCAGTGATAACAACTACAAATGCTTTATTATGCTTGAAAAAAGTTTCCTGTTTTTCATAGAAAATCTTGTTGTGTAAATGTGGCCCTAGATTTTACTGTGTTATGACCTGTGTAAAGTGTTCATGAGAAAACAGCGCTTAGTTCCCTTTCCCGACAAATTGGGAACTGCTTCAAAGAGACCAATCTATTTCGAGAAACTACTAAAATGGCAAAAAACGTGCGTCTTGTTAAAGATGACATATCTTCTGTATTCTAGTTCCGGATGTGGCTTGTTCATGGGTTCCCAGGATGGCCACGATTGTGTCTCATGTCTGGGTATACAGCACGCTGATGCAGCGTTCGTTGAGGGCTCATGTTCTGTGTGCGTGAACATGACCATCTTGGATTTGTATCTGTCGCAGCATCGGGGAAGGGGGGCCGATTTCGGACACCGACTTGGATCTGCTCCCTCCTGCGGGTAGGCATTACACAATACTGCTGTCGGTGTGGCCGAAACCCACACACCAGCAATCCGCAGGTACACCGGTCGTGCCCTTAGTCCCTCTCGCACAGTTTCTGGGGGCATGGAAACAGTTTCCCAGCCTGTCGCGTTGGCTTTTACGCATGATCCGTCTCGGCTACGCGTTTAAATTTTTCCAGCGTCCCCCCAAATTCTCAGGCATTTGTTTCACTGATCGAGTTGGTCAGTCCAGCCGAGATGAAGTCAGGGTTTTACAGCCCTTACTTCATTGTACCCAAGAAAAGGCGCAAGTTGTGGCCGATCCATGTGTGGTCTCTGGATGGGACGCTGAGGTTCCGCAATTTACCCTAAGCGGTATCTAACACTATCTCTGCAGTGGGAGCGCCATCTACAAGACGCTGAAATGGAACCTGTTTGGTGACGAGTCACTCTACTCGAAGTCTGGCGTCATCTTGGGCATTGGCTTGTGGTTCCCTGCTGACAGACATCTGTAGAGCTGCTGACTGGGCGACACCTAACACGGTTTACTAGATTTTACAGTGTTCATATTCAACCAGTTTCCTCTCGGGTTCTCTCAAACCAGTGAGAAAAACGCAGGTCAGCTCGTGTGTTGGCTTGCAGCTCCATTTTGTTGCTACACGATTGCAACATTATGGAAGCCGAAAGAGTCAAAACATCACAAAAAAGTTTTTTACACTCCTCCATCGCCTTGATGGCAGATGTTGCGGAGCATCGGTTGTCATCCTCTCACTAGATGTATTCCCTTTAAACCTGTGTTTGGCTAGGCGCCCACATTGTGTCCCCTACGCAGGGTTCCTATGTGTGTATAGTCCGTTGGGTTCCTTTAGCAGAGCCCACTCTCTGTCTCTGTCATACCATGTATTGTTCAGAGATTATATATGGGCAACCTTTTGTCAGAAGAAGAGTATTTACTATTGTATGATGTAAATAAGTCTAAAAACCTAGATTTAAGCAATACTGAAAATGTTGAATACTTAAAAATCTTTAAAAGTAGCTTACATTTAAAACATTTGAACACATAAAAGACTTGTGGTACAATCATAAACTGATGTAATTACAATGTCATATGCCATGAATCATAACATTTATTTACATAATCTCACGTTGTAGCGACTACGGCATATCAGCTGTTCTCCCGTAGTAGACCGTTAAAATAGAACGTTGCAAAGTAGCAGTTACATTCGCGCATGCGCAATACAACGCCAGAATGCTGTTCTACCAGAGGCTGTTGCTTAAAGTCCCTACTGGCCGGGCACTGATGCTCGGCTTTCTCAGCGAAAATAGTGATTTGGTATCGCACCTGCCTCTCGTTAAATGCTATGCGGCGCCGGCAGATGCAAATACCTGCATGCCAAGTTCATTGGCCGTTTAGAAGTTTCTCGAAGTAGATTGGTCTTCGTGAATTGTTCCAAATTCGTCGGTCATGACGTGATGTTACCCTTCCCTTCCTAGTTTGTCATGACAGCTAAATATATGTATAGTTAAAATATATATAGTTATTTATGGTCAATTTCTTAGTTTTTTATCTGTTTTTAATCAGTAATATGTGTTTAATGTGGTATTGCAGATCGGCAGGTAGATGAGCGTTCTCATGGATCGGCTGGCATCGCTGTAGGGGTTGTGTTGGTCATAATCGCTGTTGCAGGTCTTGCTGGGTTTCTGTTCTTTAGGAGAAATCCCAGGAATGTGATTGGATGATTTGATAGCAGATTCTATAATAATCTTCCTGAGCCCCTTACAGTTTTTGATAGTAAAGAATCAGCTGTCAACACTGAAGAATCAATATGAATAACACATTAACATGTCACGCCCGGGGGCTGGCTGCTATGTGCCTAAGCCACGCCCCTTTCCAACTTCCACCTCGAGGAGGTCCCCAAAGCCAACCCAATGACCAGACAACAACGGGTACAGGTAAGTATAAAACAAGTTTTTATTGAATTTAAATAATTAAAATGAACTTGGGAATTCGGGAAGGGGAAATTAAAACTAGTACTCTCGGCTCTGCCCTCCAGGTAGGCTACGGCCAGGAAGAGTCTCGAGGAAAAGTGGGGGGGGGCAACAGGGGCCAGACACCGTGGGCCAGGGATGTAGGACTCAGGCTCCTGCCTGGTCTGGTCTACCCGTGGCGCCCTCCTTTTCCTCCTGGAGGCAGAAATGAAACCAAGATGAATGTTTAGCTAGTTATATTCTTCTGCGTACCTTGCTCTCCGTGCGGAGTTCTTCCTCTGTACGTGCTCTGAGGGTTACACAAATGTTCCTTTGTCTCACGGGGTCTCTTTTCCTTACAGGCTGCTGCAGGACACCAGGGGGTCAGCCCTACCAGCAGCGAAGGACCTCTTCTCGCCTTCACTCGGAGCACGGTCGGGTAAGTATAGATTCCTTTCCTCTTCCTTTTCTCCTTTCTTTCCCTCTCCACAGGCGGCGGCTGGTATACAAGAGGCACAATTACTTGGACTTGGTTTGCTCTCACCTCTCTGCTGGACACAGCGTACAGTAATTACGGGTTACACACAGTTCCTTCTCGTGTCGCTCACTCCCTTCCTCTCTCTCTTTCCACAGGCAACAGCTGGGACACAAGTGGCACAGTTACTTGGACTTGGTTTGCTCTCACCTCTCTGCTGGACACAGCGTACAGTAAGTACGGGTTACACACAGTTCCTTCTCGTGTCGCTCACTCCCTTCCTCTCTCTCTTTCCACAGGCAACAGCTGGGACACAAGAGGCACAGTTACTTGGACTTGGTTTGCTCTCACCTCTCTGCTGGGCACAGCGTACAGTAAGTACGGGTTTCACACAGTTCCTTTTCGTGTCGCTCACTCGCTTTCTCTCTCTCTTTCCACAGGCAACAGCTGGGAAACAAGAGGCACAGTTACTTGGACTTGGTTTGCTCTCACCTCTCTGCTGGGCACAGCGGACAGTAAGTACGGGTTTCACACAGTTCCTTTTCGTGTCGCTCACTCGCTTTCTCTCTCTCTCTCCACAGGCAACAGCTGGGACACAAGAGGCACAGTTACTTGGCTTGGTTTGCTCTCACCTCTCTGCTGGACACAGCGTACAGTAAGTACGGGTTTCACACAGTTCCTTTCCGTGGCGTTCTACTCGTTCCAACTTTACACAGCACATTCCTTGTTCCTAACAAACAGATCCCGGAATATATTAATTTTGGTTACACAGGGTGGCGGACTTACGACACTGAAGTCTTCGATGCGTCAGCTGGAGTAAGCGGTTTTCACGTGGCGTCGGGGACAAACCCTCTCGACAAGCTCGGCGGTTGCGGGGAGGGGGAAACGTCGTACTGTCTCACCGGGCCGAGCGCTGCCCTTCCTTCACCCTCCTTAGGCGTTCGAATACAGGACAGGGGCGCCCTTTCGACGAGACCTCAGGACAGACGGGATTTTCCACTCCTCTCTCTCTTCTGCAACGATAAGTAGCACACAGATGACAATATCCACAATAGTGACTCGTAATCGTACTCACACAACCATACTACTCCAGCACTTCACCGCGACTCCTAGACCCACTCCAATGTCAGGAACCGGACTCGTTCTGGACTCCACACTGTTACTCTCTACCTGGGACATGCTCACAACATATAATTAATGGCCACACTGAGACCGACAGCCTCTTCATCTTCCCTTGACGAGGCGTACAAAGGCGGGGGTTTGGTCTGACAAGACACACAGCAATACACAGCAATGCACAGCACCACGTCAAAAGTGAAAGTTCCACAGCACAAAGACTCACCCACCACGATCCAGTGTACACTCAAGATGCCCGCCTTTCTCCACTTCGTCGGGGGCTGTTCGGCGATGGTATTCGCAGCCCAGTCAGCAGATATGTCGCCGTGGCTAGCCCCAGCCAAATGTTCTTTAGGCTCTCCCACCACGCTAATTTAGGGGTAGGGCCTTCCTCCTTCACTCAGAGATTAATCGCTTCACAACAAATTATCCACACAAATGTGTATTCGGTTCAGTGTGTTATACTCACGGATACTATCAACTTTAGTTCCAACTGTCCTTTGTTGTAATTCCCCCGGCGATCGCTTCAGTCACACACACAGGACGTCTGTCCTCCTAGCAGAGTTACACAGCAATATCATACATCGCAATGTCCTCCATGCAGAAATACACTCGCGCTTTCTCTACTTCCTCTTCGTTGTTACGTCTCAGTTTCCAATGTTTCCAATCTTGCTTCAATCCTTAAGGTGTCCAAAGTCCACGCAATCATATAAACTCCAGCGAGAGAGATCAACAGCCCACGGCCAACGTACTAGAGGGTACAAACGCAGCGCTTCACACTGCACACAACTACTCAAACTGTCATTTTAGCTGTTCTTAAATACTGCCCTTGTTTAGCGTATCCTCCAATCATCAATCGCTTCTCTTAACTAGACACAGCTGCGCTTGATTTGTTGATTTTTCCCTCTTACGGCGCTACCGGAAGTCCGGTGTTCCTCTTTTCCGGCCCGGTGGGAAACCTTCCGGGCGGAACCAAACTTCCCTAAATTTGGTTCCGCCCCTGAAAAGATCGTCACCTTGTAACAAACACACACACAGCCATTAGTATAAATGTAATGTGCAATATCCACAATAATTATGAGTGGGGGGGCTTGCACCAAATGTTTTACAGGGGGCACAGTGTACACAGCTACTGTACCCTTTATACTGTAATCAATATTATTAATGTCAATTAAACATCAAAACCTTTTATATGCCATATTCTTATAGACTACACAGATAAAAAGATCAGTGTTTATGAAAAATGTATTGCTATTTCACACATAAAAACTAGGGTGCTCTACAATCATGTAATTAGCTGTAATGATCAACACTGCAAAAACTGTGAATAAAAAGAAACCTCTGATGCAACGTAAGCAGATCTGAATGTAAAGCTGTATTTTTTTGTTTTAGTATTTATATAATTACATTGAAAGCATGTAATTTTTAAAGACTAGCCTATAAACATATTGGTAACACTTTACAATAAGGTTGTTTGATAAACATTGGTAAATGCATTAACTAACATGAACAAACAGTGAACAATATAGTTTTTCAACATGTATTCATTCTGTAAATACAGTTATTCATGTTAGTGCATGGTGCAAACTATAATGTTGATTTTTTAAATGTATTAGGAAATGCAGAAATTAACATGAACTAAGATGAATAAATGCTGTAGAAGTATTAATCATTGTTAGTTAATTTTAGCTAACGCAGTAACTTTTTGATAAAAACAATGTTACCAACATATTTGATATGTTGAAACTATTGATTTAATGCCCCCTCTAGTGGTGAATCCAGATATAAACATAAGAAATGGACTTTGAACTATCATCAGTTAATCTGCGACTGTGCACAATGATGGCGCCAGTGCTGTTGCATCTGAGTTTTTATAATTAATAAATAATTTATTGCAGGCAGAAAAAAGTATGTGATTAAAACTGCAATAAAAGTGAAGAACTGATCATATTTTGCTCATGATAACAGATAAAAAGATGCTTAATTGAGTTTCATGCAAAATCCACTTGGCTCAACTTGGATCCCATGGGGCACGTGCCTCCTCAGTGGTGTAGTGGTGCCTGGAAAGGTGGTTATACTCGAAATTTTGCCCCCAATTTTTTTAAAGGGTCCCAGCAATAGATAAATGCCCTTTGTTATAAACAGCATGGGAATAGTCTTGCAAGTAGATCACCACAAAATGGGCTAGTAGTATTTTCACATTGTCACTTAATTTCTGATACTTGACTTCTTAGAGTAAGGATCATTATGAAATTAAAGCCACAAATAGGGGCAGATTTTTCAGAAAATAGGCCTATTGGCTCACAGACCAGAGGAATAGACAACTAATTATATATTGTGAGTACACTTTTTATTTAGTCTGTTCACACATTCAAATTATACAACTATTCTCTCACCTTGCACATAGTCTGGTGTAGTAGTTTCTCTTGTAAACTATCTTTTGGAACAGCTGATTTGCAACAGATAGTGTAGGCCAGAGTATGCATCCATTCAATATTAGCTTGGATGGGTTTTTGTGTTATAAAAGGCTTATAGCCCAAACAAGAAGAATTGTGATATTTGGGGATATTTTTGTCACATTTAGGGGGCAACCAGTCCTTGCCAGATATTGTTGCAATTCTGTTGCTGTAGGCCTCTTGGCAGGCTTCCTTACCAGTTTTGTCCTGGTCTACTCATCAATTTTAGTAATGTCAGTGCTGTGCCATTATCTTCACTTGTTGATTATTGTCTTAACAGTATTTCATGGTATATTCAATGTCTTGGAAATATTTTGTAATCCTCTGATGACTGATATTTTTCAACAATGTGATTCCATACTTGCTGAGTAAGCCCTCTGCAGCCCATGACTTTTTCACTTGGATATTACCAAACTGATTTTAGAAAAAAAACCTTTAGGACCAGTCACACTTGATGACAGGTATTTACTAATTGATATTTAGCTTAAGTCTGACAGTGACTGGTTGATTCTGAACTCTTTCACAATCCCTATTATAAAATATTTTATTATAATTTAATGCAATCAGGTTTTTGTACTTTTTTTTTTTTTCATTTTTCACTCTTGCAGGCCTTGCCGACCAGAAACTTTCCCGTGGAGCTTGCCGACCTGGAACACGCAGGGCTCAAAAATAGCTCCCTGCTATTGAAGGTTACTAAAGGGAATATTTTCGGCTGCTGCATAAAATCATTGTGCCTCCTGCAGCCATGTTACATCGGCTGATTATTAAGCCAGAATGAGAGTATAGTTCCTAGCCATATCTGCCTAGAAAATTGCAACTTTTAATTTTCTCTCTGTTTTAGTACAGGATGTAACTGCAGAAGTTTTAAATAGGACAAATATCGAAACTGTTTGGTTATATTTTAGCGTGATGGACCTCCCAACCCAGAAAATCAAAAAATCAAATGTTTAACTCTAGGGGTATATTTTCAAAAAGAAGTGGAGTGTCCCTTTAATGTTGCTGTAGGCATGGTTGTGACCAGGGTTTGGAAATTTGTGAGGTCCTGGGTTGTTAAGAGTTAACAAATGCTATCCCAGGCAAAAAAGTGCACAAAAATATACACTTTAAGTACACTTTGTAAATGTACTATTTTGTGCACTAATGTTGTATAGTTAATATTCCAAAAATTAGTCTTTAGTACTTCCTAAGATAAACTTAATAATGTCTAGCCTACTTGATTCTATATAAGTATTACTGGTATTGTATACTTTTTCAGGTGCATTGAAGTACTACTCAAGAAGAACTATAGGGTCCATTAGTATATTTGTAATGCAGAACTTTTACAAAAAAACTCATTTAAATGTAGTACATTCAAATATACTTTATTTTTACATGGGTTCTTAAATGAACACGCCCACATTTTGGGAATTTAGCTTATTCACCATATCCCCCAGAGTTAGATAAGTCCATACATACCTTTCTCATCTCCGTGCATGCTGTTACTCTGTCTGACGCAGCCCCACTAGCTTAGCTTAGCACAAAGACTGGAAGTGAATAGCTCCAGCTAGCATACTGCTCCCAATAAGTGTCAACATAATGCAACATTTTCCTATGTGTTGTGATTTGTATAGTCACATCGTGTACAAATAACAAGGTCATATGAGGCACAGCCATCTTTTAACAGTATACATACTGGGAACTATATTCTCAGAAGGCAAAGCACTGCTACTGGGCGGAGTGATTTGCTCGCAGCACCGGAGAAGCCCCCTGGTTAGGAGCAGAGAGTTCGCTCAGAGTTGTGTAAATCACTCCGCCCAAGTAGCAGTGCTTCGCCTTCTGAGAAAATAGTTCCCAGTATGTATACGGTAATCTTTTAGACATTTTACACAGGGATACACACTCTGTCTATACATGTATGTTGTGATAACATTGTTATATTATCCCATATTTATTAGATCACAATTTGTTAATACTTAACTGTCGACTTAGGGTGAATAATTAATTTATTTAATGCAACGTTTATTATAGCATTATATTAATCGTTTTAATAAGCAATATTAGGCTGTATAAACAAGAACTTTGTTTAGTGCTTTTATGAATGTTTTCAGCTTGACTTAAATGCTAACTACTAAACTAAATAAAAAACATAGACTTCTTCATGGCCAATGTTTACATATGTGCAGAATTTCATTTTAACCCAATTGTTGTACTGTACATCTTTTTGTGTTTTTGGTGTTGAGAGCGTTTCTTACATACAAAATCATCATTGCTGTAGCTGGCTATTAGGCCACGAGATCCTCTTAGGTGTGAAAATGACATGCTTTTTATGCATGAAAATGACATGCATTTATGAGGATGATAAACAATAGGGGGCAATCATTTCCTCAATGCCAACAACTCCAACAAGAGAAACTGTATTCACCGGACTTCCCTGGGTAACTTGAAAATTGAGTAAATCCTGTGTTTATGTTAGGTCCTTGTTGTAACGTAAGCAATATAACCTTACCATTGAGGCCACAAAGAAGTCAGTACTAAGTAAGGTCAGTAACATTGTTGGATGGCTGTTTGATAATTAGCAAATTAATTTATCACAGAAAGCTGCAGTGACAGCTTATTATATTATGTTGCTAAACAGATGTTCTAGTGTTTTTTAACCAGTAGTTTTATTAATTTAGCATGGAATGTATTGCGTAAAATAAGGTTTAAATTAGGGATGCACGATATATCGGTCGGCATATCGTTATCGGCCGATAACTGCTTATTTCTAATATTATCGGTTATCGGTCTGATAGCAAAATTAGGCCGATAAATGAAAGCCGATAAATGATGGATTATTTCGGTTTGTTGAACCACTTCACTTGCTCATTGCTGGCCATGTGGAGTTTTGATTGGTGCTTTCTGTGACATAGTACGAAGATGACACATGTTGCGGGCTTAAGAAGAGTATGCTAGTCTAGCGCAAAGACAAGATGTCCGCGGTCTGGGAGTTTTTCATTGCGAAATTAATATGAATATTTATCGGCCTATATATACATCGGTTATCGGCCCCCAAATATAAAGAGTTATCAATTATCGGTATCAACCAAAATTTCCATATCGATGCATCCCTAGTTTAAATGGAAAAATACCCGATTTAAGTGAATGCTTATGTTTAATTTTAAATCTGCTCATCTAAACATACAAGGCAGAACCATTGACAACATAGAGCGATTGCTGCTGACACACCGCCCCCTATTGTTTATCATCCTCATAAATGCATGTCATTTTCATGCCTAGAGGAGGCAAAGCGTGACACTAACACACATCCTGTAGTAGACCACGACACTTGGCTATAAGCATTAAAGTGCAGCTATTTCATTGCTAAAAACTTTATTTTGTGTATTTGGTGTAATGCAATGTGTTCTCGCGGTTTATGGTTAAAACACAAATTGTTTTCAGTACATTTTTGTAGCTCCAGATATACCGCTTTCCACATATGCATTGGTTTTGTAGAAAACTCATCGATTTGAAAAGCTCTGTGTCCATGATTGGCCAGGTAATTTGTACTTTGTGATTGGCCTGAATACCTCTGATACTTGACGCTCGTACCATGTGTGAAAGATTTGCTTACTGTCTAATGCTAACAGGAGTTAACTTACAGGCTGTGAGTCCAAAGCGGGAGGAATTATGATCATGTCGGTCTTTACTACATCACCAATCCCAGGAAGTAAAATGTTGCCTATACAACCTGTGTGTTTGTTGTAGTCCAAGAAAACAGATTTACGTTGGAGACGATAACTCACATCATCGTTTACTTTGAAGTTTGTACCTTATGCTTATCGTTAACATGTACTAATCTTACACACTTACACACCAAAGGAAATGTAAAATCATGAATCGGACCATAGTTGCTCTTTAATGCTCTGTAAAGTTTATTTGATAATTTCTTATTAATTGTTGAGAAACTCACTATTTTGAAATGTTTTGTTTATCTATTTCGGTTCCTCTTTGTTTTACCATGAAATCAAGAACAAAAACTGATCATATGCAGAATGATGCTGTTGGTCATACCAAGAAGTTCTCTAATAGTTATTTGAAGAAATTTGCTGACTTATCATATTCGCATTATAGAGTATATTACATAGACATGACTGCAAATGCATTGCTTCATTATTTCCACTTGTGAACTTATAGCTTTGGTTTCTCTGCTTGCTGGTGGCTCTTAGGTTAAATTGTTAAATGCTCGCTTAAGTTGCTTTTAATAAAAGTGTCTGCCAAATTAATACTGTACATGTAATGTAAATAATATACTAAATGATATCAGACACTAAACAGAAATGACGATAAAAAGTTTGTTTGGATGTAGAGGAAAGGTTATGTTGAAAATGTATATTATTTATAATCTATAAACTGCTCATTTCATCTTTGTTATATAAAAATGGACAGCATATGAAGGTCTACTGGCAGTAAAGAAAAGTAAAAAATGTTGGTAATTTCTGACAATCTGTATGTGCTGGTGGTGGATAAACATTAAACTAAATTATAAATGCAACACACTTATTTTGCACCCATTTTTCAAAGATATTCATTCACTCTAAAAAATAATGGGTTGTTTTAACCCAACTGCTGGGTTGTTTCAACATGGTTGATTAACCCAGCAGCTGGGTTAAAACAACCCATTATTTGGGTCGTTTTAACCCAGAAATGTGTTCTGTCCTATAGTTACCCAGCCCTGGGTTAAATATTTTTTAGAGTTTATCATACTCATATTTCTTCTATGTACACAAAATGCCTATTTCTCTTAAATATTGTTTACAAATCTGTCTAAATCTGTGTTAAGCCGAGTTCAGACTGCAAGATTTTCAAAGTAGTTTGGTCACAGATCTTTTCACATTGCATGACTATCTGGGGTAGCGTTCAGTCGCTGCTGTTTTGACACTGCATGATGGATCAGTGACAGGGGCTTTCACACTGCATGACTTTTAAGAGTACATGAAAGAGCTGTGCATAATATCGCCTTTACCAATCAGAACCAATATAGGATATGTATTTTTAGCACGTGTCATGATTAATTGTTACCCTCCCCCCCCCACACACACTTTATACCTTGGAGCTGTTTATGCTTAATTTTCATTGGCTGAGAAACGTTCACTGTGCATTAATATTTATGCACATCTATAAAGTAATTCCAGCTCTGTCGACCGCATTACAGTTCCATATTATTATGGCAGGTTTAACTAAAATAACAGATTTAATTTTATTTAATTTCAACAAAACAAATAAAACAAAAATATAGGTGTGGTAGCGAAAGCAATCTATATAAAATAATGAACAAAATTATTCTTTAGAGAAAAAGAAAATTAATACAATAAATCAACAACATAAAACGGTCGCAAAATTCTGGTCTATTGATTATCCCTAGACTATCAAAAGTGTCTAAAAGTGGAAGATCCTTTTCCTACTTAGCCCCTAAGCTCTGGAATGATTAACCAACCGATGTCCGAGAATCAGACACAGTCGATCATTTTAAATCTAGACTTAAAACTTTTCTCTTCAACAAAGCATTCGCATAACTTGTCTAGTAAAGGTACTTAACTCGCAATAGTTATTTTTACGGAACAAAGCACTCACGGTCATAACACAGACCAACCAAATAAATAAATAAAAACCTTTTCTGCATGAACACTTAAAAATGAATTGCATTAAATAGTTTGCCACCGTTTGCCACCGAACCTGCATTAACGACGACAGTGGGGCTTCCGGCCTTAGTCAAACGGGTTAGCACGTAAGGTCGGGTTGCGATGTTTGGCGTTTTCTCGTGGTCTTGTTAATGGTATACAATATAGACCCGTTTGCCACTGAACCTGCATTAACGACGACAGTGGGGCTTTAGGCCTTAGTCAAACGGGTCGTCAGGTTTCATTTTCTCTTAAAGATCGGAAGGTGACCCTTATTTACCATATATACTATAATTTGCTAAATCCTCAACTGTGGATAATATAATTATGCCGCAATAGTTAGTCTGTCTGGAACTAAGCTGAGTTTAACCACATCACTGTGTGACACTTCAATACATATGAACGGCCGCTACGCTAATATGATTTTGTTTTTCTCTCGACCCCGAGGACAACGAGACAAACAGACCCAGTCCTGGTAGATGTGAAAGTCGGCACACCTCTGATCTACTGGCCGTCCTTCAACCTGATGCCCAGCTGATGCCTGACCAACCTGAATCCCAGCTTATGCCTGACCAACGATCACCGGCAGAACCCGCTTAATCTCCGCCAAATCTCCTTATCCGTTCTCCCAAGGGTTTTTCCCTCCTAGCACTTATTTTTCCTCGGATAAAAGGCCGGGGGGTTTTTTTCTCCTAGGGGGTTTTTCACCTCGGGGAGGCAGCCTTTTTGGGCTTTACTTAGCTTCCTCTTCTAGACGTTACTTTAGTAATACGTTCGCTTATAATATTGAGTCATAGCCGCAGCAAATTTAACTGCTTATGCTATCATGTATTTTGTTGTGCTATCTGTCGTTTTTCTGTGCTTTTCACTGCTTCTATTTATGTAAAGCTGCTTTGAAACAATTGACTTTTGTGAAAAGCGCTATATAAATAAAATTGAATTGAATAGAACTAATTTTACAAATACTGGAAATAAAAATACTGAAAAATAATGAAGAAAAAATAATATAACTAAAATACAGGCTTTAGATGAGATAATAGTCTTACTCACATAGGATTTTAAGGAAGAAAAACCTGTCAAATGTCTTAAAATAAACATCTGAACAATGTCTTATGGTGTGGTAATTGTGGTAGGCCTATAAGCGGAATAACTTTTCGCGTGTGCATTATTTTCAAATATTTATTAGTTTCAAATATATCATACTACAGCTAAACTGCATATTCATAATTAATCAAAATACATAATCTAATTTCAATACACAGAACTACGTCTAAAAGTAAAAACATTGAAAGGTATGCTGCTTGAGACTTGTTATTGCTGTTGTATAAATAAATAATGAGATGAATCTATTAAAGGATTTGATGGATGTTTTGTGGATATTTTTATTAATCATTTATTAAAGTATAATTGTTTCATATGATTATGTTTTAGTGTTGATGTACATGTTCTGTTTTATATTCTAAAGATGTGTTATTTAAAGTTAACAGTGTAACTTTATTGTACTTGTAGATTAGTATGTTTGTTCCTGTAAGCAAAATACTACTGGTATAAGGAAGTAACCAAATTCACCTAGCAGATATTTTGTCATAAATAATAAGATCGCCATCACCATACAATTAAAGGGGGGAGGGGGCTGCCCCCTAATGTTCCCCACCCTTATGACGCTTTCTGACAGAGTTTACTGGTACCAAATGGTACTGTTAAAAAATGTAGCATGTAGTAAAATAACTTGGTTTTGCAAGTCAATTTAAGCTCTTAATTTAAGTTCTGGCTTGTAAAAAGTTAACAGAACTTAACAAACTTAGAAAAAAGAAAAAGGAATGCTTCTCTGGGTCAAAAAATATAAATAATGTATAAACAATCCAGGTTGCTCTTCAAAAAAGGGCCTATAATAACATTAAGAAAATAGAAAAATGAGGCACTCCTGAAAAATGTTTAAAAGCCTTTAATCAAAAATGGCTACATGCCAACGCGTTTCAACTAAACAGTTTTCATCAGGGCAGGCTTTTAAACATTTATCAGGAGTGCCTCATTTTTCTAATTTCATAACTTAAAAAAACTATTTGAAATATATTAACTTAGTGAAAGTAATATAAAAATAAATGTTGATTTGACAAAAATGCTGTGTATTCTTTACAGTGTGTGTGAATGATATCGTACTTGTAAAAAAAATGTCACGTTGTTATGTGTGTGAGAAACAGCACATTATTGAATTTACTATGAAAGTAATTCTGGTAATTTCCTGAAATAACTTTTGTGCCACTTAATCATCTACTTAAATCTTATGTTTGGAGAAACCATTATATCAATTAATACAAGGAAAAATGGAAAACTTCCTAAGAAGTTAAAATGAGGAAGAAACTTTGGACATTCTTTTAAACCAGAACCACTTTAACCACATGACCGTATAGAAACTTTAACAAGAGTGTATATAAGTCTCCTACTTCCCAAACACATGCTGGATATCTTTATGTGTGGATCACAAGTTCAGATATGAAGATGTTTGGTCTTCAACTGTTTGTTTTGATTTGTTTTTATGCTGCAGTACAGCCGTCCAGTCAAACAGGTACATTGGTTTATTTTCAACATTTATTTTTTTATGTAAGATATTAGTAATATGTAATGGACACTTAAATATTTAATATCTTCAACTTATTTAACTTTTCATTACAGTAATATTAAAAAATGGCAAATATCTCTATGTATCTAGATGTGGTGTTAGAGGTTAAGCATCATTCTCAACTAAATACAGTAGATATAAATAATATAGATGCTTTATGAGTTCTGCATGTCAGTGGCACTCCAGGTTTAGCGAATGACCTAAAAAAAACCTTGGTCGGTGTAATATTAAATATCATTGACTTGTCTGATATCTATTTTTCTTTAGACGGCAGCTCTTTTCTCATCTACAATGAGGATCACAACAGATGTGTGAATGTCATCAGTGCCAGTGTTATACAGACGGCAGCGTGTGATGTATCTTCTGACGCTCAGCGTTTCCGATGGGTTTCTTCTTCAAGAATTATCAGCGTCTCTCTTAAACTCTGTTTGGGGGCTCAAAGCGTTAAAGACTCTGAGAAAGTGATCCTTCTGCCCTGTAAAGAGCTCAGTCCTCTACAGACCTGGGAATGTAAGAATGAGACCTTGTTTGGCTTAAAGGGACAACCGTTACATCTGAACTACGGCCATCGAGGGGACCAAAATATGATGCTGTTTAAGGGAAATGGATCTTGGAGTTGCTGGCAGATTTATGGGACTACAGACAATCTGTGTTCTCATGGATATCAAGGTACATCTACAATATTAAGTAATTAATACAAACTTTGGATAGCAACTGAAATTTGAGTAAATGTTATCATTAACATATCACTCGTTCACTACATTGATATTTCTCATTCTTTCCTCTAATTTTGTGTCCTCTAGAGATTTATACTCTGGGTGGGAATTCATTTGGAAAGCCATGTCAGTTTCCCTTTAAGTTTAATGACAAATGGTTCGCTGAGTGCACCATGGAGGGAAGATCAGACGGCAAACTGTGGTGTTCAACTGAGACAGATTATGAAACTGACAAGAAGTGGGGCTTCTGTCCAACCAAACGTGAGACCATAAATAAAATACAGCAAATATAACGATAAAATGCATGCAAAAGCACTTGAAGCTTTTAAAGCTGATTATAATTTAAATTATTGTTTGACTCAATAGGCGTCACTGGATGGGACAGTGATCCAGTAACTGGTGTATTATATCAGAGAAACACACAATCAGCACTGACCTGGCATCAAGCTCGAGCCAGCTGCCAACAACAAGATGCAGATCTTCTCAGTATATCAGAACTACATGAACAGTCTTATATATCAGGTACACAGATCCCACTATTATCCTAAACTAAAATGATTTCATTCACTAAACAAAACAGCATTTCATGAACTTTATATTTCAGGCTTGACAGATTTCTTGAATTCAGCTTTATGGATCGGACTCAACAGTCTTGACTTTGAGAGTGGATGGCAATGGAGTAATGGAAACCCATTCAGATATCTCAACTGGGCTCCTGGTAACTAATATTCATGACACGGCAAAATCCACAGTGTTAAATTAACAATGCTCATTGTTTATATAGGTCCACACTACAGAGTGTTATAAAGCAATCTGTGACTTTATCATCTCTATCGCCATCTCTGTTTGAAACCTAAAATTGCATTTTACAATAAGAGTTATTTATTAACTTAGGTTTAGATGTTGGCTTTGTTTTATTTCAAGTAACCATTATGCTGATCAGTGTTTGTGTTAGTTTGACTCTTTATTATCAGCTTGTTTATTTTTTCCCCGGCTGCTATAACTTTGTATGTTTAAAACATGTTTGTTGCGAAAAAAAGACAGAATCTTTTTTTGTCAATAATGTGATACTAAAGTATGAGATCTGGCACTCTTATATCAGTTTGGCATCCTGAAAGATTTTGAAACACTGACAATAAAAAATTAAATGCTGTCTAATTTAGACACACACACATTCAGAATTAGAGTATGGATGTTAACAATGGCGACAATAAAATGAAAAGCTTCATGCTGAAATGCATGCTGGATATCAACAAATTACAAATCTCATCCATAACTCCCAGAATGCACTGTGGCATAAATACGTAAATAATGACCATTTTGACCATTTTCTTTGTTACCATTGTTGTGTTTCATACTTGTCTTGGTGTTTGTGTGTTTAAATCACACCATGGTTAATATTTAAATATACATTATTTCAAAATCTTTAGAATGAAAAACTGCTATGAGAGTGCTGGATATCATACTGTAGTATCACATTACTGAGGGAGAAAGATACTTCTGAGTAAGCACTTTATAGATGATGATGTTTGACATTATGTATCAATCACCATAGAAGAACTGCAACATGGTCTCTTCTTTGCCATGACAAAGATGCTTTAAACACACAAAGTTATAACAGCCAGAAAAAAATGAATAAGCTAAAATCAAGAGTCCAACTAAAACAAACATTGATCATCACAATGCTGACTTTAAATAAAACAAAGCCAACATCTAAACCTAAGTTAATAAATATCTCTAGAAGTAAGATGTAAGATGTCAAATGCAATTTTTAGGTTTCAAACAGATATTTTGATAGAGAGGATAAAGTCATAAATTGCACTTTTAAAGGGACATTCCACTTATTTTGAAAATATGCTCTTTCCAGCTCCCCTACACTGTAAAAAAAAATTGCTGTAGTTATGCAGCTGGTTGCCAGTAACTTTCTGTAGAAGATAAAGACTGAAAATGTCTCATGTTCATTTAACTTTGAACAAAGTGTTGACAGTAAATAACATAAATGTAAAATCTATAGTAAGTTACTGGCAGCTAGTTGCTGTAATTTCTACAGAGATTTTTTACAGTGTAGAGTTAAACATTTGATTTTTACTGTTTTGGATCTAGCGGTACCACTTTTAGCATAGCTTAGCATAATCCATTGAATCTGATTAGACCATTAGCATCACGCTAAAAAATAACCAAAGACTTTAGATATTTTTCCTATTTAAAACTTGACTCTTCTGTAGTTTGTGTACTAAGAGCAACGGAAAATTAAAAGTTGTGATTTTCTAAGTCGATATTGCTAGGAACTATACTCCCATTCTGGATTAATAATAATGGACTTTGCTGCTATAACATGGCTGCAGCAGGTGTAGTGATATTACACACTGCCCAAAAATAGTTCCCTTGGTAACTTTCAAAAGCAGAGGACTATTTTTAGGCATTGCATAATATTCAAATGTTTAACTCTAGGAAAGCTGGAAAATGTCCTTTTAACTCTGCTTCAGTGTTACTTTTTAACACTCTGTAGTGTGGACCCATATAAACACTAAGCAGTGTTAATTTAACACTTGGGATTTTGCTGAAAGGAAACACAGTGAACTTTATACATGATCCAGTTGAAAAGCAGATCAATGGTTTAGATGTAATTTTTTTCAAATCAAATCAAAGTTTATTTATAGAGCACCTTTTTTAAAACAGCAAGTGTTCACCAAAGTGCTGTACATACAGTATAAAATAAACAGTAGAACTGAAAAGCATAAAAAGAATAAAATAAAATAAAAACACAATAAAATATGCAATAAAAACAATAATGATCAGTAGCACACATTTAAAAAGAACTCATAACACACTGTAAAACCTAACAGTAAACTTAACTCAAACCATTTAAGGAAACCGGTTGCCTTAAACCATTTAAGTTTTAAAACACATACATTTAAGTATTGTGAACTTGAGTCATGTACAAGTATGCACTTATATTTAAGTAGTGTAAACTTAAATATATAAAACTAGTTTAAAGTGCATAACTGCATATGACTCAATTTGTTTAAGTTCACAGTACTCAAATGTATGTGTTTTAAAACTTAAATGGTTTACTGCAACCGGTTTCCTTAAATGGTTTGAGTTGAGTTTACTTCTGTAACTCTCTTACTGCATTATATGCTGCACTATACAAATATGTTTTTAAATGAGATTTAAAAACAGCAAGTGAAGGTGCCTGCCTAATGTACAACGGTAAATTATTCCAGAGTTTCGGGGCCGCTACTGCAAAGGCATGGTCACATCTGCTCTTTAATCTTGCATTGGGGGAGACTAAAAGCAGTTTCCCAGCAGACCTAAGTGATCTGGATGTAATAGATGGCTGGATGGCTGTAATAGATCTGAGAGGTATTTTAGAGCAGTGTTTTTATTGTTTGAATGTCATCTTTATATTCCTGTAGGTAATCCTTCTCTGGAGCCAGGCCTTAACTGTGCTGCATTAAACGCTGATAAAGCATCCAAGTGGGAAAGTCTGGCCTGCAGTAAGAAGTTAGGTTACATTTGCCGAAAGGGAAATTCAACAGATATCACACCTTCAACAGGTACACAGATTAACCTTTTGTGACTGCATGGTTCCATAAAGACACCATCCCAATACTAGCTTTTGAACCTTTTTTACTGCATGGTAATATATTATATATGTATAGATGTCATTAGCCTGTTATGCTGGCATCCCTATTTTTGAACATTTTCTGAAAAACGACAAACCCAAACTAAAACGTCTGCAGCTCTTAAACCCTAAGGTCTATAACAAAATACTTGTTATTTTGAATGTGGTTGCTTATGAATAAACTCCAGATTCCAGTCCTCATCCGTGTCAGCTGAAGGCCTATTTTACATCACAAGGAGACACACACACAAAGCAAAAGTGGATTTTAGTTTGAGTCATAAGACATACAACTTTTTGCTACACTGAAAAAAACAACTTGTAAAATTTACTTGTAAAAAATCCTCGTAACAATTTGCACAAACTTTTTTTAAGTAAAATTTACTGCTTTTTTATTGGTAAAACTTACCTACTAAAATCAAATAAAATGTACTTAAAATTGCATGATAAAACATATGTTAAATAATTAATTAAATGTTACTTAATTATTTTATTTAGAAGTTAGATTTATTTTAATCGTTTAGATAAAGTCTATTAGGTTTTTTTTGAAAATTGAAGCATTGCTGTCCTAATAATATTAAATAAATCTTATTTTCTGTTTGTTATTTTCTTTACATATTTCTATGGACCTAGTTATTTTTAGTGTTATAAATGGCATTATAACACAAAATTCATGACTGACAACAAGTGAGTCATTGAATAAACTTGATTCTGAACAGAAACACACACAAACTGTGTTTCTGACATGCATTATCAGCACTGTGGAGAAAATTACAATACAATGTTCTCAACAGGGTTCATGTAAAGAAACACTGATCACCTGAATGGTGACTTCACAAAATTATTATTTACAACAAAACAACATCAATAATATAAGAGCTTAAACCTTTATAACATTTTGCTAACAAATATTTAAGTAGTTAAAGTTCTTATCAGTTCTTATTCTGTGATAAAGCTTAAAAAATAAAAATATTCAGGCGCAACGAATTGTGGGTATTCCTTACAACATGGGCAAATAAATGTAAGTAAATTTTGATTAGATTTTTTAGTTTAATGGATTTAATATTTTTAAATAAAATGAACTAAGATTTTTTACTTGAATCTGCTGAAGTTTTTGATTCAAATTTACTTAATTATTTTAGGACTTTGTGCAGTGACTATAAAACAGTTAAATAATACAAGAAATATCTAATAAGACTTACTATTCCCACACAGTTCATTTTTTACATGAATTAATTGTGTATTTATCATCATTTTATCTAGTTCTCAATAAATGTTAATATTATTCTGTAGAAATTATGAGAGCTAATCTAATAAATATTACTACACCAAAAAATTCGTTTTTTCAGTGTATGTATTACAAACTATGATGTAATAAACATGAACAAACACACACACACACACACACACACACACACACACACACACACCCACACACACACCCACACACACACACACACACATTACATTAGTTATATTTATAATTACAAATGCTTTATGTTCGCCAAATAACTTATGTTTATAATCCCCAGCATTGCTGGTAATACTCATATTTTCCCCACATATCTTATTTTCTTGTTTTTAGTTTTTTAATTCTATTCACCCCATTCCCATAGCCATAAATATTCATACCTGTCAACCCTCCCGTTTTTCCCGGGATTTCTCCCGTATTTTACCATTAATTCCCGCCATCTTCCCGTCTAAACGGTTTCCCGTATTTCTCCCGTATCTTTAGTCTTTCTATAACTAATCCCCAGCATTGCTGGTAATACTCATATTTTCCCCACATATCTTATTTTCTTGTTTTTAGTTTTTTAATTCTATTCACCCCATTCCCATAGCTATAAATATTCACACCTGTCAACCCTCCCGTTTTTCCCGGGATTTCTCCCGTATTTTACCATTAATTCCCGCCATCTTCCCGTCTAAACGGTTTCCCGTATTTCTCCCGTATCTTTAGTCTTTCTATAACTAATCCCCAGCATTGCTGGTAATACTCATATTTTCCCCACATATCTTATTTTCTTGTTTTTAGTTTTTTAATTCTATTCACCCCATTCCCATAGCTATAAATATTCATACCTGTCAACCCTCCCGTTTTTCCCGGGATTTCTCCCGTATTTTACCATTAATTCCCGCCATCTTCCCGTCTAAACGGTTTCCCGTATTTCTCCCGTATCTTTAGTCTTTCTATAACTAATCCCCAGCATTGCTGGTAATACTCATATTTTCCCCACATATCTTATTTTCTTGTTTTTAGTTTTTTAATTCTATTCACCCCATTCCCATAGCCATAAATATTCATACCTGTCAACCCTCCCGTTTTTCCCGGGATTTCTCCCATATTTTACCATTAATTCCCGCCATCTTCCCGTCTAAACGGTTTCCCGTATTTCTCCCGTATCTTTAGTCTTTCTATAACTAATCCCCAGCATTGCTGGTAATACTCATATTTTCCCCACATATCTTATTTTCTTGTTTTTAGTTTTTTAATTCTATTCACCCCATTCCCATAGCCATAAATATTCATACCTGTCAACCCTCCCGTTTTTCCCGGGATTTCTCCCGTATTTTACCATTAATTCCCGCCATCTTCCCGTCTAAACGGTTTCCCGTATTTCTCCCGTATCTTTAGTCTTTCTATAACTAATCCCACGTTAGTGTATTTGTTGTTTGCTACATTCACCTCCGGTATAGCAGACGGCAGTATATCTGTAACATTTCACTCAAATGACACCTGCCAATGTAACAAGAAGAAAAAAGCTTCCTAGGCAGGGCCGTGCACAGGGGGGTGCCCCGTGGCTAGAGCAACTGCCCTTCTGCCCTAATCGGCTGAGGTGCCCCTCTCGCCAACCCCAGTCAAAGTGTTCTGTTACTGCTCGTCTAAAGATACACTGTTTCTGGTAATCCACTTCGTGATTTCCCGCCCGCTCCGCAGCATCTCTCACAATCTGTGTCCACTCTTTGAAGGGCGAAGACGACAGTTTGTTTTATGAACAGGTAGATTCATTACATTACCTCAGTTGTTGAGCTGCTCAATTAGTAATTTGGTAGTTTGAAGCCGAGAGAGGTCGTGTTCTATATTTATTTTTGCTTGCTTGTGTTCTCATGATCACTACTTAATTCGTTATCTTTTAGCTTTAATCACATCACAAGAATAAAACTTTTGTTATGTCGAGATCACGAGAAAACAAGCTGCTGTTTTCTCGTGATCTCGACATAACAAAAGTTGTATTCTTGTGATGTGATTAAAGCTTACGTGTACTCAATAGAACATCATTTTTAGACAGCAAAAGCATATTTAGCAAATTAGCATGGATGAACAAATGAGATTTTACTTCAGGGATTCGCTCAAGATGAAACAGATTTGCCAATAATTGACCATTTGATAGCGCGGTGAATTTAGGGACCGTCTTTAAAGTACTCCATATACGTTTCTACTTTAAACAGCATTAAAATTGAATAACTTAAAGTCAACAAACAGTCACAAAACCAACTGTAAAGTGTTTGTGGTTGTCAACTATAATGCACACTTTTTTAGATGTTTTATATTTATTCAAATAAACTGTTAAAGGCACACAAGGCAAGTCTGAGTTTTATTTCTCTACTAGCTCCCCCTAGTGTCTGGGAGTAAATGCTTTCTATATCTGAGACTTTACAAGACTGAAGGACACCGGGTCGGATACAGCGAACTTGCAAGGGGGGTATTCTTCCTATAGACGGTAGTGTCATGGTCCTGTCTTCAGGTCACAGTTTTTAAGTCTTAGTGACAGGATCATGGCAGTCCCATGTTTTGTGTGAGAGCACTGGCTTTGTTTATTCCTAGCCATGTGCTTTCGGTCTCGTCTCTTGACCCCGCCCCTTGTTTCCTCATTAATTATCCCATTATTGTTTGATTCATGTCACCTGTTCCCCTCTTGATTTGCTCCCCTATTTAATGCCCTTGTGTTTGTTGTCTTGTGCAGATCCGTTTTGTTAATACCTATACTTACCTGTGTAATTTGATGTAAAGAGTATTTGTCAAGTTTATGGTTCTTGTATTGTTGGTATCCTAGTCTTGTTCCAGTCTTGTTCATTGTAGTCTTAGTGTTGCCTTGTTTTACCCCCTCGTGGGTCTTTTGTTTTGGAGTTTTTGTTGCAATAAAAGTATTTTAAGTTCATCTACGCCTGCGCCTGGGTTCCCTTCCTCTCTCCTCTTGGAGATTCCTGACAGAACGGATCTGCCAACAAGGAACCCAGCAGGCCACCATGAACTCTTCACTTTCTGCCCGCCGAGCTCAACAGGCCCATGTGCTCTTCGGCCTCCAGCAAAAGGGGGTCGAGATAAAGAGGTTTGCCTTGGACTTTCTAGGATCTGCTCAGGGCTCTGGTTTTGGTGATCAAGAACTGAAGCTGATCTTTAATAGCTGCCTGGATGAACCCCTTACCACGTCCGTGCTAAGAACCCTGAAACCTCTCAGCTTCCCCAACATGGTAGCTTTCTTGGCGGACCGTGAATCCAGGGGTCATACGAGAGCTGGCCGGCCCCCACAACTTCCTGCTGTCCCGGAGGATCGCATCCTGGCGGTAGCATCATTTGAGGATTCTGCACCATCTACCTTGACTCCCGAGAGCCCTGCCCCACCAGTCTGCCTTCCTCAGAAGCGAGGGCGTAGGGCATCTTGGGAGTCTACATCTGAGGGGTCTTCCACAGAGCTTGCCGCTACCACTGCGGTGTCCACCTCACCTGCCACGGCCTCAGCTCCAAGACCAAGGAGAAAAAAGAGGAGGAAAGGAGCTACCCATCCTCCATCTCAGTCTCTTCCTGGGTCTTCTGCAGCACCCCTTGTCTCACTGACTCCGCAGCCAGCTGCAGTGCCCCCTGTCACGGCTACACAGCCAGCTGCAGCGCCTTCTGTTTCGCCCCCTGGATCAGTGGCCCATGTCTCATCTCCGCTGCCTGCCGCAGCGCCCCCTAGCATGGTCCCTGTCTCGTCATCGCTGCCAGCCACAGCGCCCCCTGTCTTACCGGCTCCTGTGTCTGCCCCTTTCCTGCCTGGAGACCCCGCTTTGTTCCCCTTTGTGCCTCCTGTTCTCCCTGTCTCAGCTGTACCTCAGTTTGTCCCCCCTGAAACTGCTCCTCGTGTGTCCGCTGCAAAGCCTGTCAGTCCCACATCCCCTGCTAAGCCTGTCCGGACCCCCCGCTCCCAACCTTGCCCTGCACCCCCTGGACCAAGGACTTCTACCCCTTCGAGGTCTACCCCATCTGGACCTCCCCCAATGAACTTTCTTGTTCCCCCACCTCCCCTCCCATTAATGATGTTTTTGTTATGTCACCCAAACCCTGTTATTGTTTGTTGTTGTTTGCCATTGTGTTTGTGTATTATGTTTTATTGGTTTTTTTCAGTCTCACAGTATGTCTTGTCACGTGTCTAGTGTGTTCCCCTTGAGGGACGCCAGGTGGCGTCCCTTGAGGGGGGGTACTGTCATGGTCCTGTCTTCAGGTCACAGTTTTTAAGTCTTAGTGACAGGATCATGGCAGTCCCATGTTTTGTGTGAGAGCACTGGCTTTGTTTATTCCTAGCCATGTGCTTTCGGTCTCGTCTCTTGACCCCGCCCCTTGTTTCCTCATTAATTATCCCATTATTGTTTGATTCATGTCACCTGTTCCCCTCTTGATTTGCTCCCCTATTTAATGTCCTTGTGTTTGTTGTCTTGTGCAGATCCGTTTTGTTAATACCTATACTTACCTGTGTAATTTGATGTAAAGAGTATTTGTCAAGTTTATGGTTCTTGTATTGTTGGTATCCTAGTCTTGTTCCAGTCTTTGTTTAGTATAGTCTTGTTCATTGTAGTCTTAGTGTTGCCTTGTTTTACCCCCTCGTGGGTCTTTTGTTTTGGAGTTTTTGTTGCAATAAAAGTATTTTAAGTTCATCTACGCCTGCGCCTGGGTTCCCTTCCTCTCTCCTCTTGGAGATTCCTGACAGGTAGGGGCGGGCGAGAGAGTCTTCATTCGTCATGTAATGAGTCATTTAACCATATACCGACTTACGAAGATGATTTATTAACATAAAAATGCTGCCTTGTGTCCCTTTAAATACTATTGAAGATAGAAACGTGTACAGTGCACTTTAGAGATGGTCCCTAAATTCACGAACATCAAACTTTATTTATTTATTAAGTCTATTGACAATTAGCTACGCGTGGTAACGGCGAAGACCCCATATGCATCAGCAGTCCACTTCAAAATAAATGAAATATTATGGACAGGAAATTACATTATGGCATTTGGATTATAAAACAAGCAAAAATAAATAAATAGGGTAAGCAAAAAAATCTTGAAAATTTAGCTTACCCCATTGGCAGATTATTATTATTTTTTTGCTTGTTTTAAGCACAAAATCACTTAAATTTGATATTTTTGGTCTAAAAACTAGATTAATTTTCCTGGGTCATTTTTCTCATCAGGAAAAAGCATCTTAATTGAAGAATTTTTCGATATTTTGTATGAAAACAAGACAAAAATACTACAAAAAATTCTGCCAACACCTCACTTGCTGTTATCGTTTCTTTTTTCTAGCCTCATCTCTACATTCTCTGTCAAAAAAGAAAAAACCCTTGGCTATGTATAATGTCTTAGCCTCAGTGGCGGAGCT
Organism: Paramisgurnus dabryanus; assembly: GCF_030506205.2. Lineage (NCBI taxonomy): Eukaryota > Metazoa > Chordata > Actinopteri > Cypriniformes > Cobitidae > Paramisgurnus > Paramisgurnus dabryanus. The sequence goes on from NC_133338.1 coordinate 55,481,965, forward strand.
AGACTTTTAAAACTGGGGTGGCAAAGGGGTGGCAAGGTATTATTTTGGGGGGTCAATATACAAAGTGTTCAATTACACTAAAAATAAATTATTTTCCACAAAATGTATATAGATTAAATTAAAGTTGTTTATTTTCCTAAATGTACACAATTATAGCCTATATGTATTAAGTATACAGCAAAAATACTACAACTGGGATCTGTTTGGCCCTGATTTGCTCCTGACTTCTGCTTCTTTAGAAAGAAGTTGGTAATATTGCTTTTTCTCTTCATTCTGCTGTCCCTAAAGGAAAACTTGGTTACACACCTCATGAAGAAACCAAATTTTGGAAAACATTTCTTGTTTTTATTTACCATATGTACACTGTTACTAATAATACAAATACTAAAGTAATACATTACGACAAGATCTGAGTATATTGAGGTCTAGCCTATTTGACAACACAAGGAAAATTGCTTAAAGACATCTAGACATGTTATGTGAAGGGAGGATGGAACGAGATTCCGTAAACTTTAATGAAATGATGTAAATAGACTTCTGTCCCTCACATTAAGCTATGGAATGGCTTCAGATGACTTTGTGAAATTATAATCCAACCCTCTCAAACCCAAGTCACCCAAACTGACGTGAAAAAGCGTGAGGCACAGAAAAGCGCGCTGTTACATCCCTGTACTATCTCCACGGTGGTTTTATTAAGTTCAATATGCTGCATTACACGTGCCAATATAAATAAGCCTACCTAATGTCTGTGATTGTTGCTGAACATTTGCTAACGACATGTTTTTTATTGTTTTGAGCATCTTTACGCAGGCATGACAGTATTAGTCAGTTCCCTTTCAGTCGGTCACTACGACGTCACGTCGTGACCGACGAATTGGGAACTCGCTTAGAGAGACCAATCTGCTTCGTTTACTACTAAAACGCCAATGAACTTGGCATTGAGATATTTGCATAATGCTGGCGCCGCCCCGCCAGGTGCCTTTATAAGCAGCAGGTGCAAATAGGGAAATTAGCTTTTTCGCTTCGAAAGCCGGCTTTATCTGCTACTGAGAAGCTACTCTCTGCTCTTCTGGGAACGGTTGCTGAAGTTGATTGACAAGCAGTACTAACACAGCGGACGCTCGCAGTATTCCACGGCTCTGCATCTTTTTTGTATTGAGTTTAGTGTGTGCGTTGCCTTCCCTGTGCGCATCATCAGCTGAGCACCTAAAGAGTGATTTCCCTAAAAGAGTGATACGTGAGAGCTCTGTGTCTTTTTAAAGGCAGCCACTCTCTCGTATATGCGGAGATCAGCGTCCTTTTCAGGATAGCTTTTTGCCCGTGCGATCTTGGATGTGAGAAGTATAAGGGTTCCAGTGACGGTCACGAGCGCTGTCTTCGTGCTCAGGCATCGAGCACTCCGGGGCTGCATTCGTGGAGAGTTTCTGTTCTCTCTGTGAGAGCATAACCCTCTTTGATTGCGGAGACGACTGTCGTTTCTACGGGAACGCTGTCCGCGCCTTTGCAGTGCTGACGCCGCCATGGTGCGGCTGTCAAGCGCTCGCAGGGCGCCCTTCGCGTCACTACGCTAAGTAGGACGGAGGATGCGTCCTCCACCTACCGGCCTTCTCATCCTCAGCCGGTTGAGGCCCCGGTGGAGACTGCAGAGTCGTGTTCTACGATGTCTGCCGAATCCATTGGACCTCCTTCTGGTCCCGTCACTTCTGCAGCATCAGAGCGGTGTCCATTTTTCCTCCGAGGCAGAGTCGTTCCGGAGATGGCGGCCGTACCCGCGAGCGGCGGAGACGGTAGAGTTGGAAAGGTTAACCCCTCTCCGCCCGAACCGTCCCGCCCACATGATTGGTACTTCGGAGCTGCTCGGGCCTCTCGGTCCTCGCCTCCTGTGCCTTTCTTTCCCGACGGCACGAAGAGCTGACGTGATTTGCGGCCGTCCGGCCATTCAGCTTCACCCCTCATCTCCCTCACCAACGGAGCCGCTAAGGGCGGGGACCCCTTCAGTGGAGCGGGATGCGTTCCTGGAGGGACCACCCAACCCTTCCCTCCCGTGTTTGTAGACAGTCGTCCGGTTACGGACGCTGCCCATCAGGCATGCCGGAGAGGCGGCTTCGGCCCTGCACGCAATAACGTTGCTGCAGGCTCACCAAGGATTTACGAGGGAGCCCGCGACCTTCAGTCGTGCGATGTCCACCACAGTGGTTCAAGATCGCCACCTTTGGCTGTGTCTGGCTGACATGACGGACGCAGACGAGAACAACTTTAATGCTCCTGTCTCACAGACCGGCCTCTTCGGCGAGCCAGGGGAGTCGTACAGCTCCGCTGCGCAGACTGAGGCGATCTCCTAGGTCATGCCCCGGCGGAAGAGAGCTGCCCTTGGTCCACCACGCCGGCTCCTCAGTCTGCCTCTCGCCGTCGGCGTCCTGCGGCGACCACCTCCGTTCCCCTCCTCGGACCCCATCTCGGCAGCGCAGGGGAACCGGTCGTCAGCAGCTCGCCCCGCCCGCTTAGCCGCTTCCCGTGAAATTCGGGAGTTTAAGTGGCCAGTGAAGGGCGACCCGGATTGGCAGAGGATCACTCTTCAGGAGATGGAGCTCCTTCCCCCGATAGAGGGTCGGGTGGAAAATCCTTGGTTTGCATATGTTCCACCGGCTGTTCGGCCGGTACCCACTTAACCACACATAAGAGTGCATTCCTCTTCCCTCTCTAGGTCTCCGGAGGATCGAGAGAGCCGTGAGCGGGTACACACCAGCTCCCCTACCTCTCCTCTATCGCCAGCGGGTGACCTGAGGAGTCCGAGCTCTCCGCTGAGGAGACCGGACCACCAGCACCCTCATCGGAGTCTGCGCCCTCCGTAGAGGAGACCAGACGACCGTTACCCTCAGCGGGCTCAGGTCAGTGTCACACACACATACTGTAGATGTTTATGCTGTCACAGCAGACGCACCGGCAGTCCCACCTGTCTCGCTTCGCTGCCCCACCGCGGGTACTTCGGTAGTGTCGTTATTTCTCCTCGTACGGTGCCTGGGTGCTTGGCTTCAGTTCCCAGCCCGTTTCGTTGGGTTTTACGCACGATCCGCCTCGGTTACGAATCCGGCACACCCCAAAATTCGGGCTTTCGTTTCACTGTGGTGAAAGCGTCCGATGCACATGTACTGCGTGCAAAAGTCGATATCCTGTTGGCGAAGGATGTTCGAGCCGGTCCCTCTTACCGAGATGATGATGATAGGGTTTTTCCAGCCTTTATCTCATAGTACCCAAAATACGCGGCGGGTTACGATCGATTTGATTTACGCACCGGCTCTACGAAGGTGTTCTTTTTGGATGATAACGCCGAGGCTCGTATTTCAATATTCAGATCGGTTTGCAGCCTTAGACCTGTAAGACGTGTACTTTATGTGTCCATCTCCCCTCGCTTTAGACCGTTTTTTCGCTCTGCGTCGTGGGGTGGGCATATTAATACTAAGTGCACCATTCGAGCTGTCTCTCTCTCTCCGTGTCTCCATAGTCACGGCATTAAAATGTCAGAGAGAGAGCGTTGTTCGCATTCTGCTTTTAGCTACGTCGACTTATAATAGCCCGTTCTTGGCAGACGTGCGCGAACACAGAGAGTTAATGCTTCGGCATCTCGCTCGTTTAAGTCTTCAGGTCGGCTGGGAAAGAGCAACTTTGCCCCGTGCAGAGGATCCTTTTTCTCAGTATGGAAATAAGACTCGATCGACTAATTGGCGTGTTTAACAAGAGCGCGCAACCAGTCAGTTCTGACTTGCCTCGGTTTAATTCGAGGGAAGTACGCGGTCCCTCTGAAACAATTTCAGAAGCTCCTGGACATATGACAGCATGCTGCGGCTGTGACGCCGCCCGAGCTGCTTCATATGAGACCGCTTCAGCGTTGGCTTACGATCGAGTCTCGAGGAGAGCGTGGCACACCGACATAAACCGTGTACACATTACACCTGCGTGTCATTTCAATTTTTCCCCGTGGTAGACCCGGCATTTCCGATAGAAGATATGCCCCTGAGGGGTCTCCTGGCATTCTGTATATTGCAATGCCCTCAGCACGGGATGATCAGCCACGTATGACGGGCTTGCAGTCTCAGGGGTGTGCATAGCACCCCAACTGCCGCGAGCGGTGCGCTGTATATCTGGGACTTGTACGCTCCGCTATGGAGATGCGAGGGAAGGATGTATTAGCCGACACCAATAACATTGCGACTGCTGCGTTATTTACCGTTAAGGCGGTTTTGCGCTCTCGTCACCTGTCGCATCTCGCTCGTCACCTCCTCCTTTGGAGTCAGAAGCATCTGAGGTCCCTTCGTGCCATTTACATCCCGGGTTCGCTCAATACAGCGGCAGACGCGCTTCCCGAGCTGCGCCCCCGGCGAATGGCGACTCCACCTCCAGACGGTCCAGCTAATTTGGAAGAAGTTCGGTTGTGCGTAGATAGATCTGTTTGCGTCGCCGGACGATACCCACCGTCGCCTATTTTGTTCACTAACCGAGGGCAGCATCGGCGTGGATGCGTTGTCACACAGCTGGCCGCGGGGGGTGCGTAAATACGCATTCCTTCCAGTGAGCTTTATTGCGCAGACACTGTGCAAAGTCAGGCAGGACGAGGAGAGCCTTTTATTAGTCGCCCCGTACTGGACTACCAGGAATTGGTTTTCAGAGTTAATGCTCCTCGCGACAGCCCCTCCCTGACGATTTCCCCTGAGGAAAGACTTTCTTTCTCTAGGAAGGGGCACATTATGGCACCCGCGCCCCGACCTGTGGGATTTCCATGTATGGTCGTTGAGCGCGCGCAAGGTTTAGGTGATTTATCGCAAGCGGTATCTAACACCATCGACGCGGTTCGAGCACCGTCCACAGGACGGGCTTACGCGCTTAAAGAAACCTTTTTCGTCACCCTGTGCTCTTCGCAACGCGAGGACCCCAGAGAATGCCCATTAACATTGTGCTTTTATATCTTTAACATAGGTTAGATGGTAGGCTGTCCCTCCGCCATTAAAGTTGATATCGCCGCTATTTCTGCTCATCACTCTCTTATCAACGGCAGATCAGTTGGCCAGCATGATTTAATTATTACATTTTAAGAGGCGCTCGCAGGCTAAACCCCTCGCGCCCTCCCTCTTTCCTCCTGAGACCTGTCCATGGTGCTGAAGCCTTCAGGTCTTCCTTTTGAGCCTTTGCAGTCTACGAGTCTGATGTTTTTATCAATGAAAACTCTGACCCTGATAGCATTGGCCTCCATGAGAGAGTAGGGGATTTACATGCATTCTCTGTTGACGATTCGTGCTTTTAGTTTGGTCCTGCTGTCTCACTGAGACCCAGACCAGGCTACGTGCCCAAAGTTCCCACCACTCCCTTCAGAGATAAGGTGGTGAGCTTGCAAGCGCTGCCCCCGGAGGACGCAGACCCAACCATGGCTTTGTTGTGCCCCGTACGCGCACTGCGACTCTACGTGGATCGCACGCAAAGCCTCAGGACCTCAGACCAGCTCTTTGTTTGTTATGGTGGCCAGCAGAAAGGGAAAGCTGTCACTAAGCAGAGGATGTCTCATTGGATAGTTGATACTATCGCCCTGGCTAATAATCTTCAGGGTATTCCTTGCCCCTTTAATTTGAGAGCGCACTCCACACGGAGTGTTGCCTCATCTTGGGCTTTAGCTCGTGGTTCCTCGCTAACAGACATCTGTAGAGCTGCTGGTTGGGCGACACCTAATACGTTCATTACATTTTACAGTGTTCGTATCGAGCCTGTATCCTCACCAGGGGGAGCACGGAGAGCAGTCTCGCAGGTCGGCTTGCAGCCTCCAACTGAGGCTCCTAATTGAGTTTCAGTATGGAAGGCCATCAGAGCAAAAATGCGTAATGGTTTGAATTGCTCTTCCTCCGATGCCTTGGCAGCCTTTGTTGCGGAGCATTGGCTGTCAGCCTCTCACTAGCTGTATTCTTACGAACCTACGTGTTTGGCTTGGGCTCCACATTGTGTCCCACAGGGGTTCCTTTGTGAGTATTATTCCGTGGGGTTAATCCTACCAGCCCACGTTTCCCTTAGCAGAGCACTGCTTTGCTTACACAGCCACGGGTGTCATTTTTACCTCAACTACGGTTGACTTTCGCCCACCAATAGCCCTTAACGGGGCGGTGGCTTCCGCAGCGTCCCTATACCGCTCAGATAGGGCGCTTCCCAGTCGCTGGCACTACTGTGGGGTTAAAGGAACATCTAGTGCCCGGCCTTCTGCCTTAAAACCTAATTCTCCTTCTCCTTAAGTGGAACCGGAGGGCTTTACGCAGACACTGGAAGAGGTCAGCCCTCAGTGGCGTTTTGGTAGGGATTCCCAATTCGTCGGTCACGACGTGACGTCGTAGTGACCGACTGAAAGGGAACGTCTCGGTTACGGATGTAACCCTCGTTATCTGAAGGAGGGAACGGAGACGTCACGTCCCGTCGCCACAGGGCTGCTCCCTGCTGTTTATCGACCGGTCACTTTCTCCCGGCTTTCTCAGCGAAAAGAAGCTAATTTCCCTATTTGCACCTGCTGCTTATAAAGGCACCTGGCGGGGCGGCGCCAGCATTATGCAAATATCTCAATGCCAAGTTCATTGGCGTTTTAGTAGTAAACGAAGCAGATTGGTCTCTCTAAGCGAGTTCCCAATTCGTCGGTCACGACGTGACGTCTCCGTTCCCTCCTTCAGGGAACGAGGGTTACATCCGTAACCGAGACGTTTCACAAGACTAGTAATGCTCATTGAAGTATTAATGCCAAGCACTACAGTGCAACGTCTCCCTTACTTCCCGTTAAAACAGTACTTTGTTTAATTTAAAACCCATAAAAGCCGTACATACCAGCAAAACGGTCTTCATTGATCCTGTGTGTGCTGCCGCGTTATGTTTTGGAGCACGAAGGAGCTGCGTGTCAGCTTAACCAATAGGATTGTTCGACTTCAAGCGGCGCCTCAAGAATTGAGGATTACGTCAAAGTACGGATTACGTCAAAGTACGGAGCAAAATCATACGGAGGAGTTTGCTTTTAAGTCGCTCTCGTGAAACTTTGACGTCACCGGCTGTCGGTTCTTGCGGTGCCGCATGAAGTCGAACAAGCCTGATGAAAAGTGTAGCAGCAACAGCACGCTTGTGCGTGCTGCGCATTCACGTCCGCTGGGAGATATGAGAAATGTTCGTAAAAATCAAACAGTGTAATGTTTTCAGCGGGGTGGCAACAGGGGTGGCAAGGACTTCATCTGGGGTGGCATTTGCTACCCCAATTAGCCCTCTGGCTCCGCCACTGCTTAGCCTTGATGTATTGCTGTTCTTGTGCTGCTCTAATTGCTTTTATTGTTACATTTGTAAGTCACTTTGGAAATAAGCGTTTGCTAAATAACTAAATGTAGATTTAATAACGAGAAGAGGATAGGGCCTAGAACTGATCCCTGTGGTACACCATATAAAACCTCTTTCATTAGTTTTGTGGGAACACACACACAGAGCCCATATTCAGTTAATGTTATACGTCTCTCTCTCTCTCTCTCTCTCTCTCTCTCTCTCTCTCTCTCTCTTTCTTAGGTGTAGGTCTGCCTAACTTCTGTCCAGTGGCGTGGGTGCCGTATGCCGGCCAATGTTATTATCTGCAGCGCACAAATAAGACGTGGAGTGATGCTTTGGCCGCGTGTCACAAAGAAGGATCAGATCTGGCCAGCATTCACAACATAGAAGAACACAGTTTCATCATATCTCAGACTGGATACAGTACGTCTGTGCAACTAAATTGCATTAGTAACACACACAAAAACCTACACGTTCGTGTCTGACAAAAGAAATATATAAAACAATATAAATGTGAACAGCTGAGCATAGAAAGTAAATTTGACGCAATTACCTGTCCCATAAGCCACTTTTGGCACCATATTGGACAGTACAGGACTGTACTTAAACACAACGGTAGAACTGAGGTGTTTTTTGGTTAAAAAACACTATAACATTAATATTTCTACCCAGTGCTTGATATAAAATGAAATATGAATATTAGTGTGCTTTTTAGAAATACCACAGCTCTCCTGTTTACTTCGGTTTGTTTGTAGATCGTTCTTGCAAGGTCCAATATGGGGGTGACCTTGACAATAAAGCACATAGGCTTAAGCCTGTTTGGCAACATACAAATAAAGCAATCATTGACTGTTTATTTGATTATCAAAATAATTGTTATTGTGCACCTCATATAATTTAAAGGCACACCGCAGAACTTTTTGGGCACTAGGGGGCGCTAGACATGTATTTTTTCATTTGAAGTCATCCATGGTTTTTGGTTTGGATATATCCGAATACGCTTCTCCACTGTTACACTTTCAGTGCAACTTTTTATGTAGGACAGAACAGTCTCTGTGTACTCCTGTAGGTCAAGATGATCAAATATGCTCCACTCTGTGTGCTCAAAACAATCTTGAAGCTGAGAGAGTGCTCCTTCAGGCCAGATTTGTATGTTCGGAATGTTGTGACAGCGGTGTCACAACATTCCGCAGGGTATAGCCAGATCACTGGGTTCACCCTGGATTATTGTCGGGTCTACCAGACCCGACAATAATCCAGGGTGAACCCGGTGATCTCGCTATACTCTGCGGAATGTTGTGACACCGCTGATACTCCGTTGTAATATCCACCCGGGATGAGAATCCCACCTTCCTCAGCATAGCTTGATTGTAGATATATTTTGTTTCACTCCTACTCCCTCTAACACTCAATAATATCCATACAATTATAAAAACAAAACACTGAGACCGAGAGCCAAAAGCTGCTGCGTCTGTGCGCGCCGCCATCTTGAACTACCCAGACAGACAAAGTTGCTCTCTACACTCCTTAAGTAGCCTCCAGCAAAATTCACGTGAAAAAAAATGTGTTGAGGAAGTGGAGGAAGTGACGTATGCAGTAAAGCAGTCGAATTTTGTAGGTTTTTTTTGTGCTCTGGTTACTACCCGAAACCCTAAGTTTTAAAGTATGAGTAAAAGCGATACAGACCCCGTCAGGCTATGGTAGACATGTCATTCAACCTATTTAAAGTCGATGTATTATCACAAGGGTCTTGAAAATGTATTATCAAGGTTGAAAAATTACATGGTGTCGCTTTAATATCAGTTGGTAATATAAAATTGAGTGTTGTTGTTGTTGTGTAGTGTCGACTGATGAGCTCTGGATTGGTCTTAATGATCAAAGGATTCAGAATCTGTTTGAGTGGTCAGATAGATCACACGTCACCATTACTAAATGGTTTGTTGGAGAACCTTCACACATCACAAATCGAATGGAGGATTGTGTTCTTATCACAGGACAGGTGGGTAGTTTTTATTTACTTTTTGCATCTTGTTCTCACTATAGTTTCTTTCTGATTGATTTATGTTCATAATTCTTCATTAGTGATGCTTTACATTTGTGTAATAGGAGGGAAAGTGGTCAGATCATCTGTGTGAGTCAGCTCATGGTTACATCTGTAAGAAGAAAGCTTCCATTAAACCTGAAGGACCTCCAGAGGTCATTAGTCCTGGATGTCCAGCTGTGAGTCTGCATCACCTCATACTCTTTATTTTACTTAAACATTTAATAATAAAGATCCACTAATAAACACAATAAAGTCACACAATCAACACACTGACAAATTACAAATCAAAGCCAAGTAAAATCAGTTATATGACATGTATCATAAATGTATCTTCAGTCTATTTGTTAATATATTTTAACAGTTTCTGTGTGTTTTCTGTCTGTTATGTGGTCATGAGAAGTTGACAGAGTGGTGTTGTTATGTATTAAGTGTCATTAAGTGTAAATATACAGATGTAAATTGTATATAAGGGACATTTGGTGATAGTGAGAATGTGTTTTTACAGGGTTGGTTTAGGTTTGGCTATTACTGTTATAGCGTTGCCATGGAAACCAAAACTTTTGATGATGCCAAACTGACGTGTGAGCAGACCGCAGCTAACCTGGTTGATGTTGGCAGCAGGTGAGTAGATGATATTTAGTAATACTTTACTAAATTACAGTAAGATGAATAATACAATGTGGTATCTTTGCTATTAGATATGAGAATGCGTTTCTCATCAGTCTGGTTGGTCTTCGACCTGAGAAATATTTCTGGATTGGTTTGTCTAATACTCATCAGACTGAGCAATTCCAGTGGATCAATGGTGAAAAAGTCAAGTTTACACACTTTAATGTAGGAATGCCAGGTATGTTGATGAGTTTCATTGTGTTCGGTCTGTGTGACATCAATCAAAGTCAAATCTACAAGAGTTTAACTTCTCACATCTTTGTATTTTCACACTCAGATAAGCACCGAGGTTGTGTAGCAATGTTAACAGGAACTTCAGCAGGATTATGGGATGTATTGGCCTGCAACACTAAACAGAAATACATCTGTAAGAAAATGGCAGAAGGAGTCACAACAACCCGAGAGCCTCCGACCACACAACCTCTCAGCTGCCCGGATAATTGGATCAAAAAAGATCCAGGAAATTGTATTCGGGTAAATGTGAAGACATACAATTCTCTTGAAACACTGAGCTGTGCAGCTAAATTTTGTTCAGGATAATCACAGTTTTCATACTGTATGTATTTCTTAGGTCTACAGAAAGCAGAAGGATGAGAAGAAGACTTGGTTTGAAGCGCGTGACTTCTGTCGAGCTGTTGGTGGTGATTTAGCGAGCTTTCATTCAGAAAAGGAAATTAATGTGTTACCGTAAGTACTCACAAGTTCTAACACACAGAATCTATTCTTTATTATCATTATTATTAGTGTGTAAGGTTATGCGAGCAGGGTTACATACAGTTATTTATCATTTCATGAGTTAGTAAAAGAAACATTATTTTGTGTATTTGGTATAATACAGTGTGTTTGCGTGGTTTATGGTTTAAAAACACATTATTTTCCACCAGGGCTTTGAACCAAAAAATTTTCCCAATTGGTTCGTTCCGAACAGAAACAGTATTTTAACGTTTCTGGTTTTCGGTTCAACCCTAAAGTGGCATTCCTGAACCGGTTAGAACAAAAATATAAAGTTCCCGAACCGGTTAATAACGTTCCATGTCAGTTGTGGGACACAAATAAATAGGCTGATCATTAGGACATTAAACTTAAATTATTAGTCTACATAATTTTCCTTAAGTCTCTATCTTGTCATCAAACATTTAAAAGGCTACATTATGTAAGCGGCATAACTGTAAATCTGACATGCCTACATTTGTTCAGTTCACTTAAACACCTGACACACAGAGACGGAGGACAAATGCCAAACGGCGCTTTGGGAAGAAGATTCAGCATAAACAGTCGCTCCACATAAAGTGAAAATTACGTTGTTTTTCAGTGCTTTATTCGCCAAATGTATTTTATAGATCAAGAGTTCTGATCTTTAAAGAGCATAGGGATAATCACGTTTGATTGGAGTTGGACCGGACACATTCAACCGCATGGGCGTCTGTGTGTATAGAAAATTGTTCACTTTAGCGCCTTTTTGCGGTTAAATTGTTTAAAATCACTTTAGTGTTAACATTTGCAAGCCTTTGAAACACGTGCAAATGATCAACTTTCACCCTATTTAAATTTGCGTATTAATCCGCGAATTACATGTGAGCCGAACCGTGGGTCATGATCTGTACAGATCACAGATCAACTGCGATCCGCTACACCACTAATTAGTATTAAAAAAACAAACATCTTGAGATACTTGGTAGCCTACAATATTTCCCTCTTATGATTGAGCATTAGAGACTTGGGCTTGAGTAGGCTACTTGCTAGTGGCAAGCTTGTCATTTCTCTGATGAGTCAACGACGACCGGAAGTGAACTTCACCGAGTCATATTGCACAGAAACCTTTTCAAAGAACTGAAAAAATAACAGTATTAACCGGTTACCATTATTTTCAATTAATGGGTCTGTTCTGGAACATATATTTTTGGAAAGTTTCTGGTTTCGTTTCTGTTCCTTGCAAAACATCAAAAGTTTCTGGTTTTCCTTTTCATTCCTTGAACCGGTTTAAAGCCTTGTTTTCCACATTCCGTACATTTTTATAGCTCCAGATTTTAATCTCTTCGTGAAACGCACAGATTTAAAAAGCTCTGTGTCCCAGATTGGCCAGCTAATCTGTACGTTGTGATTGGCCTGAATACCTTTGACGTCAGCAGGAAATGTGACGCTCCTTAGCATGTTTGTAAGATTCGCTCACAATGCAATGCTAACAGGAGTTACTTACAGGCTGTGAGTCTGAAGCGGGAGGAATTATGATAATGTCGGTCTTTACTTCATCACCAATGCCAGGAAGTAAACTGTTGCCTTCAATCCATGTGTTTGTTGAAGATTTACGTTTGAGATGATAACTTGCATCATCATTTACTTTAGGGTTTGTACCTTTTGCATATTGTTAACATGAACTAATACACACTTACACACCAAAGGAAATGTAAAATCGTGAATTGGACAATAGGTGCTCTATAAAAATAAATACTTTTAAAGCTTATTCATGACGCATTAGAAGAAAAACCTTGTATGTTACAAACCTGTAAATATAACAGCAAAAATATATCTATAATTTTATAATTTATACATTTTATAGTTATACTCTATACATTTTATACAAACCTTAATTTTTTGGCCAGGGGTTGCATATTGGGTTGTAAAATTAGAAATGTATTTGTTGCCCCTTACAGGGGCCGCCTTAAGCATCTGGGAGCCCGTTTCAATAACTAATATGGGGCCCTACCCACATAATAGAGCAAAAACAGCAAGGATTCCTGCTGGTTTGCATCAATGGTATGTTATTTTATTATGTGCACTTTCAGCTTCACGAACAGGCAGCTCAACAGAAATGATCCATCCTTATTTAATTAATTAAAACTAGGTTATAGTTGGAATAAGCCTCGCCTTTTGATGGACGCTAACTTCTCCGCTTAATTGATTTGCGCAGTATATTTTCAGCTGTTTGGGCTGACTTTAAAAAAAACAGTTCAAACATCCCCTCAAATTAAATTATTTAACAAAAGCAAAGAAGAAAGTGTCTGACTGACACTGAACCAAACGTATAAATAACAATGGGCTCCGCGTTTATTTCAGCACCGTCGATATCTTACCCTGATAGTTCTTCTTTGTCCAGTGATTTTGTCACCTCGTGCTCAATTGAAGAGACTTTCCTCCAAAAAATAACAACATCATAAGTCATTTGTGCAAGCACCTTATTACGCTGTAAAGTGACGTATTAAGGTATTAGTTTCCTCTAGAGGCAGTAGCTTATAAATACAACCTGTTGTTACGTTTTAAGGTTTTTGCCATATACGTCAGATTAGACACATTTAATTTTATGATTTTGTAAATTTAGAAACGGTTTCATAAACATTTATGGTTTTAAAGATATTTTGGAGCATCTAACCCCACCCTTACCCTAAACCCAATCACTTCTCAACCATATAAAACACAACACGCAAGTAAAAGTACAGTCAGGTATTTATTGCATAAAACAGTATAAAACTATTACAAACCATTCGCGTTGCAAACCCGGTATGAAGCCATACAATAACTTTATATGATGAAGACCTCTGTGATCAAAACACATGGTCAGATCTCATTCAAACGTAAACTAGAATGACGTAGTCGGTCACAAAAGCCAATAGCGCTTCTCATTCTTAGCTAACGTAATGAAGTAATCGGTCACGAGACACACAAGAGCCAATGCCTTTTCACAATCATATATGACGTATCATCGCTTCTTCTGGCCGCAGTTTTTGAATCTGTGTGGGCCCGGATCTGATATTTACAGCGGATTGTCATTACTATGCAGCTTTTTTTCAAATAAATCAATTGTTTGACCTCAGTACTCTTGGTATATTTTAAGTAGATTTTTAAAAAGTTGTGACTGTTTTGTATGCTGTGTTTATATCATATAATAAATAAATGGGTACGTTATTTGCTCTAAATGCTTGCATCCTGGTGATTTAAATTGAAAATGTTATCCCAGTACATGTCATCATAGCAAAATGATACCCCAAAATATAATTTTATACCCTAATATATTAAGTTTCACCTGCTGCCGGTGGAGGAGCTAATTAAGTAAATGCATCTATTGGTCATATTTGGTGAAATGGACAAATGACCAAAGTAATCGTATGGGTTGGAGGATACGTTGCAATTGAAATCTGAGCGAGACCTGACGGCATCTTTGAAGTTCAATATTAGGCTATAAAACATACTTTTACATACTGTGATGTGGTAGCAAAACAAGATGAGTAAAAAAATCACCCCGTGTTTATCTAAAGTTCTTGGTCATTATGTTCATTTAATGGAACATTGTGTGTATGTTGCATCAGAGGAAAATGCAGTCATGCAAAAAATACATTAAAGGCAGTCAGTAAATGCACACAGTTGTTATACACATATTTTTAATACAATGAAATACTGCATTAAGGTTAGTATAAAATCCAATCATATTATAAAAAAAAAACATTGAAATCAGCCCCTAAAGAAACCCTATTATTAAAAACCTAGATTCGCTCCTGCACCGCCAAGCCTGATGAGAGAGAGCATGGTCGAATTCAAAACTGCATTTTTGTGCCCTTGAAGGGCATTTCAGGAAGGGAACGCCACTTAAACTATATATAACTTATACTTGGAAGATGCGCGGACATGTGCGCGCGCGAGCCGGACGCGGAAAAAGGTATACCCCGGCCTTGAGGAAGAGACCGGCAGGGGAAAAATTTTTTTTAAAGTTGCCGCTTGTTTTTTTTTTGGCTCCTTGAAACCTGTCTACAATGTGATAGGGGACATATAAATGCTCACTTTTACTCTTCTCTTTAATACCGGATACATTTAGCCATAAATACCTTTCCGAGGCTACCATAGCAGACATAGAACGGCCAATAGCTTGCGCTGTTTCTTTGTTAACTCAGAGGGAAAGATTTGCCACCCATCTGATCTTGTTTAATAACTCTGTGTCCACCGGTTATCCTACTTAATGGGGCCATGGCATGAAAATCGGACTTTTTCCATGTTTAAGTGCTATAATTGAGTGCTTATGATGTCATAAGGAGATCTTATTATAATAATACCGCCCCTTAATCTGCACTATCCAACCACGGCACAGCCATTTAGTGCAGATAGAACGAGAGAGAAAATAATTCACAGCACAATTAAGTTTCAATTGCAACAAACCACCATCTTTGTGATCAGTGTTTGAATTTCATCAGCTCATTTGCATTTTAAAGGACACACCCAAAACAGCACACTTTTGCTCACACCTACAATGTGTAAATTTTAACATGTTATAATAAATTATCTATATGGTATTTTGAGCTAAAACTTACATGTGTACTCTGGGGACCCTAAGATTTATTTTAAATCTTAAAAAAGTCCTGTGACATGGCCCCTTTAAATTTTCTCCAGCAGGTCAGCCTGATATGCCTGAGGGATACCCATAGGATGCAGTCCGACCTGCTGCTATATATCCCTTGCCCACTAAACTTAATGTAGTATAACATGGTTTAGTGTGTTATGTCTAGTTAACTATTTTTAACTAGCTTTCCGAATAATACACAGACTGATAGAGGCAATTTGAGAGACAATATCACAAACAGGACTTTGTTGAATAACAGAATCTGTAGTATGCTGTTTGCGTCTTCCTTTTATGCATTGCGGGGTCTGTTGTGCTCGTGACATCATTCCTCGTCGTCTACAAGATAGACTAGTTTTAGAAGTTTATTCAGATGCAAAAACGCTGCACGCTGTTCTCCCTAAAGTGTTGTTTCATGATGCTGTGTTAAGTTCCGTCGAAAGGAAACACTGCGAAAAATGCGACCATGCCACTTTCCTCCTTTCCAGAGCCTGGTGGCCGCTCCAGTAGTGTCTGCCATTGTTAAGCAACCTTAGGGTTTTGTGACGTTGTGCCGAAAGAATTCAGCGCCTATGTGGAAAACAAGAAAATAATAACAAACATAAATTTTACTTTTGTCACATTTTTTCAAGGTATTCAAGCAGAGACCCGGCGTGGATTGGCTTCACTTCATTGGACAGTAATTCTGGTTATGTGTGGTCAGATCAAACTCCTGTGAGTGATTTCTCATTACTCTCGGTCTATTGGTGTTGATTCATTGAGGCTTTTCCTTCTAATATTATTTTACATTTTATCATTTTCTTCTGTCTGTGATTATGTGTTTATTTCTGTTTTAGTCCGATTATCAGAACTGGGCCTCCGGTGAACCAAACAACTACAACAATAATGAGAACTGTGCTGAATATGGCTATTATTCTGGCAACAAGTGGAATGATCAAGATTGTGATGCTTTTATAAACTGGGTCTGTCAGATTCCAATAGGTACACATGCAGACATAAGCACAAATATCCAGTACAGAGTAAACAAAAATGGTGTTAATGAATGAATGTTTTGATATATATATATATATAGTTGATTTATTACATGGCTCTCTGGAATTTTGTGATCCTGATTGGTCAGCCGCAACATTTTGAAGTTTGTACACTGTAAAAAATGCTTTGCTGTCTTAAATTTTTTAGTTGAATCAACTCAGATTGACAAGTCTTCTTTCAACTCGATTTTATCATTTATAGCAACTCATCTCCAGTCAAGATAAATAATTGTAAGTTAAAATGACTAGTAAATCTGAGTTGATTCAACTAAAATAAAATTTTGAGGTAGCAAAGAATTTTTACAGTGTAGGCTAATCTCCTATTATAAAACGGTTAGTTTCAGTCTTTAATTCTGATTGGTCACTAGCTTTGGCTTATTTATGATAAAACTCAGCTGTGACCGCTAATCTCAGTGATTTTTGTGTAGCACTGCACAGACAGCACACAATGTAAACATTATGTGAAACACTCTGTTAAGCCTCGTTTAGACCACCAGCGACTTCTCGCTGTGTGTCACCCGTCTCTTTCAATGAGGCATTTCTAAATCTGGTTGTCAAAAAGAAATGAGTACCATCTACTCCAGTAACTGACGATAGAAGGATGACGTGAACTCCACTGCTTCACTCCCAATGGTCGCTCCTGAAAATCAGTCAAGTTGCCAAGCTTTCACTGAAATGAATGAGATCGTGTCGCTCTGCTACTGCTTGTCACTGGCCGTCTGAATGGGGCGTTTCTGTTCACAGAATAATTTCAGGGAATAATTTTTCCAATAGAAGGAAGACTTTTAGATGATTTTACTTAATAAAAGTTGCACATATTTTTGCTTTAATATTTGTATGGTGTGGTACCGGTTTTATAAAAGCAATAAGGTACTCGAGGCTGTGCTGTATGGTTAATTTTTTTTTATTACAGGCATAACTCCAAAATCCCCACCGACATCAGTCATTCAAGGTAAGGATTCACTCATGTATGTGTTATACAACAGCATTCATCTGTTTCTCATGTTGCTCAACTTTAGATCTATACATAGCTCTCTAGTAGATTCATGTTTTAATGTGAGCTTCTGTGATATGGAGTGATACATCTTTAATCTAAACATTTTCCAAATAACCTAATCTAACAATTTACTTAAGAACTAAATAAAACATCCAAGCAGTTCAAGCTTGCAATTTCATGATCAAACATGTTAAAACTTATAAATCTTTTAAAGATTATGCTTTTTAAATCATCAGTGCACAAACTTTAAGCAGCACTCTTAAAAATAAACACAGAAGAATCATATTTGGCTGTATGGTCAAGTGTTTAAAGGAGTCATGACGTAAGAAATCAAGATTTCCATCAAAATGAAACTTCATTACGACTGCCACCAGGGTTTAGAAAGACAATATAAGAGAGAGTGAAAGCGTTTTATTGTTTCTGTGAGGAATTGAGACAGAGAACAAGAGAACCCATGCGCAGGCGATGTCGGGGAAGTGAACAATGAACATTTATTAACAAAACCACAGAAAACAAAAGCCCACGTGGGGGCAAACACAACATTAAACATGATATATAAAACACTGACATAACATTATCGACTAGACTTGGATATTAAACTAATACTGAAATCAAACACAAACTCTACACAATACAACACGTCAGTACACAATGAACCAGCACAAGACAAGAGGAGATTAAATAGGGGAAAACTAAACAAGATAACAAGGGTAACACAGGTGAGGGGAACAACTAATAATGAATAATTAACAGGGAGAACAAGGGGGCGGGGACTAGAAACGAGACACCAGAGGCACATGACCCAAAATACAAGGCCATGAGCTTCCACATAGAACATGAGGTTGTCAGAACCCTGCCATCATGATAAAACATCAATATAAAACAAGACTCCATGGCAGGATCCTGACAGTTTATTCATGCAGATTTTTTCCATTTATGTATATTTTACTTGAGAGTACCCAATTGATGCTCTTTATCTCTTTTTCTTGAAAAAGCCTTTCATTCAGCACGCCTCACTGATTGAGAAATACAGTTCTATACTCAACATTTTTACATATGATTCAAAACCCTGAACACTAAGTGCATCTGGCACGATTTAGCATTTGTTTATTAGACTCTTAATGGATTCTAAAAAACTGTATTTCTGAATGGCCTGAGGCCGGATTAAGCGGATTTGACGCAAAAGTATTTGATGAACATTGTTTACATGTCAAGAGCATTCAGTTACAATATTTATCTTATTATTCAATGATCAACAATGTCAGTGGCAGATTAAGGCATGGGTGACATGGGCAGCCGCACAGGGTGGCAGTTATCTGGGGGCAGCATGGGGCACCTGCAAAAAATGGAATATGCGAAAACCGCTTGTTTTATGTCACCATGCTATCAGTTAACCTGTTTGGGACTAGAAGCATGGGCCCAGACTCTAGAGGCAGTGTGTGCGGTGCTGCACTGATCGATCAGCATATGGCATAAATTTACAGCGAAACTATATATTAAATATAGGCACATTACTTATGCTATTTATTTGGTTAACTTTCAAAGTTTGATATGTGCATAATGATTGTTCAGTCAGCAGCATCTTTCTCATTCAACACACACAAGGAATAAACCTGTCAGGGTCTGGCCATTGTATCCTGTTTAATATTGTGTCTTGTCACTATGGCTGGGTTCTGACAGTCCCATGTCTTATGTGAGGGCTCACAGGGGCTACATGCACCATTTTTTTTAAGGGGGCACAGTGTGCACAGCTTACAGAAATGTGTGCATACATAGTGATGGTCGTTTTCGAAGCACTGCTTCATGAGGCTTCGAAACATTTACAAATCTTTTGTTTCGAATCAGTGGTTCGGAGCATGTTTCAAACTGGCCCAAGTCACGTGATTTTAGCAAACGAGGCTTCATTACGTCATAACTGTTTCGAAACGTTTCGAAAATCCGATGGTTCACCACTAGGGGGAGTTGATCACAAATGACCAGTGTCTAAAATGTTTAGGTGAACTCGGGTCAGTTTTATTATGCAAGTTCATAAAACATTTATCCGATCTGACTAATAACACTACCATTTTGTCTACTTTTTGTTTATAGACAGATTTAATGGCAAAAATGTGCATAATTAAAAGGGTAGTTAGTTTTAATGATTTGTTTGCACCAAATAAAACTAAAAACACATAATAGACTTTTAACTAGGTCTTAATTAAGTTAAATATTTTTTAAAACATATTTTAATAAAAATCTTGCTATTATTTTGTAAAAAAGTGTAAAATGTTTGGACATATCTGCTTTTACACTCTTTTGACCAGCAGAGGTCGCCAGCGTGTGTGGTGTTTCGAACTGCTTTGAAAAACTGAATCAATTTTCGAAGCAATTCGTTCAATTGATCCGAAGCTTCGAAAAGTTTCGTTTCTCCCATCATGCGTACATGGACATCAAACTTAATATTATAGAGCTTTTAGTCTTTTCCATGGCACTATTTGAGCCTTCATGACAAAAACCTCCAAAATTAAAGTGTTGACTAACTTTCATAGCAAATACTATTCAATCGGAATAATGACATATTGGCATCATATTTACATCTGGAACGGCATGTTTTGTTTATTTACGTTTTGTTTAATGACTTGTTTAATTGTGTCAATGCATTTTGCACAACAACTACATAATCCTATACAATTAATGTAATTTTAAATCCATAAAGTTTATAAACAACGAAAAGTACATAAGCTACAGCAACATGATTGAGTTTAATGTTCAATAATGATTCAAAAAATGTTTAGATAAAAATTATTACCAAGAAGATGAATCTAGAAATCTCTACTAATATAACGTTGAGACGGTCACATTTTAAACCATACATTTTCTACACAGAGGAGGTTAAGTGCACATTACCGTACTGGGGTTTGGAAATGTTGTGAGCGTTTCTAACACGTTTTAATTCCTCAGATAGCCAAATGCAGCAGCAACAGCAGGGAGCTTGTGAGCGCGCTCAGAGGTTAATGACGTCAGCGACTGCGCTGAATGCAGCGCCTGGCTGACGCCACAAGTAATGTAACACAATCAAAACACTATCAAAATGGCGAAAATCTCCGAAAAGTGACAAGGATGCAGCACAGAATTAATAATATTGTGCATAATAAACAGATAAAAAGACAAATAACAGATTAATGGCCGCTTCTTTGATTTTGAGGCTCAAAAAACCAATGGGCATGACGCCTCTGAGGGCTCATGATCTTGATGTGCCTTCGGTGTCTACTCTCCTGACCCCGCCCCCTTGTTCTCCCTGTTAATTGTTTAATCATTAGTTTATTCCCATCACCTGTTCCTCCCTTGTTATCTTGTTTAGTTTTTGCTATTTAAATCCCTTTGTGTCCATGGTCCTGTGCTTAGTGATGGGAGAAATGAAGCTTTTCGAAGCTTCGAATCAATTGAACCAATTGCTTCGAAAATTGATTCAGTTTTTCGAAGCAGTTCGAAACAGCACACACGCTGGCGACCCCTGCTGGTCAAAATAGTGTAAAAGCAGATATGTCGAAACATTTTACACTTTTTTTAACAAAATAATCGCAAGATTTGGATTAAAATATGTTAAAAAAATTATTTAACTTAATTAAGACCTAGTTAAAAGTCTATTATGTGTTTTTAGTTTTGTTTAGTGCAAACAAATCATTAAAACTAACTACCCTTTTAATTATGCACATTTTTGTCATTAAATCTGTCTATAAACAAAAAGTAGACAAAATGGCAGTGTTATTAGTCAGAAGGATAAATGTTTTATGAACTTGTATAATAAAACTGACCCGAGTTCACCTAACCTATTAGACACTGGTCATGTGATCAACTCCCCCTAGTGGTGAGCCATCGGATTTTTCTAAACGTTTCGAAACAGTTATGACGTAATGAAGCCTCGTTTGCTGAAATCACGTGACTTGGGCCACTTTGAAACAAGCTCCGAACCACTGATTCGAAACAAAAGATTCGTAAATGTTTCGAAGCCTCATGAAGCAGTGCTTCGAAAACGACCATCACTACCTGTGCTGGTTAACTTTTTACTGTTTGTGTGAGTTCAAGTTGTGTGTTCCAAGTCTAGTGTCTAAATCTAGTTGAATCTAGTCCAGTCTAGTTTGTTATAGTCTTTAGTTCTAGTGTACTCTGTCTATTTGTGGAAGTTTCTTGTTCTGTGTTATTTTGCCCCCACGTGGGCTTTGTTTTGTGTTTAATAAAGTGTTTCCTGTTTAACCCTGGCATCGTCTGCACTTGGGTTCTCTTCCATCGAATTCCTGACAGAACCATAATAAACATATAAAACTATTACTGTACATGCATTCAGTATTGTTTTAGTTTTATGAAAATATTATAACATCGCTTCTTACGCACTAGATGGAGACGTGAGCTTATGAAATGATTTGCTTATTTAAAAATTATTTACTTTTTTATTTAAAACATAACAAAAGTATGCGCAAACACATTCAGAACTATTAAAACATTAACTTATAAGCAGTTTATGTCGTATATATTCTGTACTGTAATCACATTTTTGTAATATTATATAATAGCAGAATAAATAAATCAGCATATTTTTATCAGTATAATATTAGTTGTTTTTAAACAATTGTTGTATTTATTGTTTACTGTCAGTTTCTATGAAAGGTTTTACTGGATGGATGTGTAGAAACAGATTATGGGTGCATGTGCGTCATTCATACACATTCAGCTCTTGTGCATAGATTATGGTTAAAACTAATATTCTGTAGAGATTTACTGTATTTCTATCATCTTTTATGGCAACCCCTAACTGCACAAATTATGCAGATCTTCCTGGCTTTCATAATAAACATTTCAGAAATGTTTTGCCACTATAAATCACAAAAATGAAGATGTCTGTCTTTTTTCCTCTCACTATAGAATATAACAAGACGTCTGATGGCTGGATTCAGTACAATGGCAGTCAGTATTTCATTAATCTTGATCTTCACACTATGGAAGATGCTCGTGCCTTCTGTAAGAAGAATCATGCTGATCTTGTTGTCATTAATGGTCAGACTGAGAGGAGGTTTTTATTTAAACAGGTAAAATAAAATACTGACAATGCTTTCCAGTTTTATTGACACTCTGCTGCTAAATGCTTTTAATAAAAATGTTTGCTGGTTGATGACATCATAGTGTAATGCAAGTACAAGGCAGACAAAGATCATATCAGCAAATATAAAACAATTTTGTACAGTCTAATACATATGCACACTCTCAGAGTATTCACATCCAAGGGTTTAGGAATTACAGTTGTTTAATATGTAACTCCCTATTTTTAAAGAGTCCAACAGTAAGGGTACAGTAAGGATAATTTCCTAATGAATGAAGGATGTTAAAGGTCTGCAGTTGATTTTAAGTGTGGCATTTGCATTTGGAAGCCGTGGCTGTGAACTCACATCATGTGGTTCAGGGACATCTTCAAGCAAGTGATTCAGACCATATTAAGGTTTAAAAAACCCAAAGGGGTTTTTCTTTATCATGGAGAGGATAATCCAATCACCCACCATTGTTATCTTACAGTATATGGAAGTTCAGGATTTTGTTGTTGTTGTTGTTGCTGAGCTCATCAGTGTGTTTTGTTTTCTCAGAATGTACCAAATTGTTGATCTGACATCTACATTAATCTTGTCTACTTGACAGATTTGGTTGTGTCTTTATAACCTAAATATGGTCTGTATCACTTGCATGGAGATCTCCCTGAACGAAAGATGTGGGTTCACAGCCAAAGCTTCCAAACGCAATGCCACCCTTAAAATCAACTCCAGACCTTTAACATGTTTGATTTATGAATGAATGGATTTGCATGATGTTCTTCTTATGACCCCGCGTCCACCAGACTGTCTATTCCTGCGGTCAGCATATGTTTTTGATATGGAAGTGCTGATTAGACCTGATTCTTTTACAAAAACAGAAATTGCTCCTTGTTAAAAAAAGTTTGTGATTCTTTTGTCAGTCTGGGCTCACCGCTCAGTAGACTAAAGACACAGTCTATAGTTCAAAGGAGAGATAAACACTGAAGTGTTTTATTCACAAGCATATGAGTAGGACTAAACTGATGCTGTTTTATAGATATCTAGAAATGAAGGATCAGAAAATCAGTTTTACATCGGGATGACTGTAGAATTGGACAAATCATTTAGGTGAGTATGAAAGATTACAACACAGGGTGGATGCTAAACTAAAACCAAATAAGTAAACCATTTGAACTTTATAATAAGTAAAAGATAATTTACAGCAAAGCCAGTTGTTATCACAGGAAAAAAACACAACAGGTTGATCATATTAAAGGGATTTATTTGCAACGATAATCATCTGGACACTCACCTAAAGGATTATTAGTTAATAATTATTAATGCAATTATCTAATCAACCAATCACATGGCAGTTGCTTCAATGCATTTAGGGGTGTGGTTCTGGTCAAGACAATCTCCTGAATTCCAAATTGAATGTCAGAATGGGAAAGAAAGGTGATTTAACCAATGTTGAGCGTGGCATGGTTGTTGGAGCCAGACGGGCCGGTCTGAGTATTTTACAATCTGCTCAGTTACTGGGATTTTCACGCACAACCATTTCTAGGGTTTACAAAGAATGATGTGAAAAGAGAAAAACATCCAGTATGCGGCAGTCCTGTGGGTGAAAATGCCTTGTTGATGCTAGAGGTCAGAGGAGAATGGACCGACTGATTCAAGCTGATAGAAGAGCAACTTTGACTGAAATAACCACTCGTTACAACCGAGGTATGCAGTTGTAGGATTGAAAATATAGAGATTTGTAATATAAAAAATATAGGAATTGATTACTTTGTCACAACTTGTCACAACCCCCATTTCCATACTGTACCATCTGCATTCCTGTGCTTACAAAGACTATTGTTACAGCTGTTTGTTCAATACAGTGGGGGTTAAAGGTGTGGTCTTCTGATTGGTCAGTTTGAATGTATGATGTTAGGTTTAGTCACATGGTCAAGGAATAGAGAATAAAGGTCTTGGTTTTCATGAGCTCTGGGCTTTTGCCTTTTGGCATTTGCCATTTGCTTTCTGCCCTCTGCTTTTCTTCTTTACCTGAGTTCTTGGGTTTAGGCCTTTAGGCCAAGATTCCAGTTCTTAATGGTGATTCTCTTTCTTCTAAACTTTCTTTCTTTCTCTGTTCTCTATCTTATCAGGTAATATCTCACATACATTGGAAACAGTTAATTGTTTGTATTAAGTACCATTTCATGCATTTATAGTGTAACCATTTTAATTGTAACTTTAAGTCAGTACTGTTATTAAACCTTTTCATTTACAAATCTGTTGTGTAGTTTTGATTTAGTGTTAATACTTAAACGCTACATATTGCAATTCAATATATTTATATTCTAGCAATGCTCTCCCACATATTTTGCTATTATAACTGCACTTATTTCCGTCATTGGTATAAGTTGCAGAAGGGTGAAAATTGACCAGAAATACACAGTTTTATAATATCTTGCTGTTAACATTTCTCAGTCATTTCGGCGTTCCTACAGACTGAACCACTGTAGTGAATCCACCCTTACAGTTTTGGTGCCGAAACCCGGGATCCCTTGCAGTGAGTTTTCTGAGTTTTACTTTGTTTGATCAACTGAATGAGGACTTTATCACAGTTAATCCTGTGAATGTGTTAAAGGCCTTCTGACCACACAGTGGGTAAGTCTGTTTTCATTGTTTCATGGCATGGTTAGTGAAATCTCCATTTGCATGAATTGTATGAAACAGAAATAAGAAGGACCTTAAATGTCCTATCTGTTGTACAGTTAGAGATTATTTCAGATTATCTCCTCAGGGATGGAAGGGATTAATTTAAGTAATGATATATTGTTTGCTTTATGGAGCGAGAAAGTTGAACCTACACTTTCAAAATTATATAAAAAGGGTTTGAATTACAATGCTACTACTGATGATATTCTTACATGGTGGCTCACAGTTGGTAGTGAACAAAGAAAATCCAAACATGCTGAAATCATTGAGGCTTTGAATTTCATGACGTGCAAGCAGCTACGTAAAAATAATGGAATTTTTGAGTCAATCCTGAATGATAAAGGTGATGAATTGAGAACCAAAAACGCTGAATTAAAAAAGTCAGAGGCAAAGATCCAAAATCTTCAAACTCAGATAGATCAACTATCATCTGAACAGTTAGCCCTGGCTAAACAGTGTGAGAAGTATAAAGACATTATTGCAGATGTAAGGGCTAAACTAATAGTGCGAGAGATTAAGTATCCCCAAACGCTTAACAGCGATGGGACTAAAAAATATGCTACTTGTACTAAAGAGAATGTATTTTCCAGAACCCAGAAAAGTGTTCCTATTTCAGTGATTGGGGTGATGCATCAACATGCTGGAACAGAACCGCATGATGTGAATGAAGCATTAGAGAGTCACAGACCTCCTGAAGCTCCAGGAGAACCAAGCTACAAACCCGGTGGCAAAATGAACAGGCTTTGTAATTCCTGTCATAAAATAGGCCATACAGAGGAGAAGTGCTGGTCACTGGGCAGGGGCAGACCTCCACCTTATTATTTGAAATGTAGGAAATCACTTTCTAAGGGCAGATGTAAACAATCTGGTTTTGCTGGTAAAACTCTTTCTGAGTTGACTGCATTGTTCATGCAAGGACTCCAGCTGTTAACTTCACTTGCTAGTGGCTTAGCAGCCAGTTAGCATGTGTTTAGCATTCTCATAGATGATCCTGTTCACATTTTTCTGATTTGTAATCGCTTGTAATGCATTGTTGTTTCTATAGAACACAAATTCTAGTTGTTTGTTGTACTGTATGTACACATAGGCTAATGAAGTTAATTTCTTAAAACACTTGACTGTTTCCACTGTAAGTGTTTGACAAAACATTTAAGTTAGAGGTTGTTGAAGCTACATGTATTCTAGACCAGTCGTCTTGTGTTAATGGATTAACTTTTGCTCTTGAAATTGTCTACCAGTTTCAAGTTGTATGTGTTTCTATGTTGAAAGATTTGTCTCCTAAGTGGTAAACTCTGCTATTCCTTGTATAGCTGCAGTAAGACCCTAAAGAGGAGCACAAAAATGCCATGTGGCTACATTGTGTTATATAATTGCATTAATGAAAATGTTTTACCTCACAACAGGATCCAGTAGCACTTTTACCATGCTTCCTAACTAAAAATACGGGTGTGAGAAGATTTACAGAGCCAGATTACAATCTCATACTTATAATATCAAACTGGCTCTCTGTTTTAACAACAGGACCAAATTTGCATCACAATTTTATCTTTCTCACCTTTGTTGCAGCATGGTATTCACACATAGCCTCAGTTAAATTCAATCCCATTGCAAACAAAATTTGCCTCACATCAGTCATTATTTTAAACTGTCTGATGTCAAGCATCTGTTTTGGTTTCTTTTCATAAAGTTTGATAAGTTTTATGTCTCAAGTATTGAAATCTTGATAAAGAGTTTTTTATGTTTAATAATTTCATTAATTTTGCTATTATTTTGACATTTAATTTGCTTTTTATGTAAGACATTTAAAACTATCATGTTCTTTGTTTTTATTTTTGTTCATTTCATTTATAATGGTTATACTGGAAAATTAAGATCTTTAAATATCATGTGGTTACACTGAATATATTGTTGTTATTGCTTCTTATGACAAAGTGGTATGTTAAAACTAACATTTGTTAAGTTTAAAAAGAAGCATTTCATTTACATGTTTCTAAAACCAATGTAAGAGCTTTTATTATTTTTTCTTTTATTCTCACCTTGACCATGTTTTTATGTATTTGACAGGGATTTAAGGCTGAAGACCAATCTGACCATTTAAAAGTTGAGTAACAAATGCCATATGCTTTGCTGTATGTTGTGCCATTTGCTTAAATCACAGGATTCCTGCTGTTTTACATCTTGGGTGTTGCCTCAAAGAGAAGGACAAAAGTGAAACCCCCTTCAGGGCCTGTTCTTGTGAAAGTGTGAAGTATCGATGGAAATCTGCATAACTATGAAAGGTGCAATTCCATTCGATGAAGCCTTTCATGCAGGGCTGAAAGGAGAAGGACGTCTTCAAGTCTCATCAATCAGCAACAAGTTTGGACAATAAGTCTGAAGATGACCACTGCACACAACTAAAGGCATAATCTTATGAACTATGTCACCATGGGTCTTCTTACGTGTGGCCCACGGTGCCAAGGGCGGATTTGTAGGATTGAAAATATAGAGATTTGTAATATAAAAAATATAGGAATTGATTACTTTGTCACAACTTGTCACAACCCCCATTTCCATACTGTACCATCTGCATTCCTGTGCTTACAAAGACTATTGTTACAGCTGTTTGTTCAATACAGTGGGGGTTAAAGGTGTGGTCTTCTGATTGGTCAGTTTGAATGTATGATGTTAGGTTTAGTCACATGGTCAAGGAATAGAGAATAAAGGTCTTGGTTTTCATGAGCTCTGGGCTTTTGCCTTTTGGCATTTGCCATTTGCTTTCTGCCCTCTGCTTTTCTTCTTTACCTGAGTTCTTGGGTTTAGGCCTTTAGGCCAAGATTCCAGTTCTTAATG
The DNA here is from genome assembly GCF_030506205.2 of Paramisgurnus dabryanus. Lineage (NCBI taxonomy): Eukaryota > Metazoa > Chordata > Actinopteri > Cypriniformes > Cobitidae > Paramisgurnus > Paramisgurnus dabryanus. The sequence goes on from NC_133338.1 coordinate 55,509,920, forward strand.
GTGATTCTCTTTCTTCTAAACTTTCTTTCTTTCTCTGTTCTCTATCTTATCAGGTAATATCTCACATACATTGGAAACAGTTAATTGTTTGTATTAAGTACCATTTCATGCATTTATAGTGTAACCATTTTAATTGTAACTTTAAGTCAGTACTGTTATTAAACCTTTTCATTTACAAATCTGTTGTGTAGTTTTGATTTAGTGTTAATACTTAAACGCTACATATTGCAATTCAATATATTTATATTCTAGCAATGCTCTCCCACATATTTTGCTATTATAACTGCACTTATTTCCGTCATTGGTATAAGTTGCAGAAGGGTGAAAATTGACCAGAAATACACAGTTTTATAATATCTTGCTGTTAACATTTCTCAGTCATTTCGGCGTTCCTACAGACTGAACCACTGTAGTGAATCCACCCTTACAGTAGCAAAGCATTTGTGAAGCCACAACACGCACAACCTTGAGGCAGATGGGCTACAACAGCAGAACACCCCACCGGGTACCACTCATCTCCACTACAAATAGAAAAAAATGGGCTACAATTTGCACAAAAATTCGACAGTTGAAGACTGGAAAAATGTTGCCTGGTCTGATGAGTCTTGATTTCTGTTGAGACATTCAGATAGTAGAGTCAGAATTTGGCGTAAACCGAACGAGAACATGGATCCATCATGCCTTGTTACCATGCCTTGTGGTGGTGGTGTAATGGTGTGGGGGATGTCTTCTTGGCACACTTTAGGCCCCTTAGTGCCAATTGGGCATCGTTTAAATTCCACGGCCTACCTGAGCATTGTTTCTAACCATGTCCATCCCTTTATGACCACCATGTACTCATCCTCTGATGGCTACTTCCAGCAGGATAATGCACCATGTCACAAAGCTCAAATCATTTCAAATTGGTTTCTTGAACATGACAATGAGTTCACTGTACTAAAATGGCCCCCACAGTCACCAGATCTTAACCCAATAGAGCATCTTTGGGATGTGGTGGAACGGGAGCTTCGTGCCCTGGATGTGCATCCCACAAATCTCCATCAACTCCAAGATGCTATCCTATCAATATGGGCCAAACATTTTTAAAGAATGCTTTCAGCACCTTGTTGAATCAATGCCACGTAGAATTAAGGCAGCTCTGAAAGGAAACTGCATCAAACACAGTATTAGTATGGTGTTCCTAATAATCCTTTAAGTGAGCGTACATGAGTAAATATCTGGACAGTTGTAAGAAAAGCTCAATACCTATAAATAAAAAACTCATATATTTGATTAATTATTTATATTTATTTTAAATGGATTATTTCAAAGTATTAAACTGCATTTGTCAAGATGACTCTCTGTACCCGGATGAGGTTTGTTTTATTATTGATATCTGTAAATAACAAACATGTCTCCACTGACCAATCAGAATAAAGCATCCCAGAGAATAGAAGTGTGGGTACTGTGATTGGGAAAAGAGTATGACCTGAGATTATGGGGAGAGTTTAAAATCGTTATGATGAGAAAAAGCTATTCTGGTGATAATATTAGTTATTGGGTAACAGTGACTGTGTTTGTGTGTGTAGTTGGGTGGACGGTTCACCTGTTGTATACACTGCGTGGGAACGAAATGAACCAAATTTCTCCAACAATGATGAGAACTGTGTGTCCATTTTCAAATTCTCAGGTAAGAACTTTTCATCACAGCTGTATATGATATAGCAAATAGATGAAGAACAACATCAACTAATGCTGAGGCAGCTATTCAGTCCTGCTCCACAGACATCACATCTAGATTATAATCTGTTGACTCGGATTAAATTAATGTTGGAGCTGACCTTGGAGGAAGTTTTCTCATTTGCATTAATGAATAAATTTTTACCATTAGGTTTAATATTTCACAAGCTTGTTATAGGTACACATGATCTGTTGGATGACATGTATGTGTTTCTGTAGGATTCTGGAATGATATTAATTGTGGTTATTCGTTACCCTCGATCTGTAAAAGAAGTGATGATTTTGTCAACACCACTGTGTCTCCAACCACTGTATCAGCAGGCGGCTGCGCTCCTGAATGGACTCTGTTCAGAGGAAAAGTAAGAACCATTACTGTCCAAATACATTTGCTTAAAACCAATGTTTGAATTTAAGGACCCCCACACGCATTAAGAGATGCCATAAATTGCTAAAAAAGAACCTATAGGAATCCCTTGGTTTTCCACTACAACCAGGACATCAAATTCTTGCATTGACAGAAAGCAACACATTAGCTATGTTTACATGCACACAATTTTGTCAATACAACTGAATTTTATCCGACTGCAGGTTATGACGGTACAGTTTACATGCACACTAAACATTGCAATCTGATTAAAATATTTGTTAACATGTACAATCTATATAATCCAAACCAAACGTCAGATATAGGCAAAGAAAAAACATTTTTCGAAACACACAACGCTATTTTATTGCTTTATGTAATGTTATAAAAGACATGAACGCTGCAGAATGTACAGCGCGTGACCCCATTACCTTAATAATGCGTGTTGCCATTGCCTTGCTCTTGCATGTTTCTGTGACGAGAATCATGTGATACATAAATAAGAGGTAAATATAAGACTTAAGCACAATTCTTCTGTGCATGTGCATGAGTTTTTTTTTTACATCAGATTGAGAAAATACTATGATTTACATGTTTACATGCTTACTTATTTCCTGATAATCAGATCACAGATCGGACTACATCACCCCTTTCAGTGCAATCTCATTGACCTCAATCGTATTGAAGAACGTGTTTACATGAAGGCTTTTCAATTTGATTAAGCCATCAATACGATTTTATTTTGTTGATCTTTAGCTTGATAGTAAACTGAGCTTTTACAAGTGTATATACAAGTCGTTTTTCTTTATCTTATATGATGTTAGCTCACTATCAGACTGTTGTCATTAGCCATCTAATTTAATTCTGCGGAAAAAATTTTTTTGCTGATAAAGGTTTTTATCAGCAAGACCTATAAATGTATCAGGATTTTAATTTAATCAAACAGACAAAAATCTGACAAATAAAATGCAAGTATGATGTGTAAGACGTTTTTTAGTCTGCAGACACCTTACGGCTTATGATCTTGTCTAAATAAAAAAGTTATCAGATGAATTTAATTAAATAATTTACTGTGCTGTTATCATGTTCAAGATATGCCTAAATTTGTTTTTGAAACATGATAAAACACATGAATAAAAATATCTGTAAGTCTTAGTTTTACTTAACCTATCCAGGATGGTACAGTATATCACCAATAACAACATTTAATAATAAATACCAGTTGTTTAGTGACTAACATGATCGATTGCTTTATTACAATAATGACGACATAAATATAAGAAAACAAGTCTCAATTTTTCTCTATATTTAATCCATGCTCCATCCTTTCTGGAAATCAGCACAAAAAATGTGAAAATATATTAGATGAAATCAAAAGTCAACAAAAATGTAATGCATTAAAAAAATTCTGCTTATTCCCTGACAAAGAAACTTTGTTAATCACAGCTGCGCACTTTATTTCTGATTGTTTGTGTTTCCAAATAGTGTTACAAGTTTTTCGATAATAAAATGTCATGGCATAAATCACGAGATCACTGCATTTCAAATGGAGGCAATCTGGTGTCCGTTCGGAGTCACACAGAGCAATGTAAGTATGACACTAATGCTGTTATCTGTTCATCCTTTACAACTGAATTTATTTATTTATAAGAAATGAAACCTGCTGATATCATTGTGGTGTTTAAGAATTCTACATGTATTCTCTAGGAAAACTAGTTAACATGTTTGCAATTAAAAGTATTACATTAACTTTAATTAAATTTGTGACTTAGTGCTAAACCAGCACAGACAGTGGCTGTACTTTAACTGGAGTGTGAGTGGTTTGTAAATAAAATAACAAAAAGTTTCACTGATATTAAATAAATATATATATGCCTTGCATTAAAAAGATCCATTTGTTTGCTTTTTTAGTTTTTCTCACAACTTTAATGCTAAGTGCTGTTGATGACGTGTGGATCGGTTTAAATGACATTGTCTCAGAGGAAACATTTTTGTGGACCGACAATCTAGCTGTCAGATACACAAACTGGCTTAAAGGTCAACCTTCATCATATTTACAGTCAAGAGACTTTTTTGACGTAAGTCTGCATGAGTTTATTGAAAATATTAATAATAATGTAGTAGCACAAACATTAAAGCTACTCTTTTTTTGTGGTGTGTATTTGTTTCAGCAGTTAGTTTTCTGTGTAATCTTACACTAAAGCTTTGTGTTTGATCACAGCAGTTAAAGGTGCTCTAACGGCGCATTCACATGGGGCGTAAGCATTAACGCTTAACGGTTGGCTCTACCTAGGTTATTTGCATAAGGCGATCTGATTGCCTGACGCACGCATTGCCGCTTGAAAAGTTGAGAAATGTTCAACTTCTGCAGCGGGCAACAGCACTGACGCAGCGCAGACGGAGCCACAATTCAGTTCGGCAACGCTGATGCCCCGTGTGAATGCGCCGTAAGCGAATTCACGCGTTTTTGGCCATAAAACATTTTTTGTTTCATACAGTAAACATCTCCTCACTATCTTCTAGCTGCCTGTCCCCTAAACACACTGTAAAAAAATGCCGTCTCTGTAGACAGCCCAGGCTTCACAAACTGAAACAAAAACAAAGTGGTCAAACCTACCACCACGAAACATAACAAAGTGTTCCAGCCAATAAACGACAAGAAGGATTTGGGAGTGGGGGTTGGGCGCGTTCATGACTCGTTCAGAAAGCACGGAACGGAGGGGGAGGGGAGGAGTTAGCTACGCTCAGTTTTGTTTGAAAACACTTCGAACGTCAACAAGAAGTGACGTTAAGCCGAAAGTATACTCGGGACGTCTGCGTATGCGCGCCGTCCGCATGACGTCATTTTCGTCATCAGGAGGCCGCGCGGACCGTCCGCGTGCAGCCCAAAATTTGAGACCGCGCGGACAGTGCGCGTACAGTCCGCGTACGACAGCGCATGCGCGTGAAAATATTTAGACAGGACACCCCACTATAAACAATTATACAAAGGAAATAGACAGCATTTGCACACACACTATCGTTTTTCTTCTTTAACTTTTACTTCTTCCAAGAACAGAAAGCTGTGGAGCATGTTTGTTTGATTCCTGTTCTTTGTTGTCTTCTTGTTTGTTCTAAACTGTGTTTGCAATGGTGGATCAGTTACTTTTCTTCACCTATCCTAATGTTTTAATGTACTGTAAATGTCTCCAAATCAGTGCTGCCCTGACAGCCTGTTAGACTAATAATTTGAATAAGAAATCATTTGTATTGCGTATAGTGTCGAACGCGGCCATCCGCGTGTAGCCGCGGGGACTATACCCGGAAAGCTGCGCGGACGCGTGCGCGCGCGAGCCGGACGCGGAAAAAAAGTATACCCTGCCCGTTACACAGATTCGCTTAGAGCGCCTTTAATAATCTCATTATATTTTCTTCTCACTGGGAGCATGTTTCAGTTTAACTTCTGTTATGAGGTTCTGATCTTAGTTGTTCATTTTAATGTTGTGTCATTTTATTAACTCAATGGATCATCAGAGTTTCGAGAATTGAATCTTGGACAGTTAAAGCGTCTGATCAGGATTCTCTATAAGACGCAGCACCAGCCAAGTTATGAAAAAAAACACGGCTTATAGACCAAAAAAAGGGTAAATAAAAGTAAAACCTTTTTTTATGTAAAACTTTGTTAGATATAAATATTATAAACTAAATGTTAAAAACTAAAACAAAGTTCAACGATTTGGTGATCCTGAAACCATAGTTCAAAAGAACATTCGCAAGTTGCATCGTAAACTTGTGTGGTTGGAACGACATTTCTTTACCTGTCGGTAGAAGCATTGTTCCTTGTTATTATAATATGTAGACTTACGTTGATCATGCTTTTGAACAAAATAAGCGAAAAACATGTAGTGCAGTCTATATCCATCATTCTAAATATATTAAAATGTTATTTTACGTCTTTAAGTTTGTAAACAGAGTTAAAGCGCTGCATTTGAAAACTGCGCATGTGTGCAGTCCTACGAGCTTTAAGACCCTGGGGAATCCCTGGGAGGAGTGACGTAAGAGGGAACTTGCGCGTGAATAATATATATTAAAAACAACAACAACAGATAACTAAATCACGATAACAAAACCTTCTGATGCAATAGATGTTACACAGATTAATTAGTAATTTACCTCCCACGTGACATCATCAACTATGTTGTTAACTAACATGGTTCAAACAACTAATGTGCAACAAAGTTACTATGCTTTCGGGAAACAGTCGTGACAAGGTAGTTCGTTTCTCCAACTATGCATCATACTATGATGGTTCAGCAGGAGTTACGTTGTTGTTCGGGAAACGCACCCCAGATTAATTTCTGTTATTAGAAAACAAAAATTTTATCTTAAAATTTTAGTTTTGAAATCGTTTACTTAGACTGAGTATTTAAGGAAAAGCAGCCAATAAAAGCCCAGATTAAATGTGAACTCCTTTGATATCCTTTAAAATTCATCCTAAGGTGAAACTTGAAGAGGCGTTTTGATAAAATGACACAAGTATGGTTTTGCAATTTCTAGGCAAAGGAGACTTCACTTCAGACGATAAAATATAACAGTTTTGATTTATTTTGATTGATGTTAGTCACAACATGATTCCCATAGTTTGTGTTATGCCATAGTTTGTATGAGTTTATTATTATTCTTTAATGTGGAAAAAATATATAAATAAAGAACGAGTAAGTGTTTCAAAACGTTTCACACCGGTGGTGTATATCTATATAGCATATGTACATAACATGTATGTATCATTTAGAAGACCCCCATTTGGTACAATTTTGATTCATTTTGATTAACTCGCACTACACCGTGTCTCCACCGGACATGAACGATGCGACAAGAATTGAGAAGACTGAAAGATTATTGGTGCAATGCATCTCTCAGACTACGAGACGCCACTTTTACTTTCTTTATAACAAGAACATTTATCATCAGAAAATACAACAAAATAAGTCATGACCTCAGAAAGACGGTAGTGGACGCCCATCTTAAATAAGATGATTGTTGTTAAACCAGCTTTTGGACTTTCTAGACTAGTAATTTTGTCCTTGTTTAAACTCAGTGCATCCGTATAATATCTTCTTCAGAAGAGACTTCATTCAGATTTTGTTTTTGTCATTTTGTAATAAACACTTTTGGTTCTGATTATTTCTAACGATTAATCTAAGACATGTGTTCAGTTTTTATAAGAGGACTATTAACTTTGGATCTATGAATCTTTAAATGTTGAATACTACAAATGTGTTTCTACATTTCTGATCTTTTCTGTTTCAGGAAGACTTTGAGATGGTAAGTGTGCATGAGTTTATTGCAAATAATAATAATGTAGTACAAGCATCAAAGCTTCTCTTTTGTTTTGTTTGTTGTGTATTTGTTTCAGCAGTTAGTTTTCTGTGTAATCTTACACTAAAAGCTTTGTGTTTGATCACAGCAGTTAATATAAGCATCTCATTATATTTTCTTCTCAATGGCAACATGTTTCAGTTTAATTTCTGTTATGAGGTTTTGATCTTAGTTGTTAATGTTTTACCCATAGATATGTATAAAGGCTAGATGTCTCACCCGCGCTGCTGGCCAATTGAGTGGAACATCCTCATTTGGTGGCCATCTTTACCACAGGCAGCTCGCTCACTCGTAGCATTGAGTTTTAATGGTGCAGATACTTTTAAATGACCATAACTTGCTTAATTTTCTACCGATTTTGAAACGGTTTGGTTTGTTATAAACGTCAAAGATGTACCTATGACACTGCATATTTATACTAAAAAACAAATCCATGAAACATGTTAAAGCATCCAGAATTATAGACACCTTAAAAACATTTGTAAGAAACCAAACCGTTTGAAAATTGGTAGAAAAGTGAGCAAGTTATGGTCATTTAAAAGTACCTGCACCATCAAAACTCAATGCTACGAGTGCGCGAGCTGCCTGTGGTAAGATGGCCGCCAGGTGATGACATAAGAGACTCCGCCGTAACACATCTAGCCTTTATACATATCTATGGTTTTACCATTTCATGAACTCAATGCATCGTAAGGCTACCGTAGCCGCCAAAGGACAAACATGTTACAGTTCATTATGTAAGGTCTTTATACACCACTGATAATATAGTTATGTCGATTATACAGTATTGCACTTCTGAGAAGAGATCTTTTAAAAGTTACACAATGCACCTTTAAGCTGACTTGATGCTCTTGCTAAGTGCCTGTGTTTTTAACTCCTGTTCTTCATGAATATTTTGTCATTGTTTGTCACTTACTAGTATTTCTCAATGATTTAATACATGTATCCTACATTGGACTATTAGTTTTGATCTTAACTGTATCTATGAATAGTTAAATGTTTAATAGTACAAAATGTGTGTTTACAATTTAGTTTTTTTTCTCTTACAGGAATTATTTGCTATGAGACATATGAGACAGATGAGGCAGAAGAGATATCTCATCCATCGGCCCCATCCATTTTTACACCACATATTTGAATATAAGGTAGGTTTTTATGTGTTTTTTATCATTCCCAAACAACCTGAGTATTAGGGGTGGGACAAAAAATCGATTCTTAGATGAGTCGCGATTCGGACGTGGGCTGATTCTGAATCGATTCACAAATTTCAAGAATTGATTCTTAAATGTTAGTTTACAAAATAATAATGTGACGTTATCAGAACTAAAAGGCGGAACTTAACTAGGGGAGCGGTGATGCACACGGACATCTTAAGAGAGCGCGCACTGCATGAGCACATAGCGGAGCTTACAAGAGCAGAAGAGAAAGAACACTTTAAATGCTTGTAGGATACTGCATATATCTCTACATCGAATTTAAGGCTGTCACCATTACTCTATTCTTTTTGCGGAGTTTTAAAAAAAATCCTTGAGTACATGTCGAGTACTCCTTAAAATAGCGGAGATGCGGTTTAGTGAAACAAGTATCAGAAGCATACAAATCAGCGCTACGCTGCCTCTCTCTCTCTCTCTCTCGTTTGCTCGCTCACACACACAGTGCGCGTGCATCTGCTCCTGCGTGAGGCAAGAATGCGCATCCTTGTGAATTTTGGAAGTTAAAGACGACTGAGCTGCAGTGGCCTGGCAAAACACAGTTGAGAGGGAAGGCGCAGCAACTCAAAAAGACCTGCGTGTTTCACAATTACTTTAAAGACCATAATGACAATTTCGCGCGTGGAGCAGCAGTAAACTTATGTGCGATCTACCGGCATTGCCTTTGCGATCTACGTATTGGACACCCCTGCCCTAAACCATCCACTGACTGTTTAGATATAACATGAATACTTCTGTAAAAATATGCACATAGTTTGTTATTCAGTGGCTGGTTGCGCTGCATTATACAGTAATACTGCCAATCACTGTGTATAATGATGATGATTAGACGCTTAACGTTAGTCAGTTCGTGAAAGTTAATGCCAGTTAACATATAGAATTAATATGTCACGTTTAATTACTATTTTACTGGTTTTAATGTCTTACAGAAACAGGACATATATGTATATAAGAATTACATTATTTATCCCTTAGTTGCATTAAAGTACAGTATATGACAGTTCAGAGACTATAAGCACAAACATTAACCTGGCTTTGAGAGCAAATGTGACGTAATGACGTCACGATATGCAAATGAGTACGTCAAGAATCGATTCTGAATCGAATCAGGACCCTAAGAATCGATTCGGAATCGATTCATGAGGGTCCAAGCGATTCCCACCCCTACTGAGTATAGTTCTGATATTTAACTATTACAGTCATCATTTGCAATTTACTTCTGATATTTAACTATTACAGTCATCATTTGCAATTTACATTAGAAACACTGTGGAATTAATTATATTGATTATTTCACAAATGGACCACAAAACCATTTTTCATCATTGTCATCATTTGCACAGATATATTTGTAGAAATAGACAAAAATACATTGTATCAGTCAAAATTATCAATTGTTTATTTTATGCCAAAAATCATTAGGATATTAAATAAAGATCATGTTTCATGAAGATATGTTGTAAATTCCCTACTGTGAATGTATTTATGATTAGTAATATTACATTCAACATCTGGACTGCTCTCACATGTTGAATGTGTTCTTCCATGGTCTCCGAATGAATGAGGATATCGTCGATGTACACAATGACCCAGCGATCTACCACGTCCCAGAAAACATAATTTATGAAAGATTGGAACACAGACGGACTGATAGATAGCCTGAAGGGCATCACTATCATAGTGTCCAGATTGTGTGTACAAAGCGGTCTTCCATTCATCCCCTTCTTTGATATGAAAGAGGTTGTAGGCGTTCCTTAGATCTAACTTGGTGAAGTATTTTTGCTTTCCTGAGGTACTTTAGAGTGGTACCTCAGTGGGTTGACAGTGTAGAGAGCAAGAGCTATCCCAACGGATAATTTGATGATCCTTCCAAGAGATGATGGGATTGTGAATTTGAAGCCAGGGTAAACCCAGAATGAGGGAGTGATGAGGGGATGAGATGATGTGGAAGCGGATTAGTTCCTGATGGTCAGAACCTGTCTGTAAACTTACATCATCGGTGGTGAATTGAATTCTCCCCTCCCCTAAGGGACGACCATCTATCGCTTCCACTGCCATATGAGAGAGACATTTAGTTAACGGAATCTCATTTTGCTTGGCGAACTTCTCTGACATGAAATTTCCAGCTGCACCGGAGTCAATAAGGGCCAGAGCCTTAAAGGACAAGTTCGGTATTTTAGACTTAAAGCCCTGTTTTCAGATTGTTTATGGTGAAATAGAATGGTTTTGACTGAAATTTCAACATTTGCGGGTGCCCTGAGAATTTTCGCGTGTTTGTGTTTCAGCTCAGACCTCTACAATGGGTTTAATGGTGCACTGGAACAATCCTTCCTAAAATGCATTAAACTTCGTTTACAAAGACGTGAAACTCACCGAGTGGTCAGGGGTGTTCACTGATATGCTCACACAAAAATCGCTGCAAAAGATGCTTTCCAACAGCTGTTTTAGCATTCGTTGTTAACTTGTGGACCTATTTTTCCAAACGCCTCACACCCATACATTCTTCCGCTTAGAGCTTGAATAATAGACACTCCAGCCCAGGTGGTGGCGCTAATCCGCCTTTTCCAATTGCAAGAATAGAAACAAAGTTCCCGGCGCGGAGTTATACCGTACCTCACAGGACATCTAATACAAGTCCATGGAGCTGGTAAAAACTACGATAAAACCTGTTGGAATGCGTCTTTTGGAGCGATGTTTGTGTGAGCATACCAGTGAACACCCCTGACCACTCGGTGAGTTTCACGTCTTTGTAAACGAAAGTTTTATGCATTTTAGGAAGGATTGTTCCAGTGCACCATTAAACCCATTGTAGAGGTCTGAGCTAAAACACAAACACGCGAAAATTCTCAGGGCACCGGCAAATGTCGAAATTTCAGTCAAAACCATTCTATTTCACCATAAACAATATGAAAACAGGGCTTTAAGTCTAAAATACCGAACTTTTCCTTTAATCGTTCTCTCCTGTATAATTAGTTGTACTGAAATCTGAACTGTATTGTGAGATCGAGAGGTTAAGATGTTGGCACTCAACATGGTAGGACAGGTAGATAGAATGTGTCCGGGTTTACCACAGTACAAACAGAGTTGGTCGTGAAGTCGGCATTCTCTCTCTTCTGGGGTGAGATGTGTATAACCAAGCTGCATGGGTTCGGTACTTTCAGTAGTTGGGGGTTGTAATTATGTGCGACGGGTTCTTAACAGATTGTCAATTTGAATGGACAGATCTATGAATTCAGATAAATTTCTTCATTCATCACGACAAGCCAGCTCAGATTGTAACTCACGGTTTAGTCCCTTGCGGTAAATAAGCTTGAGTGGTTTCTCATCCCAACCTGCTTGAGCCCCGAGAGTACAGAAAGACAGACCTGCCCCCCTGGGTATTGTTATCTTCAAAAAGCGTGGTGCACTGGACGGGGTGGCGGCCTAGCTGTTATTTACCATAGTCATCTAGAGCTGTCCCCTTTGACAATTCCAGAGTTGTCCTCCTTTGAATGTCTTGCATTTAGTTGTAAGCCCCCCTTCCCAATGACAATATTATTAATTTATAGACCTCCCAAAACAAACACAGGCTTCTCAGAGTTATACAATTTTCTTTTAACTTTTTGTAAAACTTCTTCAAATATACTAATACTTGGAGATTTTAATATACATGTCAACAACCCCACTTGTCACTTTGCATCTGAATTCTTACAGCTACTGGAATGCCTAAACCTCAGACAATATGTAGATGTCCCTACACATATTAAGGGGAACACTCTCGACCTGGTAATTACAGAATCTGCCTCTCTTGGTCCACCAACTGTGTATGATCTGAGTGTATCTGACCATAAGATCATATCCATGGAGCTGCCTTTTCTGTGCTCTTATACCAAACCAAAGCGTGTAATGCGCTTTAGAAACCTAAAAAACATAAACTCAGAAAACCTGACTCTAAGCCTTCAAAATCTGAAATTTGCAAATGTATCATCAGTCACTGAATCCGTGGAAGTCTACAATAACACTCTGAGCAACCTTTTGGATCATTATGCACCCATTAAAGTTAGAACAATTTCGTTCACACGCTCAGCACCCTGGTACACAAGTCACCTGAGGAAAATGAAGGCAGCTGGACGAGCCTTGGAGCGACAATATACAGCATCTGGGCTTACAGTTCACAAACTGGCTTATCGTGATCACCAAAAATCGTACTCAAAACTCATCAAAGCTGCACGGTCTGAACATTATTCACGCATCATTCAAAACAGTAATGGAAACTCCAAACAGTTATTCTCCACCATAAACCATCTTCTCAAACCGCAAACTGCTCCGCTCACAGGATCTTCAGATGAAGATTGTAACAAATTTATGGCTTTTTTTAAGACAAAGATAGCCAAAATTCGTTCATCTCTTGCTGTGCACTCCCCACCACCTATTCTAACTGCTGGACCGCAGTCTGGAATTACAAGGCGTTGGGGCAGTTGAGTTTGAGGACATCATTAGAGGAATGAGACCCTCCAGCTGTGCCCTTGACCCCTTCCCTACTGCACTGATAAAAGCAAACATCTCTGCTCTTAGTCCACCCATCACCATGATTATACAGCAATCCCTGGAGTCTGGTCATGTCCCCCACACTCTTAAAACTGCTATAATTAAACCACTACTCAAGAAACCCAATCTTGATCCTAAATCCCCTGCTAATTACAGGCCCATATCCAACCTGCCATTCATTTCAAAGGTGCTAGAAAAAGTAGTTGCTAGTTACTTTCAGGATCATCTGCAATACAACAATTTCTATGAAAAGTTTCAGTCTGGCTTTCGCTCCGCCCATAGCACAGAAACAGCCCTAGTGAGAGTCACAAATGATCTGCTGATGACAGCTGATGCTAGTTCACCATCACTCCTTATCCTCCTGGATCTTTCAGCAGCATTTGATACCATCGATCATAACATCCTTCTTAACCAGCTACATCACTCTGTTGGACTTGATAATAATGTCTTGCGCTGGTTTGAGTCATACCTCACAGATAGGTCTGAATTTGTGGCCATGGGAAACTCAAGGTCCTCTACTCATGCTGTTCGGTGTGGGGTTCCACAGGGTTCAGTTCTTGGACCCATTTTATTTACTCTGTACATGCTTCCTCTTGGAACAGTCATCCGTCGTCTTGGAATTTCATTTCACTGTTATGCTGACGATACACAAATGTACATAAAAATGGACAATCACTCATCACCATCCATGATCACTGCCTGTTTAGAGGAAATAAGCACATGGATGAATCAAAATTTTCTTCAGTTGAATAGTTCAAAGACACAAGCACTCCTAATTGGTTCTCCACATCAGATAAGAACATCTACCATAACCTGCATTACCTTCTCTGGCCAAATCATACCACTAACATTATCAGTCTCAAATCTTGGTGTCAGGTTTGATCCTCATTTAATATTTGAATCTCATATTAAGCAACTTTGCACAACATCATTTCATCACCTCAGAAATATTGCCAGACTCCGGCCCACATTAACTTTATGGGATGCAGAAAAACTTGTCCATGCATTTGTTTCCTCACGACTTGACTATTGTAATGCTCTTCTAATTGGGATCCCGGACAGGAGCATTAAAAAACTTCAGAACATTCAGAACACTGCAGCTCGGATCCTGATGAAAGGACGCAAATACGAACACATCACACCAGTTCTACAATCACTACACTGGCTCCCTATTTCAGCACGGATTGAATACAAGGTTTCCCTTCTCACACATAACTGTATTCATGAAAAAGCCCCCAGTTACCTTCAAGAATTACTGTCACTACAGATCCCAGCACGTTCCCTACGCTCCACAAACACTCATCGGCTCCTTCCCCCAAGGACTAGGACTCGCACCATTGGTGATAGAGCTTTCTGTGCTGCCGCTCCCAACCTATGGAATGCTCTTCCTGAATACTTGAGGGCCCCACAAAGGACTGAGATTTTTAAAAAGGATCTTAAAACATACCTTTTAAAAAATCTTTTAATGTTTAATTACTTTTTTAATCGTCTTTTTTTAACTATTGTTTGTATAAGTTGTGTGTTTTATAACCTTCTTCAATATGTATTTTGTAGCACCTTTGAGATTTTATTGTAGCACTTTGAGATTTTCTTAACTCTTTCCCCGCCATTGACGAGATATCTCGTCAATTAAGAGAAAACGCTTCCCCGCCAATGACGAGATTTTCCGTCTTTCCGCAATACCGCTATTATCCACCAGGTGGCGCCCTTCCGAACTTTTTAAAACCGGAAGTATTGCCCTATGGCAAGCTGCTGCATGTCCGTGTCTGTTTTAAAGATCGCTCTGAATGGGATCTCTATGAAAAGTCCGTCACAAAAATGGAATTATCTCTGCTTTTTGCTCGAAATATGGTGTTTTTGCAAAAACCTACCCATATTCAAAAGCTGATTGCAAAAGAACCACTAAAGGTAGGATAAAACGTTTTTTTTTTTTTTTTGAAAGCAGAGGGTCTGTTCTTTCATTTGGTATATTGTATGTTTATATATTTAAAGAAGAACATTTTCTGGAAGGCATTAAACTTTGGTGAAAATCATGAAAAACGCTGGCGCTGGCTGGCAACTTTTTTTAAAAACGCTGGCGGTGAAAGAGTTAAAAATTTAAAGTGCATTATAAATAAAAGCCATTATTATTATTATTATTATTATAGTCAGCTGCCAATAGATTTCCCTGAGATATGTTCAATAATCGCTCCTCTGCGCTCTCTCCTCCGGCGGCGTGCTTAAATATGCTGCAAAACTGAGTAAGGAAATTGTTAAATGAGGGAAATACTGATCCATCTTCCTTCCAAACCGCAGAAGCCCATTCTAAAGCCTTACCGGTGAGTAACGAACATACAAATGCTATCCGACTGCAGTGTTTCCCATAGATCTGAAATTTACTTGTGGTGGTAGCTGGTGAAAAGGGCAATCATTATTATCCACCGACAAAAAATGGTCTACTATACATGTAACAAAGAACTAATAATGTGTGACACAACACAATACTTTGATTTATAAAACATTCATATTAATTTCACATTATAGTTCATTAATCTAACTAGGGGTGGGACGGTTGTCATGACCACCGCACCACCGCGGTGGTGCAATGCCACCGCAGTGGTGAAGTGCCACCGGCGGTTGTGTGACGTCACATATCAGGTGAATGATTAAACAAAATAATAAGTAAAAATTGCAGTTTTTTGTACACAAATAATAATAACAAAAGTTGTACAGTAATTTATAGCCTAAGATACAAATTTTTAACATTGTTTTATGTTAATACACAAATCTCCGCTACATTACCATGTATGGCGTTTCCACTAAACTGGTGGATTTTAGCATAACTCAGCACGTTGGAGTTTAGCCATGTCACTGTGTTGTGCGTCTGCGTTAGTTTTTATTGGTCTCCAGTGACAGTGAAATACATACACATCACGTTTGTCTTTTGTTGTGAAATAAAATTTTTACCAGATTAAAGATTAAAGTCGCGCGCATCAGGAAGCGCATTTAGTGAAACGTTATTTTCTTTCACCATTTAATCCCCCCTAAACCCCCCCCCCCATGGACCCCACCACATCAACACCGGCGGTTGTTGTTGATGGTTCCACCGCGGTGGTAAAAATTTGCCACCGTCACAGCCCTAACCTAACCACCCCAAACTTTTTTGCCATAAACAAAGCTGACACCGTTTGTCAAAGCACCACGAAAACACTTTATGTTTTTGCACTGATATATGAAGCAATTTGATGACCCCTTTTATCAAACTCAATTATATACAATACTATGTATACTATAGCCTATATAGACAGTGCAGGTCTATAGATTATAAATGTGACTGATGTTATAATGTTAATAACTTCTATAAGATAGGCACTTTTACTGCTTCTGCTTTCTATTACTCTTTTTTCGATTAAAAAAAGCTTAATCCACTCATTATTTCAGATTTAAAAGTCTACTTGCTGTTCCGATGACAGACTTTACATTACAGCTTTGCGTTTTTTATATCCTGAGTCAGCTAGAGCTTTGCTCATTCAGTATTAGCACTGCTTTTTGCTACAATCTCTGTGCAAACTGTTTAGATTTTAGTAAAGATATTGTCTATTAATAGTAAGATTATTAAAAAATGGGATAAAGAAAATGAAGCGGCGCGTGGTCGTGACAAGAGCCAGTTGCTATCGCCATAGAAACCAGAGGCACGCTAAAACAGCACTCGAGCTTTAGCGCGGTAGCGCTCACGGCCGTTCTCCGATCGACTCGGGTTTTACACACAATATTAATCAGACTTGGGACCCGAAGTAATGAACTAGGACCGACCCTGACCCATCTGACCATTTAAAATATAAACCGGAACCGTACGGGTCCCGCGTCCTCAGTGAAGAAAGACCTCTAATGGTAAAACTCTGCTCAAGTTCAGAAACATGAAAGGATACAATGTGACACTGAGGTTGCTTCGCGTCGCGCCCAATTCATTGAGAAACAGAGAGCACGTGAACGGACACTCAACCGGAGAGACACAACGTGCTTGCACGCAAAATGAAGCCAACTTAGATGCTATAAACACATATGCACATAAGCATATGCGACCATTTTGGTCGCAGTGTGTTCCCTGGCTGCTCCGTATGTGCTGCTGCAGTTGATCCAGTTTGCCGCGCTGGATGATGAGTTTATGACGCGTGCATCATCTTCACGGTCACCCGACCCCCACCTCTCTCTCGCGCTCTCTCTCTCGCGCTCTCTCTCTCGCGCTCTCTCTTTCGCGCTCTCTCTCTCTCTCTCTCTCTCTCTCTCTCTCTCTCCAAAACACGGGTCATCCAGTCGAGTTCAGAAAATACGGAAATTCGTAAAGTGATTTTTTTTACCTGGGCGGGTCGCAATTTACCTGGGCGCAGCGCCCAAGCAGAGCCTATGTATGGGAAACACTGCGACTGGCATCGCTGGGAAAGAGAGATTGTTGTTGTGTTACAAAGAGAGAGCATTGCATCAGATAATCCTTTCATTTTCCGGGATCGCCATTAAACTTGTCCGGGAGAGCTAAGCGGGGATTAGCAGTCATGGCGGCTGAAGTGAGAGGAGTCGAAGCTGGAACGGCAGAAGTGGGATTAGCCGTGGGGGAAATACCTCTCAAACCTTGAAGAGCAGCGACTAGTTCCTCCGTGAGATTGGTGAGTCGTGCCAGCTGTTGTTGATGGCCTGCTTACTGTTAAACTTGTGCAGAGAGCTCCGTGGAAAGTTGAGAGACAGCCGCTGGATCACTTTTTGTGGCGAAGTCTGTAATGATGTACCGTGAGGCTGAGGATTCATTTGCAGTCTTTATACTTACTTTTACTTTTACACTTTATTGTCCCTTTAGGGAAATTTTTCTTGGGCAATAGTGTATGCTGCATCTTCACATTTACAATTCACGTATCATCTGACATTCGCATGGATATGTAGTTACATATACAGCATCACAATCACACAATCCATGTTCCACTTCATCATAATAATCCCTTAGTTAAGGGATTTACAAGAAAACCACCACATGGTCTCATAAATAAAAATAAAAAATAAAAAACTCACCTAAACCACCTTATATCAAATAACATCATGATCGATCCCGTATACCACCTCATAATCACACAGTTAATAGCCCCCCTACAATCACATGATTAAATCACATATACCACCCTATAAACACACGATTAAAAATCACACATACAACCCTATAATCACATGATCAAAAATCACATATACCACACTATAATCACATGATCAAAAATCATATATACCACACTATAGTCATATAATCAAAAATCGCATATACCACCCTATAATCATATGGTTAAAAATCACATATACCACACTATAATCACATGATCAAAAAATCACAGATACCACACTATAATCATATAATCAAAAATCGCATATATCACCCTATTATCATATGGTTAAAAATCACATATACCACACTATAATCACATGATCAAAAAATCACAGATACCAAACTATAATCACTTGATCAAAAATCACATATACAACCCTATAAACACATAATTAAGAATCCCATATACCATCCTCTAATTACATGATTAAGAGATCACAAATATTACTTCACAGTCATAGTATTATGTAGCCACACATAGTTAAGGGATCATAAACACCACGTCATCTTTAGTTTTACACACAATGAAAGAGAACATAGATATGACCGGAAGCATCCTAGAAGAGCTATTTTATATTACTTGGATAGCACCACGGTATAGTAGTATACTATAAATTAATATAGTAATCACTAGTCAAGATTGAAGAATAAAAAATAGACATCCACTAGACTAGACAATTTAAAATAGTAATATAGGCCAAGTACACTCAGGGACCCTGACCCTTGCTGTTCAGGATAGAGATGGAAGCAGGAACAAAATAATTTTTGAAACGATTGAGTCTGCATTTTGGAACTCTATACCTTCTACCTTAAGGCAAGAGCACATACTCAGGATGTAAGATGTGTGAGGGGTCGGCCAGAACCTTGTGCGCTCCTCTGTACAGTGACTGTTCATATAATAATTGAAGGGATGGGAGGTCGTTCGCCCCTATAATTTTCATTGCAGTCTTAAAAATGTTTGAGAGTCTGTTCTTTGATTGTACAGAAAGGTTGCCATACCTCAATATCTCAATATAAACAGAACAGGTTAAAAACCAACAATAACAATGTAAGGGACAGGCAAACTCGTAGTCGTATAACAACAGGCAGTGAAGTCAGGACAGGCAGCAAACAATCGTAATAGGCAAGTTTGGCAAGGCAAGTTTATTTGTATAGCACATTTCATACACAGAGGTCATTCAAAGTGCTTTACATAGAAATGAGAAAACAAAAAATCAAAGATAAATGAATTTAAAATATCAATTAAAACAAAATAAATGTGACAGTTTAAATGTGTGAAAAAAAGTAAAACAGGAATAAAAGTATAAAACAGTTAAAAATAAGAATAAAAACAAGAGAAATAAAAAAAATTTAAAAAGTGCATATAAAATATAGTGCAATCAGTTCGGACGCAGCATAGTGCTCATTCAGTAAATGCATAGCTAAACAGATGTGTTTTTAGTCTGGATTTGAATGTGACTACTGTTGGAGCACATCTGATCTCTCCTGGAAGTTGGTTCCAGCTGCGACTGGCATAATAGCTAAAAGTTGACTCTCCTTGCTTTGAGTGAACCCTTGGTATTTCTAGCTGATGTGATCCTAATGATCTGAGTGATCTGTTGGGTTTATATTCAATGAGCATATCAGCAATGTATTGAGGTCCTAGTCCATTGAGTGATTTATATACCATTAATAATACTTTAAAATCAATCCTAAATGTAACTGGGAGCCAGTGTAGCGACCTGAGGACTGGTATGATGTGCTTATATTTTTTGGTTCTGCTCAGAATCCTGGCAGCAGCGTTCTGAATGAGCTAGAGCTGTCTAATGGTCTTTTTGGGGAGGCCGGTGAGGAGGCCATTACAATAATCCACCCTGCTGGTGATGAAAGCATGCACAAGTTTCTCTAAGTCTTTTCTGGAAACAAAGCATCTAATTCAAATAATTGCAATATTTTTGAGATGATAATATGCTGAATTATTTATTGCTTTGACATGACTACTGAAACTAAGGTCAGACTCCAGAATCACACCAAGATTCCTGACTTGATTTTTAGTTGTTTGACCCCTAGCATCAAGGTATGCATTCACCTTGAGAACTTCATCTTTGTTTCCAAACGCAATAACTTCAGTTTTCTCTTTGTTTAACTGAAGAAAGTTTTGGCACATCCAACTGTTAACTTCATCAATGCATTTGCACAGGGAGTCAATGGGGCTGTAGTCGTTAGGGGATAGAGCTAAGTAGATCTGAGTGTCGTCTGCATAACTGTGATAGGCAATTTGGTTCTCTCTCATTATTTGGCTTAGTGCGAGCATATACAGGTTGAACAGGAGTGGCGCAAGAATTGAGCCTTGCGGGACTCCGCATGTCATGGATGTCCATTCAGATTTATAGCCACCTATACTTACATAATAACCTCTCCCTTCTAAGTATGACCTGAACCATTTCAGGACCATCCCAGAAAGCCCGACCCAGTTTTCCAGCCTGTCAAGAAGTATGTTGAGATCGACAGTGTCAAAAGCAGCACTGAGGTCGAGTAGCACCAACACTGATAGTTTGCCTGTGTCTGTATTGAGGCGAATATCATTTATCACAGTACCTTTATGAGCACTGTCTCTGTACTGTGGTGTGGTCGGAAACCAGAGTGAAAAATGTCAAAGTAACCATTAGAAATTAAGAATTTGTTTAGTTGATTGAAAACAACTTTTTCAATGATCTTGCATATGAAAGGAAGATTTGAGATTGGTCTGCAGTTGCTCAACACAGTGTTATCCAGGTTGCTCTTTTTCAGGAGGGGCTTAACAACTGCAGTTTTAAGGGACTTTGGAAAAGTCCCGGAGATAAGTGATGAATTTACCACTTCTAGGAGATCTGCTTCTAAACAGTTAAAGACACTTTTGAAAAAAGATGTTGGGAGTGTGTCAAGGGCGCAGGTTGATGTTTTAAGATGCTGTACTGTTCCTCCAAAGTTTTACCATCAACTGCTTTAAAATCAGACATCGTAACTACTTTCTGATGTTGTGGTCTGACTTGTCTGACCCTGGCGCAGCTCAAGGATGTGCTGATCACCTTTCTGATATTATTGATTTTCTCAGAGAAGAAGTTAGCAAACTCACTACATTTGCTGTCTAAGAGCATTTCAATTGGAATGTGACTTGGGGGGGGGGTTGTTATTCTCTCTATAGTAGCAAAAAAAGTATGTGTGTTATTTATGTTGTTGTTTATAGTATTTAAAAAAGAAAGTCTGTCTAGCTTTGCCTAGTTCCACACTGAAAGCACGAAAGCTGCCTTTATAGATTTTATAATGGACTACAAGTTTTGTTTTCCGCCACATGCACTCAGCTTTTCTGCATTGTCTTTTCATATTCTGCACCGCTGTTGAGTTTCTCCAAGGTGATTTTTGCCTGCCATTCTTCTTCCTGACTTTCACAGGAGCAATATCATCAATTGCACTCTTAACTTTCGAATTAAAGGAATCAAGGAGAAAATCAACAGAGTCTGCAGATATGCTTGGTGTTAAAGATATAGCCTTTATAAACACCACACTGGTGTTCTCATTTAAGCATCTCTTTTTGACAGACAGAGATCTAGTTTCAATAGAAGGAGAGATCAATATATCAAAGAAAATACAGAAATTATCAGACAGTGCTACATCCTTAATAACAGTTGATAAAATGTTTACACCCTTACTGATGATTAAATCTAGAGTGTGTTCACGATTGTGTGTGGGTCCATGTACATGTTGAGTCAGATCAAAAGTATTTAAAACAGCTGTGACATCTTTTGCCATAATACTGTCTGGCTTATCTATGTGAATGTTAAAATCTCCAGCAATAGCAAAACAGTCAAACTCTGAGGAAATCGTTGATAGCAGTTCTGTAAAGTCCTCAACAAATGCTGAAGAGTATTTTGGGGGCCTGTAAAAATAATGAGTAGAACGCGTGGAATACCTTTCAACACAATACCTAGATATTCAAAAGACGGGTAATTTCCAAATGACAGTTGCTTACATTGATAGACATCTTTGAAAAGAGCAGCTACACCTCCACCTCTCCTAGCAGTTCTGCAGACACTCATAAAAGTAAAGTTAGGAGGGGCTGTTTCATTAAGGACTGTTGCACTGTAGCTTTCTTCTAGCCATGTTTCATTTAGAAACATAAAATCCAGGTTTTTTGTGGTTATTAAGTCGCTGACTAGAAGTGATTTATTTTTAAGTGAACAGATGTTTAAAAGAGCTAACTTAACAGTACTATTTTTTCCCTAACAGAAATCTTAGTTTGACATGTAACAGGCAGCAGATTAGATTGATTTGCCATACGGTTTGATAAAGCCTTTGACTTTCTATAATTTACTAAAACAGAAATAGAAAAAGATATAGGCACACTGGGATCCTGCTTTTTCTTTAAATATTTGATAAAATTTGTATTATTGTAGCAGGAACCTGACACATATCACTGAAAGCCGTTATCAGTTGTTTTTGGTTCACCTACAGTAGATGGAGGAGGGTGTGTGCCTTGGCGTTGTGTCAGAGAACGAAGAGCTCTCATAGGGCGAGGAGGGGGAACTGGGCCCACTGGCTTTGGTGGTTGTGGGGCTTGCCGTTTTCTGGTTGAAAGCTGGGGGCTCGCAGCAATAGAGTGGGATAGTTTAGTTCCAGCATAAACCAGTTCCTCCATTTTTCCGGAGAAGGTCAAAAGCGGGGATGCTGGAGAGAGGAATGACATATCTAGTGAGGAGTCCTGTTGCTCTGATGTGACCGGAGGCTGTGATATGTTA
Organism: Paramisgurnus dabryanus; assembly: GCF_030506205.2. Taxonomy (NCBI): domain Eukaryota; kingdom Metazoa; phylum Chordata; class Actinopteri; order Cypriniformes; family Cobitidae; genus Paramisgurnus; species Paramisgurnus dabryanus. Next base: position 55,532,972 of record NC_133338.1, read on the forward strand.
GCCTGGTTTCCCTGGCTGTTTTCCAGAAAGTCATCCTTGGGTGCTGAATCTTGGAGCCGTTCTAATCTGACACAGTCTGACTGTGGTGAGCTCTGTGGGCAGGACTCAGCTGAGATTGTGTCCATGAGCAGTGGTTGTTGTGGCTGCATGGTGTTATCTCTGTCCTTGTGGGATCTGTCAATGTCATGTCCATTCAGGTGCTGAAGAGAAGTCCTGTGGTCATTCATACTCTGTCCAGGTGTGTGTGTGCCATTCAGGTTGAGTGGATTGGCACACACTTCTGAAGGATGATGAAGGGAGAAGTAGATATTGTCCTTTAGCACTCTTGCACCCAGTCTGTTTGGGTGGATGCCATCCTGTTTAAATAGTTGTCTCTGACTCCAGAAAAGATTGAAGTTGTTGATAAAATTCAGTCCCTTTATGTTGCAGGTTTTTTGCAGCCATGTATTAAGTCCAAGCAGCCGTGAAAACCTATTTGTTCCTTTTGCTGGAAGTGGTCCGCTGATGAACGGCTGAACTTTCACTCTTCTGAGTGTTTCAAAAAGTTTGATGAAATCTTTCTTAAGGAGTTCAGATTGCTCCTTGTAAATATCATTCTTCCCGACATGAATGACAACTCGATTTACAGTCTTATGTTTCATCAGAATGTTCTTAAGTTCCCTGTTTACATCAGAAACGGTTGCTTGTGGAAGGCAGCACGTAGTTGAGTCCCTGTTGCTAATGTTTCTGATAACTGAGTCACCCAATATCAGAGTTATGGGCTCGGATGCACTCTCCGCAGAATGCTGCTGTCTGCTCGATCTTGAGTGGCAGTTAGCATCAGTGGTAGCTGCTGGCTGATTTGATCGGTGTTCAATCACATTTATCACATTTGGGGATTCCTCACTCATATTCATTAATACTTCAAATCTGTTCTCAAGATGTATAGGCGGTGGTAGAAAGTCAGTGTTTGCAATCCTTGTCATAGCTGTATCTGGGGTAGAGGAAGCTACTGCGGCAAAATGTGATGCTCGTGACAGTCTGATTTCTCGAGTGATTTTGGGTCTTGCTCCCTGTTTGTACCATTGATTAGTGTGTTGATCATTAGATTCATGGGACTCACAGGCTGTATGCTGAGGGCGTCCATGATGACGAAGCTCTGTTGTGTGTTCCGTCTGGTTCGGTAGTCCTGTACAGTAAGTAACTTTGTAAAAGTCTGTGGCAGTTTGTGCAGGATGTTGATTTTTGATGAGGCATTTCTTTTTCTTATCCTTTTGAATGAAGGCAGCTGTGTTTTTCCTTCTGGAATGTAAGCTGATGGCGGTGGGAGGCTAGACGGATGAAAAATTCCACTTTTTTGTAATCCTCCAGTCCCGAATGTTTGTAATTTAACATTGATGCCAAGCTTTGTTGTTTGAGCACTATGCTGATTTGCTGAAGTTAAAATTATAAGATAAAATATAAAAGCGATAGAGCAAAGCGCAGAGCAGAAAGTAAGAGCGTCCAAACAGTAGCAGAGCCGGAAGCACATTCAGTAATAATCAGTAAACAGATAAAGTAACAAACCAGGTGATAAACAGACAGGATAACGCTCAGAAATGACAGCCGTGGCAAATAAAGACTTTGCAGTGAGTTCAAGTTCAAGTTCAAGTGGAGGATTTAAGCAGTTCAGGATGCAGGTGTAATCGTAATCGTAATCAGTCCCGGTATGTGGAATCATGGGAAGTGTAGTCCGAAATGAGCATTAAAACTCGGGGGATGGCTCCCTCTGGTGGTAACAGCTAAAGACTTGACCTGGACAGTTTTAAAGGATTCCAGATTTCAAATTGTTGTATCCCCTAACATCAAATATTATCCTATCCTAACAAAGTTTATTTATTCAAGCGGGTTTATTCTAAACAAGCATATTTATTTAGCTTTCAGATAATTTAAACAATGACCCCCTTATGGTCACAGGTCACAAATAATCTGAACTCTTTTCCATGTAGGACTATGACTGTGTTGTGATGGTTAAACACCCAGAGAAGTCCACTGGTAAGTGGAAAGTTGGAGACTGTAAAGATGAGAGAGGTTTCATCTGCAAGAGGAACACAGGTTAGATGAAGAAAAGACATCACTGCATAAATTTTATAACTTTAACTCAATCCAATCACATTGATTAAAGAAAACACATGAGTATATGGGTCACTTGTTGATCTCTTACTGTAGATAATCTGTAAGTATTTTGTGTGTGTTTTAGACTCTCAGCTGTCCGCTATGACCACATCAATACCACAGAAATATTCCAGTCTGGGCAATGATTCATATAAGGTCCAGCTGGAGAAGATGAGCTGGGATGAAGCGAGAAGACAGTGTAAAGCTGATGATGCTGATCTTGCGAGTGTACTGGACTCCATCAGTCAGGCGTACACCAGCCTACAAGTCGACAAACTCAAAGAACCTTTGTGGATCGGACTCAACAGTAACCTGGTAATAAATGCATCTCTCTTCACAATAAACACATTCATGTAATATCATATACTGTATACACACTGCAGAAATGATTTTACTAACATATGAGTGTGGTAATGTGCTTTCTTCAGACAGGTGGACGCTATCGCTGGGTGGATAACTGGCTTCTAAGCTACAGTAAATGGGCTACAGGAGAACCCAAAAACAATTTAGCTTGTGTTTATATTGACACGAATGGAGACTGGAAAACTGCGGCGTGTAACAACAAATATTATTCCCTCTGTAAAAGATCAGCAGGTATTTTACAAATAATCATTTATAATAATCCGGTTCTTTAAAAAAATAAACCTCGACAGCACAAACACCTTTTGTTCATTTGAAAGATTTTAACATCAAAAATATTTTTATGACATAAACTATATGTTTGTCTACAGAAGAAGTTTTAAACATTTAAACATAAACCTTCAGATTAAAAGATTTTGAATCCTGTAGAGGCTTTAGGCTCGAATTTTGAGCCTGAATTTATATTGAATTTAGAAATATTTAAATTTGAAGCAGCATATGTCTGTTGTTTACTAATATATTTAAAGTTTATCATATGGTTTTAATTGACAGTTTCAGTTTAAGAGAGATCTGATATACTAACCCCTCACACGGTCCACAGTTTTTGTCCCTACAGATCCTCCTCAGCTGCCGGGAAACTGCCCCGAATCAGATCACAGGAAAAGTTGGATCCCATTTAGAGGACACTGCTATACGTTCATGACCTCCACCAGAGAAAACTGGGCTCATGCCACAGTAGAATGTATAAGAATGGGTGAGACGCTTCATCCTCCTCCCAATGAGATTATTAAAGGTGTTTTAGAATATAAAACTGTATTTATATAGACATAGATCATTAATAAGAGGTCTGTACATGGTAATGAAATATCATAAGCCTCAAACACATTTGTTTCCTCCTTATGTAAACCTTGTGCATACAAAAGACTGCTGGACAGTCATGATGGCCGCCCCGCAACATTAAATTACACATTAAATTAATTACTATGTTGTTACAATGATAAAAACAAAGTTGTGACTGCTGCTGAGTCAGTGCTATATGCCAGTTAATGCTACATGCTAGTTAATGCTATATGCTAGTTAAGGCTATATATTAGTTAATGACATTTGCTAGTTAATGCTCAGCCCAGTCACACGAAATTACGAACATATAGTCACTTAATTTTTTCATTATTTTTTTAATACTGTCTCGAATTTCGGAGTTTTTTCGTGATCGTATTTCATTGTTGCTTCGGTTTAGGGTTAGATTTACATACAATTACATCCTTACCAAACCCAACTCTAACCCTAACGCCAAGGGACAATGTTTTAAAATTTAGAAAATATAAAAAAAGCAGAAAAAGTAGTATAAACCAAAACTTAAAATCAAAACTTAAAACACCAAAACTAATCCTAAACCAAAGTGAAAATGGTTTAAAAATAGGACAAAAAAGTTGAGTAACCAATCTGTGACAATGACAAATAAAGACATTTTTTTGATACGATCATGAAAAACCGCAGAAATTCCTGACAATATCACGAAAAGAAAAAAAATTACATTTCTAAAGGTACATAATTTTGTGAGTCTGTTTAGCAATGCTATATGCTATATGTGGCACGTGTTTTTTTCGGCGCCCATGTTAACAAGTTAAAGCATGTACACCGCACGCGTGAGCAGCACGTGCTCGCGTGGCAGGAGCGTCGCTGAAGCAGGAGTGCAGCGATCGTTTCGGCTCTATTTTTGCTGCGCTGCTCACGCTCAATTAAAGTGACAGTACAATGTTTATGTTTTAAATGATCGTTGATTGATGCGAAAAAGTGTAATTTTACCATAAAATCATAAATGTGATGCCAAGTGTGTTTCAAACTGTCATGACTTTGAGCAATTTAAAAGAAAGTAATGAAATATTTTAAAACACCAGAAGATTCCCTTACAAAAATTAACCATGGTTTTACTACAGTTAAAACCAAAAAACCATGGTTACTGTAGTAAAACCACAGTAACTACAAAATAACCATGGTTTTGGCAATCATGGTTTTCAAAAACCATAGTTAAACCATAGTTAGTGTAGTAAAACCATGGTTTTGCTGATAGTAATCAATACACCAAAAAACCATGGTTACTACACTTTTACCACAATATAACCATGGTTAATTTTCGTAAGGGTTGCGCTGTCATTCACTGTCTGCCCAGCACTAAATGAGTCCTCATTTATAATCTTCAGATAAATAGATACATCTATAAATCTATACTTAAACTGTTGAAGGGAAACACGATCGACTGCTTCATGCTGTCAATCACTGAGTGAATTGTTTTATTTTATCATAAAACTTCAGAGAAACAGATTTCATAATGTGCCATGTGCTTTTTATGTCTATAATTGTGTATTGTGTCTATATCTGTCATTACACGGATCAGAGCAGCACGAAAACAATGTGGGTTAAACAAATCACAGTTATATAAATTACACTGACCGTCAAAAAGCGTCTTGAAGAGGTTTTGCTGCTGAGTAATGCATGTAAAATAAAGTAATGTGAAATCGAGATTTTTATACTGTTATTAAAATGCACAGTATGCGCTGCAAACACAGCCGGTGTGAAAGCACAATGGAAACCCGCAGCAAACACTCTCCTCACGCGCTGCTCACGCTACACATATGCACTGTTCACGCTTGCGGGGTGAAACCAGCGTTACAGCTACATTTTGAAGGTCCAAACTTGCCACTCAGAAACGTCCATTAACAATCTCCAAACAATTGATTATTCCTCAAATTCTGTATCTTTATCTGATACAGACTCAAACATAAGATCTGTTTACACACACAGAGAGCTACTGAAGGAGAAACAGCCAATCAGAGCAGAGCTCAACATTATTATTCATGAACCTTTCAAATAAGGTAATAATAGACCATTTCATTATAAAGGCAAATCCCAGGGTTGTTAATGGACATGTAAAACTAACTCTGGATCATTTTTGCCCTTAATAAAGTCACAAACCTTCTGTGTAGATATCAGAGAATTTAACAGACTATTGCATTCTTTGGCACCTATACAAAAATCAGTTTTACAAATATTAAAAGCATTTACATACATTTATACCACGGGTCTGTTGAACGCTGTATTCTGATTGGCTGAGAAATGTTCCATGAGTATGCATTAATTTCTGATAACCGCACACCTACCATGTCAAATGTCTTAAAAATGGGCACCAGAGCAATATTTGTGGTAACCGTGGGATAAGAGGAATAATTGACTCTGGTCCTTTGAATTATTTGAAAATAATGCACACCCGCGGTGTAACGGCACTCAGCTTCGCGTCATGCCGCATTGCACCTTGGGTGTGCATTATTTTCTCATAATTCAATGGCCCGTCTTCAATTATTCCTTACTTAAATCAGACAAATGCAGACTGAATTCACTCATTTTGAGACCAAACTTTACTCCTCACATCTGAATGTATGGTGCAGTAAATGGGCAAATGTTTTAATGTTACTGTGTTATTGTTGTTTCTCATCTTTGGCAGCATTCAGAACTTTAGTTTAACAGTTGAATGACTGTTTTTAAAAGCAGATACAGTGAGTTATCTGTCATTTCAGGTGCATCTTTAGTGAGTATTGAGGATCCAATAGAATCACAGTTTATCCGACAAAACCTGGAGATCCTGCAGGATGAAGTCAAGTCAGTCTGGATTGGACTTCACCGCAGTCATAAGGGTCAGAATGAGCCTTCATCTAAACCAATGTAAGACATTTAACATCAAAGAGATATTGAACTGATGTTTGTGTGTGACAGGTGATTGGATGTGGATTGATAATACGGTTGTGGATTACACAAACTGGAAACCGGAGATGCGGGGTGATGCTGAAAAATGTGTTGAAGTTCAGTCAGACACTGGGATGTGGAGCACCAGCAGCTGTGGTGATCGCAGAGGTTATATCTGCACGACTGCTAAAGGTCTGACAAATAAACGTACAAATAATTTGCATTAATATCACATCACCCTACTGTATGTTAATATCTACATGTGTCTTTATTAACAGTTATACCACCAACAGAGAAGCCATCAGTCTCAGGTATGATGAACTACATCTGCAGGGTTTAATTATAACCTGTAAAAAGTGTTCATGAGTTAACAGTGCTGAAACAACACATCTATACTGTTAACACTAACATGTTTATCATCTTCTGTCAATGTTTATTTACTTGAAACAACACTACATTTATGTGTACTGTTTTTGATTTTCCAGTTACACCAACAACAGCGAAGTTATCAGTCTCAGGTATGATGAACTCGATCTCGGTCACGTTTACACAACAATGATGTAGTAAAATGTGTTTCATTTGTGTTTCAAGTACACATGACAATGTTATCAAAATGATATGCCTTTACACAGATCAGTGATAACAACTACAAATTCTTTATTATGCATTAAAAAAGTTTTCAGTTTTTCATTTAAAATGTTGTGTAAATATGGCCCTAGATTTTACTGTGGTATACCTGTGTAAAGTGTTCATGAGAAAACAGCGCTATAACAACAGATCTCTACTGATAACACATTTATCATGTTTAGAGAAAGACCTGATTTACAAACCAGATGGAGCATCAAACTAATTCAATTCATTTGTACTCTGTTTTATAATATTGTAATAGGCTGCAAATGAACTGAAATGACTATCTATTTTCCTTGAGTTTGTCATGACAGCTAAATATATGTCATTTTTTAAAGGGGAGGGGGGTATAAATGGTTATATATGGTTAATTTCTTAGTTTTTTTGTATGTTTTTAATCAGTAAAATGTGTTTAATGTTGCATTGCAGATCTTCACGTAGATGAGAGGTCTCATGGATCGGCTGGCATCGCTGTAGGGGTCGTGTTTGTCATAATCGCTATCGCCGGTCTTGCTGGGTTTTTGCTCTTTAAGAGAAATCCCAGGAGTTTGATTGGACGGTTTGACGGCAGATCCTATAATAATCTCCCTGAGCCTCTTGCATTTTTTGATAGTAAAGAATCAGCTGCCAACATTGAAGAATCAATATGAATAACACATAAACACACACACAGCCATAAGTTTAAATGTTATGCATAACTACCACAATAATTATGCTCGGGGCTGTCATGCACCAAAATGTTTTACGGGGGAACACCTACCCTTCATACTGTTATCAGTATTATTAATGTCAATTAAACATCAAAACATTTATACACCATATCCTTATATAGCCTACACAGACAAAAAGAAGAACATTTAATGAATGACTTTATTGCTATTTTACACATTAATGAGAATTTACATTCTTCTTTTGAATTAATGTGCATGTTTTTTTTTGTGGTAACACTATACAATATGGTTCCATTTGTTTACATTAGTTAACTACATCAGTTAAAATGAACTAACAATACTTCTACAGCATTTTAGTCTTTGTTCACGTTCATTTTAATATTAACCAAAAAATGGTTAAGGCCCACTGAAGTGCCTTGGAACGTGCAGAATTATTTGATGTGGTGACATCATTTTCACGTCAGTGTGGAACTATTGAGAAGCTCCTCCCCCTTTTAGAATAACCAATAGTGTTTTGTTTATGACACAATCCAGCAAAGCTTTTGCGCACTACAGTTGTATTGTAATAAAGCCAAATAGATTCCTGATTTAGATATAATATCTGTTACAGAACAAAAACAATACTGTAAGAACATGGATGTGTCACGGTTAATCCGTGTTCTGTTTGTGTCTGTTCTGATTGTTGTCACCTTGACATTCATTGATTAATTACCTGCCTCATCACACCTGTTTGTCATTTAGTTAGCACCTTTATAAAACCCATTTACTTTCTCTGCTTAAATCCACATATAGACAAAATGTTAACTAAAAACACATTGTATTATCTTATAGCTGTACATTTTTGCCAAATGGACATTAAACTCATCAAAATACTTCCTAATTATAACATTGACACATGTTTTCTGAAAAGCCATTCCCTTGCAAAAATGATCCATAGTTTTACTACAGTTAAAAAACATGGTTACTTTAGTAAAACCATGTTTAACCATGGTTTTGTAAACAATGTTTTTCAAAACTGTAGATAAACCATTACTGTAATAAAACTGTAAATGTGGTAAAACCATGGTTTTGCTACTAGTTATCAATACATCAAAAACATGGTTAATTTTCGTAAGGGTTAATCTGTTACATTGGTATTTACGAATCAAGGTCTACTGCCAAATAACTCTGTAAGAGATACAGAACATCAAGCAAACAAATTAAAAAGTATGGATAAAATAAAACCAAAATAGCTGTCAGAAAAACTATAACAAACAACAGATCTTACAATTCTCTTAAAAACTAAGGCATGATCAGACTCCAAAGGTAAACAAACCAAAATACACCAAAAATTCACCTATATGCAAACTTTGGACAAAATGTGCATTGTTTTAAAATGCTAACAGGAGTCACAAAACATCTTGGGTGAATGAATGTGTTTAGTTCTTTAACACGTAAGTTCCCTGCTGGTTTTAGCTGGTCAAGCTGGTCTCCCAGCCTGGGGTGTATTCCAGAAAGCAGGGTTAATTAACCATCAGATTAACCCTGAACTTTGGGTTGATCAACCCCAAACTTGCTTACTCAGGGTATATCGGTTCCAAAACACAGTTTAAGAGTTTAAAGAGCATATAGCTTATATTTTGGGTTAAGCTGAGTTGTTTCTACATTGTGGTTAATAAAATAATAGAAACAAAATGTATTAGCCTTTTAACCTGGTATTATCAATCAAAAATCTAGTGTGATATATGATATTTTGAGATTTTACTTTTTAAAGGTCTGTTTATTGAAGCTGTGCTAATTTGCCTACGCTATCCAACATAAAATTAATTTCACATTCATTGTTTTAAGTGATCTATAACAGTTTGTTTTATTCTATAAGGGAATTCATTTTATTTAAACTGTTAAATGTATAAAGTTGGTTTTAAAATTATGCCATAGCCTAGTGTTCTTTATTTATAAAGCATACAGTTAGTTCATTTATTTTTTCTTTAAATTTCATTTTACTTTATTAACATTTAGTCTTTCTTTATTTAAATCTACCCTTTAAAGTAAAAAAGTAAAGTAAAAATATTTGACCTGCGAGCCACAGTTAACAGTGCCAACGGGCAATGTTGGGGGGGCTTCGGCTTAAGGGGGCCCGTAATTTTTTTACATATGGGCCCGGGACTGACTTGCTACGCCACTGATCCAATATAACCAAATATCTCAATTTCCTTTTGGCTTAAAAATGATATCTCTGGAAAGCAGCTGCAAAAGGCCCATTTTAACGAAAAAAAAAGGTGAATTATAAAAAGACTAACTATAGATCAAATGTAAAGAGGGGGCTAAGGATCTGAATTGCAGGTTTAAGAAATAAATATGATATATGATATATAGTGTGATATATATTTATAATTTAATTTTTTTGTGTACATGATTGTAACTGATAATAGGAGATCTCTGACCACTCTGCCATGTCTGTGATTCAGTGTCACCTAATGAAGTCTCTGCTTCACTTGTGTCATTCTGTGGGTCAGTGTTAAATGCACATGCTTATCAGAGACTGCAGGCAGGTGTAACTTCTGTCCATCAGTAAGTATTATTATGATAGGCATCGTGTGTTTCTATTTGTTACACATTTACTATAACATTGCAAGATTGTCACAAGTAATATATGTTAAGATTTCTGCCTCAATAATGACAATGTATTTGCACACACATTTAAACTCACCAGCTTTTTGTTGAGAAAGACCACGATGAAGCTCCGCTGTATGTTCTGGCAGGGTCGGCAGCACCACAAGTAACTTTCATTCGAGAACTGCAATCTTTTGTAAAAGTCTTGTTGAATATTCCAAATATAAATATAGTTTCAGGAATTTGTAGTTTTAGTGTGAGTGCCCAATTGTTTAGTTTGAGCACTGTGCTGAACTGCTGGTAGTTGAATCAAAAGATAAAAGCGAAAAAGCAAAAGCGCAAAGCACAGAGCGCAAGGAAAAAGCGTCAGCACATTAGGGACAATGCTTATTAATCAACAGACACATTACTTGCTGTAAACAAGCCAGAGTTAGCTACAAGTGCTAATTTCCATCTGTTGTCCCTAACCAGATCGTAACAAGCAATAATCTATAATAATACAGTATGAATTTAATAAATACAATAGTAATATAATAAATCCAGCAGACAAATCAAACAAACATTATATTGTTCACCTCACCTAACCCTCCACTTAAAAAGGAATTGCAAATTGTATTTGCAATTGCGTTTCCTTCTTGTGGGTGTAAAAACTGTGACTTAATTCAAACGCAAATGCAAACCATTTGCATTTCCTTTGACATGAACATACTATTTATGGCAAATTTCAAAAGGAAAAGCAAAGTCCATTTGCAACTGATTTTCCTATGTCTTTCGAGTTATGACCCATATTTCAATCTCAATTGCAATCCACTGGACATGGATAAATCAAAGTGTCGGGGGCGGGATTATACTATAGGGTGTGTTCGTGCGACGTCACTCACAGTTGACCACAGTAATAATGCAATATTTAGAAAATGTACTCTTGTACTATTGATACTCAAGTACTTTTTAAAACAAGTACTTCAGTACTTTTACTTAAGTAGACATCTTACTGCAGTACTTTTACTTGAACTTGAGTAATTTTAGCAAGGGGTATCTGTACTTTTACTCAAGTAATGAAGCTGTGTACTCTGTCCGCCTGTAGCGTTATCAGAAGCTAGTTATTTTCGTTCATAAAGTTTTAAATATTGATATTCCTGGAGCCGTTTGGATTTCTTTGGGGAAGGATAAATGCAAATTTTTTCGACTTGAAGGACGTGGACCCCATAACTTTACTGTTAACGACCGGAAGATCTAAGACATTTTCTAAAATAACAATGTTTTTGTAATGTTTTTGTTTTTTTTTTGTTTTGGAAAATGAATATGTTTAAATAGAATGATTTTGTAAAAAAAGAGGTGAATAAAGTAGTATAAAAAGACCTCTCTCTCTCTCTCTCTCTCTCTCTCTCTCTCTCTCTCTTTTATCACAGTCGAAGATTGTTTAAACGCTATTGGAACCGAAATCGTGCTGTTAATATCTTGTCGGCATCTAGGATGAACACTCAAAAAAAGGATACTTTAAACGAACACAATTTTATTGTGGACAGTGGTTCCACACAACACAGTTAGTTTTTATTAACATTTAAGGGTTATTTTCAGTCAATGCCAAATTCTTTTGTTGCAGCAACACAATTGAATAATAAATAACTAATGTGAAGTGGTAATGTTCAACAAAATTATCTTAGTTACTTATCCATAACTTAAGATTGTTACGTTTTCTGAACATGTGTTTAACTTGTACAAACTAATCAAATATTTTTTGCTTGTCCAAATCAAGAGTAGTTTATTCATACAACTCATTTACATTGTGGACAGTGGTTCCATCCAATTACTTTTATTTACTTTAACACAACAATTTCTATTTCAAGTTAAATCACACACAAAAATATACTTTTTGTAATAAACTCTATATAACATTCATTTTATTCATAAAAGATTCTCAGACACCAGTTCTTCAAGCCACGTTTATTGCACTTAAACTACAGATACCGTAAAGGATATACCGACAAATGAGATGCACTCATCAACTTGAAAAACTTGCAAAGTTTTTCAAGGACTTTGGATATTACAATGTAACCTTATAACAACATTACAATTTTTTACACTTACTGACAAATGAAATGCACGAAGCACCATTCAGGCAGTTTTTTCAAGCCCCCGGATACGTATAATTAAACAACAGTATTACACAACTGTAATGCTAACTGACAAAATAGGTTGCTCTCCATTCAGAGAGCTGGCACATGCGACTTTCAAAGATTTTTCAACAACTTTGGTATAATTTTAAGTTAAATGGTACTGTAAAAACATTATAAACGTTAACATTCCATGACAAATTAGATGCAGGACCATTTACGTACAGCCAAAGCTTTAAACAACTCTACATTAATCTAATTAAATAAAAACACACTGCAAAACTATCAAAATAAATTGACGACACTGCTTACTTCCTGAATGTTATTGTACTGCCATTTCAAAAACATGGCATTTACATAGGAATGTTTTAATATTTCATTTTTCAAAACATCTGCAAAAGGCTTGGTCTTCAGCGTCTGAACTTTATGAGATAGTTACTTCCCATCTAGCTCCAGAAACAACAACTGCAATACTTCAAAAGTGTACCTGAATTCGGGAAAGTAGCTCAAGTTCAGTTCATATTTCAGTCCCATCAGCATGGTTGTCGCATACACACTCTTAATCCCTTTAATAACACTCCAACATCTGCTGGGCTGTCTTCGATGTCTGAACCATACATTTTTACAACAAGCACTCCCATCACCATCTTCTGGATCGCCTCCTGGGTACTGGGTGCATCTGTATCCTGCAGGTGAGAATGACAATGATAAAATTATTTTATGTTTATTAATAATGTCAGAAAAATCTCATTTACCATTTAATGTTATTCAAAACCAACACATCACTTGATTCTGTAAAACTGAAGTATTTTAAGAACGGTCTCATATTCCATAATGTACAACAGCCAAAAAGTCAAAGAGGGCAAGTATTGTTTGCTTACCAACATTATTTAAAATATCTTGTTTTCTGCATTAGCAAGAAACTCCTAGGTTTGAAATACCATGAGTGGAGATGAGATAAAATAAAAAGTTATCCCAGGTGAAAAAGTACACGTCAATAATGTACTTAAAGTGCTCTATTTTCATGCACTAATTCTGTACGTAGTATACAAAAAATTCTTCTTTTGTACTACTTAAGATAATCTTAAACATCTTGTACATTGTTCACAATGTCAGTCTAAATCAGATTTTAGGGCATATCCGATTTGACAAACTCATTGTCCATATTGTGGATCACAACTGTTCTGTGCGTCCTGTAGCGTTCTGCCGTTGTCTGGATTATCTGCAATGTTTCTATGGCAATGACATTGCGTTGGCACGACAATCTGCCTCAACATCTGACGTGTTTACGTTTTATGTGATGCAACAGCATGACATAACTGAAAAGCTACACAAATGCGATCAGAGCGGTCAGACTGACTTGGATTTCCAGAAATGCGATTTGAAAAGGATTTTAAACCACCCATGGATGTAGCCCGAAAAAGATTTGAAAAAACACTGATTTCATGTGGTTTTTGGCCGTTCACACATTCTAAATGTGATTGAATTGGAATTGATGGATTCGAATATGCACCAAAATCATATTTAGACTGACAGTGTGAACAAGGTATAATTGTACTTCCCTGTTCTATTATTGAGACACCATGAATATGAACTAAAATGTTCTAAAAATCTATTTTAAAAATGTATTTAAGTACCACTCGTAGTAAACTTGAACCCATCTTTGTATGAAAGTTGGGTTCAAGTTTACAAGTTTTAACTAAATACATTTTTAATACAGAGATAGTATATTCAAAGCACATTTTAGTTCATAATTATGTTGTCTCAAAACAGCACAAATAAGTACACTTAGATAATCTTGAGAACATCTTAAAAAGTACTAAAGAATAAATTTTAGTATACCAAGTATAAATTAGTTTAAAATAGAGCACTGTAAGTACAATATGGAAGTGTACTACTTTTTCACCTGGGATACCACATTTCAATTCCTTGATAATACAGCAAAGTATATATATGCACATATACTTACCAAATACTCTTTAATTAGACTGGTCGGGTCTTCATTCAGGTAGACAAAGAAAGATCCGAGTCTGATCAATGTTGTCAGTCTAAATATGAAAATATCAAAATTTTATTAATTGTAGCATTCACAATATCAGGTAAACATTTACCTTTATTTTTAGATTATTATGCAAAATACAGCATGTAAGTGGAAAACAACAACAAAAAGGGACACTTTAAACTGTACCTATGTTTCTTTTTTTACAAGTTCCAGAAACTTTCTAATTCCAATTTCACCAGTGCAAAAAGAAGTTTTATTATAAGGTTTTAATGAGTGCAGTTCATCATACCCGTGTTGTGGAGACCAGCAGGTTTTTAATTCTCTGTCCATTGACGACTCCTCGTTTTGCATAGATCCTTATAAGCTTTGCAGAATATGGATTCATCTTTGCCAAGTATGTAGACACCAATGGGGCTGTTGTGATTCTTTTAAACTCTGCACAAATCTACAAAACAAAATAAATTATTGTTACCACAAAACCAATAAAGTTAAACATAAATGACTCAAAAACTTTTCACTCACCTCTTCCCTTCTGAAAAGAGCAGGCCATCTAGTTTTGAAATCTGCTATTGAAGGCGATTCCTTGACAACCTCATGTCTCTTGATAGAAAAGGTCTTGTCCATCAGCATTCATAATGTTTTCTCATTGTTCTTTTTAATTTCAGACAGAAGTATTAAACTGACTACTTCCAGTGTTTTGGATGTCTCCGTTTATGGATGGTAAGGGCAGTAGTTCACCTCAGCATTGCATGTTTTTTTTTTATATATATATATATATGGTAAACAGCACTGGAAATTCCAGCTGGTTTGGGCTTAAGTAAATTTAATTTCACTTCATTACAGCCAATTTTTCTCAGTTTTGTTATATATTTGGCAAGACACACTTTTGCAACACAGTCAGAGCTTAATGATGTAGATGGGGTTGACAAAATACTGTGTCACAGGATGAAAGTGAAAGAGCTGGTTATGAGCAGGTACTCCTTTTGAGAACTGTTCAGTTGTGGTGGGGGCAAGTTGTCACAATTACTTGGTGTTGTCAGGAATACCACATTTAGTGTACTTTTGTCTTGAATTTCAGATGTGTACATGAGATTTAAAAACTAATTGCCCAAGTCAGAATCCATGAACTGCAGCCTTAAATGTCCTTGTAGATTACATTGTTTTTCTATTTCCTTTGACAGGTCCTTTGACTCACTGAAGTAGGAATGGCATACTGAAGGATCACCTTTTGTAACTTTTAGCCAGACTGGAGAAGTCATTGTGGTATGACTGTGGAAAACAAGTAAAATTTAGTTAATTATTTTTTTTAAATCAATTGTAAGTATGGTTTAAAAAAACATTAACTTATGAATTGTCCATTTAACAAAATAAAAGCATATTTTACAATATGCGTGGACTTGTCTTTTCAAAGTCACCAAACAAAGCACCAACCATATAACTCAAGCAATGGATAATCAATCATCAGCTAGCTAACTAAAATAGGCACTGACAGACTTTAACATACAATGCAGTTTACCTAAAAAATGTGTGATATGCTCTAGTTTAAATAATCTGTTTTAATAAAACACATCTGGCTTCAGTCATGAACAAAAGCATCACTTGCCTCATCACCATAAAAACGTTTGACCTCCTGTAATACTTCAGCAATGGAAACTACACCAGGCTTAAAATCACTCAGTGAATGCTGGTTGTGTTTTCTGTTTTTGTGTGATATAGAAGTCCCATTGACATTTGATTGGAAAACACAACCTGATAACATGCAAAATACCGTTTTACTCTTCTTTAAGTGACTGTTTATGTCAGCAAAGTATTCTTTTTCTGATGACAGTGCACTGCATGCCATGCACACAAATTACAAGTGAAAGTGGGCCTTTGTCGTCATGCAATATTACATCTGTAGCATAATTCCTACTTAAATGAACAAGTAGAGCATATAATCATGTCTTGAATATATCAATTAGAATATGTACTATGATATCTATGATAACCACCACAACGCACGTGCAGCAGTCTTTCATGTTTTAGTAATTTAGATCACAAATTTTACATTTCAACATAACTTACTTTAAGTATTCATTCAGAGTAACAAATAAAAATAAACTTTAAGAACCCCTTGAGAAAATGCTCTGACTAAACACAGGAAAATACATTTCAAAAGCACTATTATCACCAGTAAAACAAGTTCAATGGCTAACGTTACCACCGGAACACGACGGAAAATCGAAGTTCAACTCACCACGAACACGTGAAGCAATCCGTTCATTTTGAAACGCACAAATCACGCAGTTTACAACACTGCTGCTACCATAAAACACTAATAATGGCCCGAAATTGAACAACACGTTTAATACTGTTTAAACACGAGTACATCACGTTTAATACGGTTTAAACACGTCACACGACAGATCGCGTGAAGCACTCCATTACATTTGAAACGCACAAATCACACACTTTACCTCACTGCTGCACAAATGACGTGAAATCATCACCATCAAAAACAAACACCATCGCCTTAAACATAAAATAAAGTTGCCTCAACAATGTTTTAAGATGGATTGAAGAATAAACGTATTTAGTTTACTTACCACACCATCACCTGCGCGCCGTCTTCGTGGAAGTCGTTAAAATGACGTCACATCCTTTAGTTTGAAAAAAATTCTTCTTCTTCTTCTTCTTTCTTTTTTACCGGCGGTTGGCAACCAGCTTAATGGAGCATTACCGCCCCCTCTGTTCCGGAATATGAACCTGATAATAGGTCTACTCTCTATCGCAAAAGTAAACCAATTACTTTAGTTTAAAGATAGGTAGTTAGGTAAACCAGAGTGAATAACAAATTGATTTAGCATAACACATTACACTTGTATTTTGTCTTAAAAATAAATGTGTATGTGTTAATGTAACTAAATATATTTGTGTATAATGAACAGTGCTACAAAACCCATTTTTTGAGTGAATAAGGCTATTGTTGTGTTTGTTAAAGAGGAATTTATGGTTGACGTTTTGATTGAGCGTGGGTTGATTGTGAGAGATGTTTTCTTACCAGTGTTACCGCTATCTAATTTGGCTAAAAAGGTGACGCTATCGAATGTTCCTCTGTTTATCCCTAACGATTCATTAGAACGCTTACTTTGCCTTTACGGTAAACTAGTCGGACCGATAAAAATGATTCCACTCTGTTTAAAGAATCCGAATCTGAAGCACGTTATGTCTTTTCGCCATCATACACATATGGTGTTAAATGCAGACTCTCAATCTATAAATGTTTCTGTGAAGATGACGTTGCAAGGTAAGACTATACAATATTTATCAGCACAGAGACGATGAAATGCTTTAATTGTGGTAGATATGGACACATTAAACAGGCATGTCCTTTGATTAATGTTGTAAATGAAGTTGAACCTGCTAGTGCTGAAAGTGGGGTTGTAAATGAGGTTGAACCTGCTAATGCTGAGAATGAGGTGGTTGATGAAGTTGGGCCTGCTAATACTGAGAATGAAGTTGTAAATGAGGTTTGGCCTGCTAGTGTGGAGCAGGTTGCTTCAGATCCAGAGAGTGGGAATCAGAGCGAGAGTAATAATAGCAGAGCTGATGTTCAACCTGAAACACTGCTTGAGAACAGAGAACATCAAAGTGAACTTGAATTAATGAATGAGGAGGGTACAGATGTAAATTCTGTGAATACAGATACACTTCTGAGCAATGAAGCAGTTGTTTGTATTAAAGCTCAAACAGTTGAAGGGGGGAGAAATGAAATCAATAATTTTGGAGAACAGACTAAAGCTGTGGGTGAGACATCAGTGCTGGTTGATCAACCTGCATTACAGAAGGGTACTGAATCGCTGATTGAACTAAGTGAATCTCAATCGTTTGATTTTGATTCTGATACTTCGGATGAGACAGATGGGACTGACATGAATTCTCGAGAAAGTAATGTGGGGAAAACTTTCAATTTGAAGGTGAAACCTCCATATACTATTCAGCAAATTAATGATTTCCTTGATGTTACATTTAACCAGCGAAGACCAAAATTAGAATCCTATTTTCCGGATTTACAACTTTTTATTGAATCATGTTCACTGGCAATGAGAAAAGCTACACTAGAAGAACTAGACCAGCCTAAGCGTTACAGACTTAAGAAGCACATGAGTGCTGTTAAGAAAAGATTGAAAACCTGTCGTAAAAAACATTAATACAGTTATGTATCTACATGCACTTTTTTTTTTTGGGGGGGGGGGTTCTATTGTCCCATTTTTTTACACCAGATGACATTTTTAAATATTGGAACCTTTAATATTAATGGTTGTCGGGGCACAGCAAAGAGAGCTGCTTTGTTCGATTTTTTAAATTTAAAGAAAGCAGATATAATATTGCTGCAGGAAACCCATACAGATGTACAAAATCAGGGACATTGCGTTGGAGACTGGAGGGGCAATGCCTGTTTTAGTCATGGAACAAATTTAAGTGCAGGTGTTGCCATACTTTTTTCGTCACGTGTTAGTAACCAACCAACAATGGTAAAAGTTGTACCTGGTAGAATTTTGCGTGTTGATATTAATCTGGGAGAAAGTGTATTTTCTTTCTTTATTGTTTATGCACCAAGTACTGGTCAAGAGCGTATACTTTTCTTTAAAAAACTTTCTGATGCTCTTAAATAATGTCCCCAAGATAATGTTGTTGTAATGGGTGGTGATTTCAATTGTACAACACACCCAACCTTAGATAGAAATCATGATGAACCCCACCCATTATCTGCTGATTTTTTTAAATGTCTGATTAATCGCCATGATTATGTTGATGTGTGGAGGGAGGCCTCTCCTGGGGTCAGACAATATACATGGTTAAAAAGAAATTCAAATAACATATCTGGTGCAAGATTGGATCGTTTTTATATTCTGAGAAAATATAGAGGCAGATTTTATAATACTAATATTTCCCCTTCTTTTTTGTCTGATCACCACTATCTTTCAATGTCTGTCTCTATAGTATCTCCCAAAGTCTATAAATCACATTGGATTTTCAATAATAGACTTTTACAAGATCACAAGTTTATTCATTCTTTCACTCTGTTCTGGGAGTCTTGGAGAGAAGAGAAAAGTAGATTTCAATCATTAAATCAGTGGTGGGACATTGGAAAAGTCCACATAAAGATCTTTTGCCAGCAATTTGCTGTACAGAGTATTACAGGACTTAAAGAAAAAATGAAGACTCTTGAGAGAAGTATCCTTAAACGAAGTATTGATACTGATGATTTAACTTCTATGGATTATATAACTGAGGATTAGCTGCTTCTTAAACATTTATTGGAAGAAAGAGGAAAATCTGCTTTATTGAGGACAAGGTTTTCTCAATTAAATGAAATGGACGTTCCCACCACATATTTATTTGGCCTGGAAAAGAAACCAAGAGACAAGAAGTGTTTTCATCAATTATAGCTTCCAAATGGTCTTGTGATGACTGATCAGCAAGAGATTCGGTCTTGTGCCATTTCCTTTTATGAGGATTTATATTGTGCTGAACAGTGTGATGATTTAACAGCAGATCAATTTTTACAAGATTTGCCAAGTATTTCGGAGGAGGAAAAGAAAGAACTTGACAGTCCGTTGACTCTGAGTTTTCACAAGCGGTCCGAGAGTTGAGTCTCGGGAAGTCACCTGGGTTGGACGGTCTTTCAGTTGAATTTTATAGACACTTTTGGAAGTTAATTGGCCAAGATTTACATTTATGTGCTCTTGGAATGCATTAAGGAAGGAACTTTACCACTGAGTTGTCGAAGAGCACTGTTAACGCTGATCCCCAAAAAAGGGGACCTTGGATGCCTAAAGAATTGGCGACCAGTTTCACTTTTATGCGTGGATTTTAAGATCTTGTTGAAGGCGTTGACTAATAGACTTAAACAACATATGGCGTCTGTAATTCATGTGGACCAGACTTATTGTATTCCTAAACAGACAATCTTTGATAACTTATTTTTGGTGAGAGATTTGATTACAATGACTAAAAAGCATAAAGTAGACATTGGCTTTTTCTCTTTAGACCAGGAAAAGGCTTTTGACAGAGTAGACCATCACTATATGTTTAAAACTCTAGAAGCCTTTGGTTTTGGTCCATACTTTGTATCATGTATCAAGCTGCTATATAATGAAAATTTTAGTATGCTTAGAATTAATGGTTCTTTAACTAGACCATTTTCTGTAACTAGAGGCATAAGTCAAGGATGTCCTCTGTCAGGCCTTCTTTATGCATTATCTATAGAACCCCTTTTGAGTGTTTTGAGAAAACAGTTATGTGGGTTTTCCCTTCCTGGCTTTCCTGAAATAGTCCCTATTAAGCTCACTGCATATGCAGATGATGTTACAACAATCTGGAATAAACTTCCTGACAATTGTAAGCTCGCTACTACTCTCAATTCTTTAAAATCAAGGTTGAAGACTTATCTTTTTGATGCTGCTTATTTTTAATTTATTTAATCATTGTACTGTATTGTAAATTTTATTCTTGTATTTTGTATTAGATCTGTATTGATTTGGTTATGTAAATTTTATTTCTTTCTTTTAAATGTTGCTTTTATATTTTATGTTTGCACCTTGTAATGTCATGGGCTTGCCAGATCTTTTGTACTAGACTCAGGTCTGAGTACCTGGCAAGACCATGACAGTACTATGTTCTGTGTGGGAACATGTGGAGTCTTATAGTATGTGTGGCTTCCACGTGTTCCCAGTGTCTTGTCGCTGTCATGGTCTTGCCAGACATTTGTGTAGATTCAGGTCTTATTTCAGAGGGCAAGATTATGGCAGCATTGTGTGCTGTGTGGGAACACGTGTTTGCATATTATGTATTTGTGTCACGTGTTCCCAGTGTCTTGTCACTTTCACCCTACTCCCTTATGTGCTCGTGTCTTATGTAATTAATTATGTTCACCTGTTCCCCATTGATGTCGTGTCTTTATATTGCCCTCTCGTTCTCTGTCGTGTGCGCGTTCATTGTCTTAACTTTAGTGTTCATGTCCTCCGTGTTCCTAAAGTCCGTTTCCTGGTTAGTGTTATTTTGTTCCAGTGTTTTGTGTTCCATCTCTGTGTTTATTTATCATCTGTTTTACCCCCACGTGGGTTTTTGTGTTTATACTTTAAATAAACCTTCTGTCTATTTATTACTTAAGTCGTGTCTGCGTGTGGGTTCTCTCTTTTGGATTACGTATCGTGACAGAATGAACGCGCCCAATTGAACCCAGCGGACATGTACAGCCATTTGGCGAAGAGGGGTAGGGGTTCCTACCTAGCTTACGAGCCGGGTTATGATTGGTATGACCCGCTCGTATTCGGACCCGAGGTGAACGCGAGGCTGAATTCAGCTGGGACTGCCGGGCCCCGTTCGCCCGCCTCTAAGCCGAGGGGTCTCCTCACAGGAGCGATCAAGTTGGGGAAGCCGGGTGTCGTCTCTCCGGTTCTGGAGACCTCTTCCTTGCCGGTCTCACCCACTCCTGCATCCGCCGCAGTTAAACGGAGGAGGAGAAGGAAGAAGGACGTGTCAGAGCAGCTGCTGCTACCCGCGCAGCCAGAGACACGTCACCCGCCGGTGCAGCCGGAGACACGTCACCCGCCGGTGCAGCCGGAGACACGTCACCCGCCGGTGCAGCCGGAGACACGTCACCCGCCGGTGCAGACGGAGACACGTCACCCGCCGGTGCAGCCGGAGACACGTCACCCGCCGGTGCAGCCGGAGACACGTCACCCGCCGGTGCAGCCGGAGACACGTGACACGCCGGTGCAGCCGGAGACTCGTCACCCGCCGGTGCAGCCGGGGACACGTCACCCGCCGGTGCAGCCGGGGACACGTCACCCGCCGGTGCAGCCGGGGACACGTCACCCGCCGGTGCAGCCGGGGACACGTCACCCGCCGGAGCAGCCGGAGACTCGTCACCCGCCGGTGCAGCCGGGGACACGTCACCCGCCGGTGCAGCCGGGGACACGTCACACGCCGGTGCAGCCGGAGACACGTCACACGACGGTGCAGCCGGAGACACGTCACACGACGGTGCAGCCGGAGACACGGGACACGCCGGTGCAGCCGGAGACACGTCAGCCGCCAGCGCAGCCACCTGCGCAGACGCATGCGCAGTCACACGCGCAACCAGGACCACGTCACCCCCCGGCATCTCAGCCTTTGAACTTTGGGACTCGGTTTATGCACCCTGGACATTTTGTTCCCCCTGTTTTTGCCCCCCCACCCCTTCATCATGTATTGTTTTTGTTGAATCATCCCAACCCGTTTGTCACGTATGTTTGTTTACCGTTGTTGTTTATTGTGATGTTGTCATGGTTGTCTTCTGTTGTTCAGTCTCTCGTTCCTCGTGTTTAATGTTTTTTTTTTTTTTTTTGGACGTCTAGAATCCGTCTTTAAAGAAGGGGGTACTGTCATGGGCTTGCCAGATCTTTTGTACTAGACTCAGGTCTGAGTACCTGGCAAGACCATGACAGTACTATGTTCTGTGTGGGAACATGTGGAGTCTTATAGTATGTGTGGCTTCCACGTGTTCCCAGTGTCTTGTCGCTGTCATGGTCTTGCCAGACCTTTGTGTAGATTCAGGTCTTATTTCAGAGGGCAAGATTATGGCAGCATTGTGTGCTGTGTGGGAACACGTGTTTGCATATTATGTATTTGTGTCACGTGTTCCCAGTGTCTTGTCACTTTCACCCTACTCCCTTATGTGCTCGTGTCGTAATTAATTATGTTCACCTGTTCCCCATTGATGTCGTGTCTTTATATTGCCCTCTCGTTCTCTGTCGTGTGCGCATTCATTGTCTTAACTTTAGTGTTCATGTCCTCCGTGTTCCTAAAGTCAGTTTCCTGCGTTAGTGTTATTTTGTTCCAGTGTTTTGTGTTCCATCTCTGTGTTTATTTATCCTCTGTTTTACCCCCACGTGGGTTTTTGTGTTTATACTTTAAATAAACCTTCTGTCTATTTATTACTTAAGTCGTGTCTGCGTGTGGGTTCTCTCTTTTGGATTACGTATCGTGACATGTAAAGCACCTTGAATCGCACCACTGCCGAAATGTGCTATATAAATAAAATTGCCTTCCCTTGCCTTGCCTATTGAAGGCGCGTGTTCAGTTCAAGTTTAGCCAGCAGACAAAAAAAACAAACATTATAAATGTCCACTCAGGAAGCAGCAGTAGCCAGAGCCGGATTAAATAAATACACTAGGCAGGCTGCATATTTTGGGCCCCCCCATCAAGGTTATTTATGAATTGAAATCTGAATCTTAACAAAGTTAATAAAAGTTAATTCACATTTTACATAGCCTAGTCTTTGGTTACAAATTGGTTGTTTGTATGACAAATTAAGTCATGTGTTGTATATTAACCAGTCTATCAGACAATTTTTTGCTAAATGTATTATTTATACGTCATTACACGGCTCTATTAAATGCTATTAAATTATCCTCACCTTATGCATTGGGAGTGTCATTGTTAAGGCAGTAGTACCAGTAAATAACCAATAGGTGTCAGTAATCCGCGGGAGAGCTTCGCTGCATATTTCTCTTCAAGATTGAGAATTGCAACGAAATCCTCGTCGAGCAACACGTCCACTGAGGTAAATGTCCTCAAAACACTGGTTATTTATGTTTCAGTTATATGAATTATATAATAACAGTTTTTATATTATGTATAACAGTTTTATCTCGAAGTAATGGTAGTGCTAAAGTCTAATGTATCGTTTCTGAGGCTGCTAGATTTTTCTTTACGCTATTCACGTTTGTGAAGTGAATTTAAAGCACATATTGCTTGCATTTGACTTAGTTAGCCACTTTATTTTGTTATCATGTTTGGTATCTAACGTGATTTTCGTGGGGCTTAAAGAAAAAAAATCTTGACCCGCTAGTTCTGCAATTGCAGTCATGAATTATTATGCAAGGAACTCTTTTTTTTTGCCTCGTTATTATACGTAAACATGCCTTATATAACGTAGGGAAATGATCGTTTGTCTTTTATTTTATTTATTATTTTTTGCAGCAACCATGTCTGTGTCCTTAAAGGAACTCTGTCAGGTACAGAGTGGAACGATGAACTTGAAAATCAACCATTCTGATGACTGGCGTCCCCATCCGAGTCACCACCTCAGACAACAACAGTCCCAAACTCACAAACACAAATACACTCAGTAATGGGCTTAATAAAGAAAGACTTAACTATGATTTTATCTGTGTTAACCTATGATATCAGTTATTGATGTATTTTAAATATTTACGTACTGTATTACTAGGCTTATCATACATGCATTGAAGTTTTAAAATGTATCTACTATAATACTTTAATTAAATTGAATGTTTTGGATACCACCATTCAATTATTTTGTGCATGTAAAACACAAGTAGCAATGTTTTTATTGAATTCAATTTTGAATTAAATTGAATGTTTTGCATACCACCATTAAATTATTTTGTGCATGTTAAACACAAGTAAATGTTATATTTATTGGAGATAAAATGGCTGTTTAATTAATATAATACTTCTGTTTGTTAGGCACTAACAAGTGAAAATAGTTAGGTTTAAGTTATTAAAACTCGATAGCTGTAATGCTTCTGTGCAGAAGGAAGCCCATGAGCCACGAAGGTAAGTTTGCGAGCAAATTCATTTCCACTTATTAGACAGCATAGTCCGCTCATTGTGTTTTGTATTGCATCACTTATAGATCGTAAACCTTTAAAATTGAGTTTAGTAAGATGTATACTACAGTCAGCTTTGGTTACCCAGGTCAAAAAGACGTAGTATTTAATGTATTAAAAATATACTTAAAATACAAGTAGTATGTTTATAATACATTTGTATTTCCAACATACTTATTTGAAGTGTATTAAAAATATGTTAAATTGCATTTAAACATATTTTTTAAAAGTATACTAGAAGTACACTGGTAATAAATATATGCTTTATTACATTTTTAAGAAATATGCTAAACTTAAGAATATTTTTAATATATTTATATTAAGTGTACTAGAAGTATTGTAGCGTCTCGCTACGCTTAAGGAACCAGACAATTCTTAATCTTTTAGGATTTATTCAAGCAACTGATGGATTGCTGTTTTGGCCGCAACCCACGCCGTACATCAACATTCAACTCTCTGCAGCAACAACAACAACATAAGCGGCCACCCACTTCCTCCTTTAGGCACGCCCCTTTTTCCTCTTTTAAGGTCACTGGAACTAACAACTAACTTCATTTAGTGTAACTAGAACTCATATTATTTGTTAACACTGCTGAACAATAGCAATAAGACAACAACCAGTTTTCCACATTTTGTTATGTCATTACACTGCCCCCCTCTCAATAAGAAGAGCCCTCGCCCTCGAGGGAGCAAATAAAGTCCTTGAGATGTCCAGGCTGGCGTCTCAGCCTTTTTGGCCTTATTTCAGAATGAATGTCTGGGCTTCCAATTGGGTGAGGAGTCGGAATGTGGGACAGATGAGAAGATCCATGGGGAGCAGCCGGGTCTGAGGCATTTAGGGAGGGGGACTCACGAACAGCTAATGAGTGGGGCGAGTGGTCAGCTTCCAAGCTGTTTTGTGCAGCAGGGGAACTGGGCTTCCTCCCTTGAAAAGAAATGGTCAGGTTACCTCTATATGGAGCCAGCCTGTCTCTATGCAGGACAACCTTCCTGCCCCTCGGCGGCATATGCACCCTGTACACTACCTCTCCCACCCTCTCTAAAACCAAGCAGGGACCCACCCAATGACAATCAAGCTTCGGAGATCTGCCCTTTCTCTTTTTCGGGCTGTACACCCAAACGAACACGCCAGCCTGAAAGTTCCGACCTTTGCTCCTAACATCGTAGTTCCTCTTCTGTCTCATGCCAGCTCTCTGTAGCTGATCTCTGGCAAAAACATGGGCTGTTTACAACCGGTCCTGAAGGCGTCTTGCATATTCCGGTCCAGCAGGTGCAACCGGCATGTCCGGGGGTATCCCAAATGACAACTCAGAAGGGGTCCGGAGCTCACGGCCCAACATAAGTAAAGCAGGTGTGAAAATAGTGGAGTCTTGCACTGCTGATCTGTAGGCCATGAGGATGAAAGGGAGGTGGGTGTCCCAGTCCCGTTGATGGTCAGCCGTAAGAATAGCTAGCTGCTGGCCCAGGGTCCTGTTGAATCTCTCAACGAGACCATCACTTTGGGGATGCAAAGGTGTTGTGCGTGTTTTTTCCATGCCCAGCCTTTCACACATTGCGGTAAACAGTTTAGACTCAAAATTTCTCCCTTGGTCACTATGGATGACTTCCGCCATACCGAACCTGGTGAACATCCCTTCCACCAATGCATCAGACACAGTCTCGGCTTCCTGGTTCGGAATTGCATAAGCCTCAGGCCACTTGGTAAAATAGTCCATAGCAGCGAGCACAAAACGATTACCCCTCTCTGTGACAGGAAAAGGACCCATGATGTCCACAGCTACTCTTTCCATTGGGGCCCCTATAGCCTGCTGTTGAAGCCTGGCACGGGACTGATCAAGAGGACCCTTGTAGGCCGCACACACATCACATCTGCGGCAGAAATCCTCCACATCCCGCCTGTGCTGGCCCCAGTAAAAGCCCTGACGAAGGCGGCGAAGGGTCTTGGACACTCCGAAATGTCCAGATCCTGTGCTCCCATGACAAGCAGACAACACTGCCTCTCTCAGTGTCCTGGTACTACCACTTGCCACCTGTCTTCCCCGGTAGCAGGCTCCTTCCATGCCCGCTGTAGCACACCGTCACTCAGCCGTAAGGTGTTGAATTTGGACCACAATCCTTTTGTGACAAGGGAACACCCTGCAATGTCCCCCCAATTGGGCTTCCTGTGAGCCCCCAGCCAGCACAGCACAGGCTTCAGATCCTCATCCATCTCTTGGTGCAGCTTCCACTCTGGCACTTCAACAACTCTCAACGCCCCACACACAGGCTGTCCTGACTCATTTTCCTCACACAGTTCCATCTCCCGTGCTTCTCTCTTTTCGCAGTGACGACAACCCTCCATTGCACAAGGGCGACGAGACAAAGCGTTCCACATTAGTGTGGCTAGACCCGGCTCTATGGACTACTGTGAAGTTGTAAGACTGAAGTTCTTCCAACCAGCGTGCCACCTGACCCTCATGTTCTTTGAAGGACATGAGCCATTGAAGTGCAGCATGATCTGTTCTTATTTTGAATGGTTCCCCACCCAGGTAATATTCAAAATGTCTTACAGCCATTACCACTGCAAGAAGTTCACGTCTAGTGACACAATAGCGTCTTTCACTCTTGTTAAAGACCTGGCTAAAGTAAGCCACCACCCGCTCACCATCTGGCCTATCCTGCGATAGCACAGCCCCGGCACCGACATTGCTTGCGTCTGTGTCTAGTACAAAAGGAAGCGTTGGGTCAGGTGGAACAAGAACCGGAGCTTCAATCAGTCCCTGGCGAAGAGTATCAAACGCCTTCTGGCATTCATCTGTCATACAGATGGGAACAGGCTTGGGGATGGATTGGTCAGTTGCACAGAACGTCCATCAGGAAGGGTAAGTGAGTCTCTACATAAGTCCAACACACAGCCAACGGTCCTCAAGAAATCCAGCCCCAAAATGCAGGGGTCCTGCACTTCAGCTACCCACGCATGAAACGACACAGGCAGACCTCCTATTTCAAACAAGTGTCCTTTCCCTTTAATTGGCGCAAAGTCACCAGTCACTGTTTTTAAACAGGCAGACGTCGGTTCCAGAGCTGTCTCCGTCGGGACAATGTCGGGCCGAAGAAGTGTTGCATTTGAACCAGTGTCAACAAGGGCTGTACATGGGACTCCAGACACCATGATAGGAATGTGGCAAAAGTTTCCAGCATAAGACCAGCCCACCACCATAACAGTCTCTTTAGGTTGCGAACTACCCCCTTCCTCCAGATGCAGCCCCCCATCCACAGCTAGAGGTACAGAGTGGGAGTCACTTATATGGGCCCGTGTTCCCCCATCTACACGGGCCCCTGGGCGTTTCCCTGCATTCCAGAAATCCTGGGGCACTGTCTGATCAGGTGACCGGGTTGACCACAGCCCCAGCATATTGGAGGGCGACGTTGCGGACGGGGCTCAAAAGCGGGACCACCTGGGCGCAGCAACACATCATTCGTAACATTATCTCTCCGCACTGGTGCCCTGGGGTGCACTTCAGACATGTGAGCAGCTTTCACAATCGGAGTCAATTCATCCATCTCCATTTCAGCTCCTACTATCTCCCGTTCAATGGTCAGTTCCAGCGCTTCACTCAGAGTGGTCGGGTGAGCCAGTTGTGTCTGTACACGGAGCTCTCTCGGGCTGAGTGCTTGGATAAATCTGTCTCTAGCAAGCTCATTTTGGACAGATGGTGGCATTTCAGCATAGGCGCGTTTACATAAACATTCAATGTCATTTGCTAAAATGCGGAGGGGCTCGCCTGGTCGTCTGCGCCAATTATGAAATTCTGTCCGTAAAAGGACAGGCTGGTTACATTGTCCAAAGCGCCTATGAAGAGCTCCTATTATTGCATTATAATCATTTCTCTCAGCAGGGCTCAACAAAAGCAGACAGGCAGCTGCATCATCAGTGAGGCACAGCTCTAACTGTAAGGCTTTATGTTTCTCAGACCATCCAGCAGCTTCAGCTAACAGTTCAAACTGTGCTTTAAAAGCATCCCAATCTGTCTTACCGGAGAACCGAGGTGTTTTAATAGCAATTGCCTACGTGTTTCTGTTGCAATCGGCGCTGACATGGACGCCGCCATTGTTGTTGACATCCTCGAACTTCAAGTAATCATGGGACCTCACCGTGTAGGGGCACGCATGCGCCGTCATGTCGGCGCCATCATAGGGAAAGTGGCCGCGAAACCAGCCTCAGCCGCTTGTAACATGAAAGTTTGTCTCACTCTAGCCGCATCGCTCGATGTCAGACGAGGATCTTCCACCGGCCTTTGCGTCCACGAGCACTCGTCCTTAACTACCGCAGTCTCCTCCGGAGCCTCCAGTTTCACTTTCGCTCGTGCCCCATAATCCATAACAGCAGCGGATGCACAGATACTGCGTCAATGTCCGTCACTTCTGACACCAAATGTAGCGTGTCGCTACGCTTAAGGAACCAGACGTCATGTCATTACAGTATGCTGGTAATAAATATATGCATAATTACACAAGAAATATGCTAAACACAAATGCACTTCTAGTGAAGTTGTAGTATATTTGGATAAAACATACTTTTTTCAAAACATGATTCATTAATTGTAATAAGCTAACATTGAACTTTCCTCAAGCATTTCAACATTATATCATTCCGATTGCATAATAAACTATTTTTTCAAAGATTTGCTTAAAATCTTTCGTTTGCTAGTGTTTATTTTCAAACAACACACGTGACACACGTGACTAAACCTGATTGGTTGTTGTCATAGTAACACCTTGTTCAGTTCAGTTCAGTTCAGGAGGTGCATGCGGTTGCTTGCATTAAACGTATAAACTGTTAAACTTGATGGCGACTCTGTATTAACGTATTTATTTAATTAATCAGCGATCATATTTCACCAGAGGACTAAGATAAAACAACTCGATTTAAAATGTGAGCAGTTTTAGTGGATCTGACGTCGAGGGAAAAAGTATTTCGCTGTTTGGAGATGAACGAGACAACACGAGGGTAAGTGATGACAGATTTTCGCATTTCTTTATTTAGTTAACTATTAAATAAGTAAAACATTACATTACATTTAACCTAGCTTCTTTATGTAACGTTATGTCTGTGTTGCGTGTGGTAATTCGAACATCTTTATTTTCTGACTAACATTAAGCATTTCTCTCATTAAATCATTAAAACCTTTCATTTTTTTAGCACAGTGACATAAATATGACCAACCAGATTCCAAGTAGACGGGAACAAATGAAGATATAGCGCATAGAAAGATTCTTGGTGGTAAGTTTGTTGTTGCTATTTGTTCCTGTATAAAGTTCACGTTTAAGTTTTTCTAATGTTTCTCTTGCAACGCTAACGTTAGTTTAAAATGAATGTTTGAGCTGTCTTACCTGAAAATACCATGATATGACCATATGGTTATTATAACTCCAGTAATGTTCAATGGCTAATGTTTATATCAGTTCAATCTTGACAACCTTATTGTCTTTTTGTTTATTTTTAAATGTATTTCTAATTACATATGGACACAAAAATGACATTGTAAGAAGGGATACTTTTATGAGAGATTGTAAAACTGCCGAGGCTGGGTTTGATTATATTATATTGTCTTAAATATATTGTACTCGGGGTAAGTAATTCTTAAAAAGAAAACCAAATCATTAATCATCATTTAACTGCCTGTTGTTTTTCAGATCAACTGCTATTGACATTTTTGAATTGGGACAAATGTGGAGTGATTCGGAAGAAAAACGTTTGCAACATATCCATTCCAGTTGGCTAATTTCTGTCCTATTGAATTATTCATGTAAAAACGTTTTATTTTTATTTTTATTGTAAAGCTGTAAGGGACTTGGCCTAGTCATCCTTGCATATACCATTTGGCAGGGCACCAGACTAACTTTTTTTACTAGGAGCAAAGTGGCCCCCAACTGAAAATTTTAGGGGCGCAACCAGAAAATTTAGGGGCACACACGGTAAAACAACATGCTAACCAAATATTCACATGTCTACTAATTTATACTGTATTACTTATAAATACTTAAATTATAGATTCAGAAACTACAATGTGCTGTTTCAAATTCAGTGTCATATCACAAAAAAAGGTCAAATTTGCTGGTCGCACATGTGCGACTGGATGTAAAATTCAGTGGCACACTCTCAAATTTAGGTAGCAAAATGCCACCATTTGATAGCAGTCTGGAGCCCTGTTTGGCATCATTTCTGATTTCCTTAAATCTCCTTAAACAGAGGTGAACCTTAAGTTTGCAAGACCACAATAGACGAACAATGGAAAATGATCTAGGTTCAAATAAAACACAATTATCAATGTAAAACATATCCTGTAATACACACAGGTTGCTTTATTTCATGAGCCTGTTTTAATCCTATCTTCATTCCCACTTGTAGAGTGCTCTGACAGATAAAACTGACACGCTTGATGAGGACACAGTCAAAGCTTTAAAAGGTAAACTGAGAAGTTAACAGCACTTCCATACATGCATATCTATGCCAATTTATTTTAAACATGGATAGCCAAATGTTCATTCATTATTGGTTAATTGGTATATTCTGTTTCCTTTTCACAGACCGTGTGATAAAGCAGTCTTCAATTACTACGGTGTCTGAATTGCAAGAAGTGACCCTCCACTTAAACATGTGACATCTAAACTGTTTTGTGTTTTAGTTCAGCTTTTTATAGGTTTATCTTAAGTTGGTTAAAGGCGGAGTGCACTATTTTTGAAAGCCAATGTTAACATGTGAAATTACCTAAACAAACATGTCTCTACCCCAACAGAATCTGGACCTTCTTTTGATAGAGCCACCACACACAGACGCAACCCCGGCAAGGATGTCGTTTAGAAGACACGCCCCTTACTGCTGGTTGGCTACAAGTGTGTTTTGGTAGTCGGCCCAATTTCCTTTTCCAAAACGTTTTTCAAACATTGTGCACTCCGTCTTTAAATTGCACTTAAACATTTTTTTTTCAGTAACTTTTTATGCAGAGATTACATTATGATTATTATATAATAATTCCTTATGATTATTATATAATCAGTGCTTATGAATATTCAGTGATTGCATATTCATAGTGTACTTTTCATTAATACATGTTAATGTTGTACAATTTGATAGAAGTAGCTCTGTAATTGCATTTCTCTGATATTTGTTTTATATGTTTCTCTTTGGTCAAGAGATTATGTATGTCTCTGTGCTTGCTTGATTAATTTACTTTAGATATTTTTGTAATGTACACAACACAATATGAAGTATATTAAATTGTTCTGTATTCAAAATCTGTGTATGTGTCTTACTATTTAATGATTTTAATATAACATTTTAAATATTAAAAACAGCTTTATAATAAAATAGTAGTGTAATGCTAATACATTTCTATTAATGTAATGCTAGTATATTTCTAATATGCTGAAGTACTATTAAAGTGTTCTTAAAGCACAGTTAAATTAAGCTTTAAATGTATTCTAACTGTATTTTTAAGTGTATGAGAAGTGCATTTCAAATGAATTTTAAAGAAGTACACTTAAATTGCACTAAATATATTTAAAGTTGTTCCAATTTAACACAATTTCAATATATTAAATATAATGCAAATAGATTAAAATTGACTTTAAATATATCTCGAAATGTATTTAATATATTTGAAGTGGGTTCAATATAATACATTTAATATGCATTTAGTATAGTAGCATTTAAATATATTAAGTATGTCCCAAAAAATACTATTTAAATATATTTCTTTTTCACCTGGGCATGCAAGATTTAAAGCAGTTGTATGTCAATCACATGATTGATAGCTTGAACAGATAACCATACAAAAACACAATAAAAATATATTCAATCTTTCTTTCCTCTCTTGATTTTTTTCATGAAAAGTTTTGAAAGATATCAGTAGTTCAGTATGTTGAGTGTTGTATATCTGGAACAAGAATCTGACTGTTTGTATCTTTTAAAGCTCAGTCTTGTTTGCTAAGTCAACATGAAACGGAAGTTGCAGTTGTCTTTTCTTTATCGTGTCATATATAGAGGCTTCTGGATGAGAAGAAATGTAGGGTAGGATTTGGTTTTGTCCATCGAGAACTTTTTTAATTGTTGTAAGTGGGGCCATTGTGCTTAGGCAGAAACAAGTTTTCGATTGCCCCGCCCTCACGCCGTTCCTCATGACAGGAGGTGAAGAGAGGTAGTTTGAGGATGGGAGGAGATTAGTGGTTTTGTTTTAAGATTATGATTGCACATGATTTTTTTTTAAATAACGCAGCGCACAGATAATTTATTTATAAAACACAGCAACATTTCATAAGGAAATGAAAGTGTGTAATTTCATTTGATAAATCCTAGTCAGCAGAATACTGTGCGTACGTGCATCTCCGCCCCTTCTTCTCCTCAACACAACCATTATGTAGCATACAACACTTACTTTTACTGGGCATAATATTGTCTGCATATCATTTTAATATGAATTTTCCATCCATGCAACGTTACAAAAGGCAATGAAAATACTGTCGCTGTCCAATTGATACCTGTCATTTCCAAAAAAAACACTACTTTTCACAAAATTACTGAAAAAAACTGTTTTAAACTCTGAGATTGTCAAAGTTGATACTGTGGTGTTACATATGGCCAGACAGGTGTCATTTTGTTTCGAGTGTGATGATATTGGTCACAAAAAACTGTCAGGAATTGTATCAAGAAAAATACACAGAGGCAAGGATCCAAATGCAGATGAAACAAACTTTAATAAAGGCTTAAATAATGGACAGAGAAAACCACTGGGTTGAGCCAGGGAGCATAATAGTAGATAACACTGGAGATCAGCAACCGCCGTGCCGGTCAGGACGAGAAAAGTCACTAACACACACACACTGGAGATCACAACCGCCCAACTGGACATATAAAACCACCGATTCAAATCGGGGAGAGATGAGACGACCAATCGGCAATTAAGGCAGACTGATAGCTGGGCTAGCTGGGCAGTGATAACGATCCGTCACAGTGCTACTGGACAGCGGGCATAACCAGAACTCTGGACAGCAATCGACAACGAAGGCCGACATATACAGCAGGGCAGCGGTCAAGATATCCCTCAGTGCTGCTGGACAGTGGTCACATCCAGGATGAGGAGTAGCTGGACACCGGCAGGGCAGAGAGAAGATAATCAGGAAACCGGAGCGAAGCGGAGGTGCTGTAATCCTAATGAGAGATGCAGAGCAGAGACTGCAGACACAACAGGCCGGGTGAAATAAAAAAGGTCAAAAAGGTCAAAATACGAAATAATCCAAACACGGCGAACATGACAGAGGCACACAACTATGAAGAACTTACGAGGAGTAAAAGAACAAGGGAGAAATACCAAACGAATTGGGGAGAAAATGGGGAACAGGTGAGGGACGCAGGTGTAGGAAATCAGTGATGATGAGATCGCCCTGGTGACAGACGCGCACTTGAGGAACTGTCAAAACACAAAATAACACAAACACAGAGAAGGAAAAAAGACAGAACAGTCGATAGAACGAGATCGTGACAAAAACATGCTTGTTCACACAAAATGCGGGCTGAGAGAAGTGAAAATACGAAAAACTGAAGTCGTTGCAACAGCAGAAATACAAATATAGAAAATGTGTACACAGATGAAAATGAGAGTACTGACACTGAGCATAATAGAAAAATAAGCACAGTCAGAGAAGTAGTTGTTAATGATGATGAGAAAATCACTTCCAGTACTGCTAATGTGAGTAAAAGTGAGAATTATTTCCCTAAAATACAAACCGAGGAAAGGATTATCATGGATTAAACAAAAGTGGAGGTGATAGTGGTGGTGGTGTCGGTGGTGATGTCAGAAATGTCAGATATCCCATCTCAGGTTGGAGATGATCAATTGTACACAGTAAAGGACATTAAGTACTTTCTGGATAAAACATTTGGCCGAAAAGTTGAAGTGAAAGATTATTTCCCTGATGTTAGGAAATGTGTGATTTCCGCAGTAAAAATACAGAAATCAGTAGCCTTTGAAAAACTCAGCAGAAGGAAAAAGTTTAGACTCAAGAAAATTGTAACAAAATTAAGGAGAGGAAAATGCTCGACCCAAAAACATAAGTAAATCTGTTAAATGGCAAAAAGGGTCTGTTTTTTCCTTCCTTATTAAATTGTTTTGTGTATTTGTCTTATCTTTCTCTCTCTTCTCCTTTCTTTTTATAGAGAGCTTAAAAGTGGGATCTATTAACATAAATGGAGGAAGAGATAGAAATAAAAGGGCTGTTGTATAAAAACTATATTGAGACCAAAAATATGAATGTTATTTGTTTACAAGAAACCCAAAGATGAGGTAGATTGGAGAATGTGATGGGAGGGAAACATCTTTTTAGTCATGGTTCTAATGTGAGTGGGGATGTTGCTATCTTATTTGGAAAGAATATAAATATTATCTCTACATGTGAGATAGAAAGAGGTCGGGGTTTAATTGTTAAAGCTGAAATAATGAGTTTAGTTTTTGTATTTATTAATATATATGCCCCAAATAATGAAGCAGAGTGAATTAGTTTTTTAGATTTAAAGATAAAGGAACATTTAAAGGAATTTAATGAGAGTATTTTTCTGATTTTGGGTGGTGATTGGAATTCTACCTTAGATTTTACCATACAGTAGACAGAAATGGAGACGAACCTCATCCTCCATCAAGTATAATTATCAGAGACTATGGTTTAATCAGGGCCGTGCACAGGCCTTTTGAGGGGCATGTGCTGAAACTGAAAAATAAATATCACATAATCGTCTTAAAAGCTTTATATTTATTCACTATTAATTATTGAAAAATGCACTATTAATGAATGAAAAATGACATTTTATGATAGCTTGGCATTATAGAGTGCAAAGGATATTTGGCCTTCTAAGTTGGCTTTAAGTTGTCTGTATTAGGCCTATTAATAGTCATGTGTTTGTGAACTGCTCTTGTGTGGTAGCTCTTATTTAATTGTATAATATATTAATATTTATTTTTCCTCTGCTTTGCATATATAAAGTTAAATAAAAATTTGTTTAATTGGTTTTCTGGGCTAATTTTTATTATTTGGTTAACATGTTTATGTATGTCATTGAGAAGAGGAGGAAATAGGAGATTAAAGAGATTACAAATAGAAGATTGTATAATAGTTTAGTCTAGTCACTCATGGCTAACTTTTTTGTTATTAGGAGCACTGTAGCCCCTGACAGAAAATGCGCAAGCAGAAAATTTTGGGCACACTTTAAATCAGCCTGCAATGCAATTATTCACATTTTCCCCAAAATAACTGCATTACTAAATAGACTTAACATGCGTGAACACTTGTTAAAAGCTGCTCGTGTTGTGTCAAAAACTCAATTTGGTCGCAGTTTGAGCACTTGGTGCCCCCTGATTGCCCACTCACCCAATCCTGTCTACAGATAATCCAGCTCTACACTGTAAAAAAATCCGTAGAAATTACAATGTTATTGCAGCTGGGTTGCCGGTAATTTACCGTAGATTTAAATTTATGTTATTTACTGGCAAGAGTTTGTTCAAAGTTAAATAAATTTTAAATATTAACAAGTCTTTATCTTTACAGAATAAAACTATACAATAACAGCCTCATGCAAAGCATTCTGGGAACCAGAAATCATCATCAACCTTTTTCAGTTTTTTTGCTTCAGATTTTGTTTCCCAGAACGTTTTGCTTGATGCTGTTTTTCAGTTTTACTCTGTAAAGACAAAGACTTGTAAATGTTAAATGTTCATTCAACTTTGAACAAAGTGTTGCAAGTAAATAACATAAATTTAAATCTACGGTAAATTACCGGCAACCCAGCTGCAATTTCTACGGATTTTTTTTACGGTGTACTCAAATTTATAAAACATGCGCCGTTATACACATACTAGTGCTTCTTTCATAATGAGACACTCTCTCTATCTCTCTCTCACACACGCACATTCATGTTGACAACTAAATCCACACAGATTTACAAACACAAATGTAATTGTGCTATTGTAAGACATTAGAGTGTAAGACGCCACCCAATTGGCGCAACGTCAAAGTCCAATGGTGTGGTGAAGGTATCACGTGTTCTTTCCCTCCGTAGTGCTTCTAGAAGAATAATTCCATTTATTTAATTTGTTTCTTTGACCTCTGCGGTTAAATTATAATCTGACTCCAATTTCTTAGTTACCAATACTATTCTGATGCTGATCATAATTTATAAAATTATTATTATATTTATTTAGAATGAATTATATTCACATAGGGAATAAGGTGTAATTCTGAAGGTGCTAAGGCAGTTCCATACAGCTGGGCATAGAGGCATTCTCCTTCTAACTTAAGTTAAAGTTAAAGGTTTCTCCAAAACACATTGAAAATAAGAGGATCCATCTATGTTTTTGGTTGAGGTTTCTCCATCTAACCTTAAAACGGGGAGGCAATTACTCCAGTAATATTTTCAATAGAGGCAATTCTCCTAATCTATGCCCCCTTCAATACATTTAACTTAAACCCTGAAAATAAAATAAAAGATATGACCAGTCTTGGAATGAATAAAGAATAACAATTTATTTTGCCAGGCAGGTTACACTTAAATCAATAATTTGGTAATTCAAATCCATCAAAAATTTATCAAAACATTCACTAAAAGACACTGCATGAAAAGTGGAATTTTCGTCAGAATGTGGCACTGTAGATTGTTGTGAAACTTCAAGTATACGACTGCGCATGACAATTTGCAGCCAACACCGAAAACTGCCGTAAGTTGTCAGAAGTTGCCGTGGGTCTTGCTCTGAAGTTGTCCCCCCTTCCCCTAATTCTAGGGGAGGCTTTAACATGTAAATGAACATGGTGTGAGCTATACAAATGCAAATCAGGGTAGCAGCTGGGGGAGTTTTACTCAGGTGACATTCTGAGAGGTTTTAAACTTTGATTTTAATAAAATCTCTGGTATCAGTATAGCCAAATTACAAACTCTTAAATTGTAGCTTGAATTGATTATTTTCAAAGTATGCTACACTGTTAACCCAGATATTGTCTTAATGATGTAAACATTACTTAATATTTTGAGTTTTGGACATATACTTAAAAATATATTATAAAACGGGCAGTTCTGGTTCTTCATTCTGATTGGTTGAAACGCGTTCTAAGCCGTGATAAAATACACCGGTAACCTCACGGTTCAGACCACATTACATAAGTATCACTGCGCCACTGACTGCGTATTGATTTATGCAAATAAACACCACAGTCTTAAATCATATTTTTAATTTGTCTACAATTGCACTATTAATGGCGATATCCAGATGAATGTCAATAAATATTGTTGAGTCATCTCGTCGATAAAGAGAAAACGTTGTCTGAGGATTTTATAACTC
Organism: Paramisgurnus dabryanus; assembly: GCF_030506205.2. Taxonomy (NCBI): domain Eukaryota; kingdom Metazoa; phylum Chordata; class Actinopteri; order Cypriniformes; family Cobitidae; genus Paramisgurnus; species Paramisgurnus dabryanus. The sequence goes on from NC_133338.1 coordinate 55,571,234, forward strand.
AAGTTCACACGTCCGCTATTATCCACTGGGTGGCGATCTTACCCAACTTAAACACTGACGCATTCACTGAAAACACCGTGTAGTACTGTTCATGGCTCCGTCTGAATCTGATCTCTTACTAAAGTTCTTCACAAAAATGGAATTATCTCCGCTTTTAATAAAAAAATTTGAGAGGTGATAATAGATCAAATGAAGGTAGGATGAAATGTTTTTTTGTTTGTTTTTGTTTCAAAGCGGATGGTCTGTTCTTTCATTTGAAATTTTATGTTTATATAAAGAAGATAATTTTTTGGAAGGCATTAAACTATGGCAACTTAAAAAAAAAAACGCTGACGGGGAAAGAGTTCAGCATGCTTCCAAGCATATTTGATCATCACTTCAACAGTTGCACGATATAAATGTTAATGTATAAATTAGATGAATGGTGATTTATAAAATAAACACCACAGTCTTAAATCATATTTTCATTGTGTCTTTGCTGTGTCTGTGTTGGTTGGGAACTGCGCTCTGTTTCAGTCACACTTGATTCTGAGGAACTACTTTGTTTGGCGGAAGAGTAATATTTGTACTAATATAATTACAACTTTTTTGGGTTTTATTTTATAAAATCCCGCTAACGTTATGCATATGAAGTAACCGTTTTATAAACGCAATAAACCCCTCGAAGCGTTGGGTTACCAGTGCATTTTATAACAGCTAAGGGGGTTTAGGCACTCCGCTTCGCGTCGTGCCTAACAACGCCCCTTAGCTGTTATAAAATGCACTGGTAACCCACTGCTTCTCGGGGTTTATTGCTTTATTATACCCATAATCCTTTGTCCCTGAATATTATGATTATTTAAGCTTTTTTACAGAATTAAGAACTAATAAGAACTTTAACTACTTAAATATTTGTTAAAATGTCATAGAGGTTTATGCTCTAATATTATTCATGTTGTTTAGTTTTAAATGATAAATTACCTTTTTTGTTAATGAAAGTCACCGTTCAGGTGATCAGTGTTTATTGACATAAACAGCACATTGTATTGTATTTTTCGCAGTTTTGTGTGTGTTCAGTGGAGAATCAAGTTTATTCAATGACTGACTTAGTCATGAGTTTTGTGTTATAATACCATTTATAACACTAAGAGAATTATAATTATAAATGAATTAAAAATAGAAAATATTTCAACTCAGTTAACTAAGCGGAGATGTTGGACAGAGTAATTCAAAATCATCTTTAGGTTTAATGACAATCATTTATCAAAATATTTTCTTCATCATTTATCACAATACTTTCAAAATATTTTTCCCTAATTTTTTTTAACTATCCCTTTAAGTAGATTCAGTTTGTCCAGGCTAACAGTATATATTAATATCTCTGTATGTCATTAGCAATAACCAATGTTAGGTAAAAAAAAGATACACAAAACAATTTATTTCAACAATTTTAATTGTTTTAGGCTCAATCAGGCTCAATTTGTGCATTCTATGCAAACAACATGTCAAACAACAAAATGTCTGTCTGGAAGGGAATGAAGCAAGGAAACTTGTGCAATTACATCAGAGCTCAAATACTGTGCATAGTGGCATGACTACAGTTATTGAATTCACATACTGGTAATCCTGCCATACTTGTCCATCATATACATCTCCTATCACACCCTTTGGCATTTCCCGCTTTCGCCTTTCATCTAATTTCTCTTCAAATCCAAGTCTTTTAACAAGTCCTCCCAGAGACTGCACAACACTCTTGTATCAGTAAGAACGTATTGGATGGACATACTCTTCACTGCTCAAATATGTAGCCTTGCTTAGCAAGGCAGAGACACATTTCTTCCTTGATGCAGACCTCTGCTGTGGGTTATTGTAGAATGGGATGTGACCACAAGTCCTGCAAACCTTTGTACCATCCCGTCTGAGCTCATAGGTTTCAGTAAGCATGTACACTGTCATACATTTTGGACAACCCACATACTGTAAGAAGTCGTCACGGAGGATACCAGTCAATTTCATCATGCCCAAAAGTTTCATTAACAAGTGTTCTGTTTTTTCACTTCTGGCCTGATCACTTCCATGCTCCTCCCCATCTTGTATGTGAGGATAGGCTTCACTCTGCTCCTCAGCAAGGATTTCCCCCTCTTCATCCACATAGTCATCCTATGAAATTTTAAAGGACATATTTAAAACACATGCAATGCACATACTCAGCACCACCATTAGACCATTAGAGATGGAAAAGCCCATCGTTAATATGGCCATTTGAGATTGAAAAGTCCATCATGAATGTGGCCATTTGAGATTGAAAAGTCCATCATAAATGTGGCCATTTGAGATTGAAAAGCTCATCGTTAATATGGTCATTTGAGATTTAAAAAGAACATAATTAATATGTTCATTTCTCATCAATAGGCAGAGGTGGGTAGAGTACCCAAAATCTGTACTCAAGTAAAAGTACAAGTACTTATACAAAAATGTACTCAAGTAAAAGTAAAAGTATCAATCTAATTATTTACTTGAGTAAGAGTAAAAAAGTATTAGATGAAAAAACTACTCAAGTAGTTAGTTACTCGTTACTTCCGATCTGATAAAGAAGTAGCGCAAAAGCACTAAATTTAGACTACTTGGAGGGTTTTCACAAACCTCTCCTTAAAAGTCTCATTGTTCTGCTTATATACAAGTAAAGCAGCCTATCTCAGTCCTGCAATGGGTACATTAACATCACATAACGTGTCATTTGAGAAAAAATCTCAAACACACAAACACACACACACACACACACACACACACAGATGTTTTCTGACGGTTAACTCTGTATTTATTTTCATGTTCACAACAAAAACTTGTCAGCATCTGCCTTTAAACATGCAAACAGTAAACAAAAAAGGACATGTGTGTCTGTTTGTTATCATGTTTTTATATGAATAGGTTATTTTCATTGCCATTAAAGTGCAATTACTGAACATAAACACGAGCAAATCAACTCTACATTTATTATAATATATAATACATGTTTTCTTTAAAATTCTTTAAAACTTTATTCTTTTATTTTTATTCATACATGCTTTTAGAAGGATTTAAATAAAATACAATCCCGTTTATTTGAATGTATTTTCTACACATTAGTTAGGTGTCAGGATTTGTGTACAAATGCAAGACGTCCTTACATTTTGGTGTTCAGTGGGGAAATTATACGGAAATGTGCAGATGAACGTGCTGTTTGTATGGTTTAACTTACACTAGGTTTTGTCATCGCTTGCACAAGAGTGCATATGGCAAAAAAACTCGGACAGTGTGTGAAATGACCATTAATAGTGTTCAAATAGACAATACTGTGACACTTACTTCAGGTTGGATCTTGAATTCCTGTACGCTGAGATGTCAGCTCGTTTATTGAACAAAGCATGCATCACATTATGAAACTATGGTAACACTTTATTTTACGACCCGCAAAGTACCGCGTAATTAAACCGAATTTACAGCGTACCTATTTGTAACAACAGAGTACCTCTACAGTACGTACTTGTAGTTATAAGGGAATAATATTTTAAGTTTGGGGTAATAAGGGGGTAAGAATATATGGAAAATTATTCTCTAAGTATTTCATAACTACAGGGTACCTATTGTAATATTACGTGGTATGTATGACTTACGTCTATGGGTAATATGGTCTATGTGTAATATGGTTTTTTTTCATATTTGCTACTTACCTGATGAAGTGTTTTGTATAGCCTACAGTTGATGTCTACAAGCCACGTCGGCAAATAAAATATAACACACAATAAAAATAATAGCAACTTGTACCTCTTTGATCTGTATATGTATACAGGAGTTACCAGGTAACTCTTATATTTGCGGGCTGTAAATTGAAGTGGGGCTTATTCCCCGCTTGTTCTGTGTATGTACCAGGTAACTCACATATTTGCGGGCTGTAAACTAAAGTGGTGCTTTGTTCACCTCTTGTTATAGGGTAAATACCATAAACATACAGAATATTGTTATTTTTATTTTAAAACAACTTATTTCAAAACATCTTTAAAACACTATAATTAAGCCAACACTTAATGTTTATTATCACATAACTTTTATTTAAAATAAAAAGTCATGACAATTTTTCATTGTTTTTGCGGCTTGGCTTCCTCTGTTGGTGTTCTTGTCCACTCGGATGATGAGTTGATGTCGTCTCACAAATGCTGTTCTGCATTACATATAAAAAAACATAAATGAAAGCCTTCAGTAAATGTTTCTTCACTGTGCCTTGACAGAAACAGAGTTTTCTAAGCCAGTTACGTTTATAAATTTTAGGCTTACTTATGTGCTAGCTAACCAGCTACCGTTAGCTAGCAACTTTCTTGAAAAACATTGTTTGAAATGCGTGAGTCATGTATTAACAAAACCAGTCACCTTATCCAGCATGCGGAACCTGCTAACATCACTCGCAGCTGTACTCCACAGTGTAGAACGTTTTTAAAACCTCTTAAAGAAATTTCACCTCAGGATCGCGTTCCAGCAAATCTCCTGCAGACGGCCGCGCGCTCTACACCTGCGCCGTAACCTACGCATGTAGTCGTCTTTTGCTTTAGCGGGAGCTGATATCTGCTGTTGTTTCATTCTGGTTTGCCATTTCATAAATTATATTTGGCTAAAATACTTGTGTTTACAGTAAATAAATTGCAAAGCACCACTTCAAATATGTCCGCAAATGTAGGAGTTTCCTGGTAAATAGGGAATAAGTTGCTATTTGTATTGTACTTACCTTAAAAAAAAGATAACCACATTAAATCAGCTGGACTTTTGTTATTAAAAGCAAGTAATATAGGCTACTAAAATAAAAGTGATGCTGTTATATTTATTTGCCGATGTGGCTCGTAGACATTGACTGTATACAACATTCAGTAGTCAATATGAAAAATTCACAATAAAAAATAAATAAAACATAATTTCCCCATAGACTTGACTAAGTCATACATACCACGTAATATTACAATAGGTACCCTGTTGTTATAAAATACTTAGAGTATAAATAATTTATAATTCTTCATATTCTTACCCCCTTATTACCCCAAACTTAAAATATTATTCCCTTATACCTACAGGTTACCTACCCTGTTGTTACAAATAGGTACGCTGTAAATTCGGTTTAATTACGCGGTACTTTGCGGGTCGTAAAATAAAGTGTTACCGAAACTATTCTTTTTGACCTCTTGGAGTGAAAACATAGACCGAACTTGAAGCCGCCATGCATGATCTGCCTCCGATATCTCGCACAATGCACACGCGCCCTCATCTGCTTCTCCTGTCATCTACGCGCGGTCGCGCGCGCTAAAGGGTGACCGCGCGGTCGCGCGCGCTACAGGGTGACGCAGCCTGTCTAGCGAAACTTTCGAACACGCCCTATAAACTTAAAAAATATATATTCATTAATTATTACCAGTTGAAAGTAGCGCAGTAACGCCGCCGAATGTAGCGAAGTAAAAGTACAGTTTTTTCACTAGAAATGTACTTGAGTAAGAGTAAAAAGTACCCATCATTAAATTTACTCTAAAAGTACTAGTTACCCAAAAAATTTACTCAAGTACATGTAACGAAGTAAATGTAATTCGTTACTACCCACCTCTGTCAATAGGGCCATTTGAGTATGAAAAGATTTGAAAACTGTAGTTGAAAAAGATCATGTGCATCTCAAACAGCTAGCTTTAGTGCAATGAACCAGTTAAGTACTTTGTGGGAACTTCATCCACTTCAACTTCATTTTAGGATTTTTTAATACTTTATAAAGTGTGTTTATACTTTAGTTGCTTTCATTAGTTAACTAACAGAAATTTAAGAGTGGAAAACAATCATGTGGGTGAAAATTGTTAGGTTTTCCCATTTCAGCTCTGGATTAGCATGTATTGAACTTTATACTAGTATATCCAAATGTAATTTCATGCTTACCACATAACAGGAGATGTCCAGGAAAAGACAAATGCTTTGGTCATCTGCTGTTTCGTCTGAAAAACAACAAACAGAAGATAACGTTATGCATTATAACGCGATATTCCTATTCAATTATAATTTACTATTAAAATAACAACAACAGTGATAATCAACCACGTTTAACTCCAACGTTTTTGTTTAACTTGTTGATTTTATTTTACTTTACTTGTTGATATGTTTTAGTATTGTTTAAAATGATAACATACGTAAAGCAAGCCAAGCTTATATAAAAAATATGTATTTATGCTCACCGTTGTCTGAACTGAAATTCGCTGGGTGCGTTTCTTCAAATTCTTCAATCACTTCTTTTTCTGGGTCCTCGGAGTGCATTTCACTTTCACCAATCTCTCTAACTCCAGTAAAGTTATCTTCCGGGTCTTTACACATGACGGGACATCACTCACAGCGGATTCATGACTGGGTAGCAGCAGCAGCAGGCTCTGTACGTTATCTGACGTAGCCCTTTTGGATTTTTTTCTCCCAAACTCCATTTTTTAAATAGCGCTTTCTGTGGTCAAAATACTGTGTATGACACACTTCAGTGTTGCAATGTTTACAGAAGCGCCGAGGTCGTTTCTTCAGTCTTGGACTTACATCTTTCAACTGACAGCACACTGTGTTGATTTCACACAGAGCTTCCGGCACATCGCGTTTGTTGTTTATATCATACGCATGCGCACACGTCTCACAAGATTTTCCTTATATACAGGCTTCTCGCCTTCGTCCAATCATGTGCGAGGTCATGGTCACGGCTCACACAGCAGTGTCGACAAGCGTAACAGACGTTTGGTTTGGTGTTTGTAACTCTCCAAGAAGAGCAGACGGGTGCACAATCCCAAGATTGCGGTAAGAATAATTTTATGTATAAGCATATTTTTTGAAGTAGCCCAAGCTGTGTGTTTTATAACTAAGAGGTGTTTTTTGTCTTGTAATTTACAGGAGGCTGTACGGCGTCTCTGAGGCACACTGCAGGCGCTATGAACCAGAGCAAAGGTAACGTTACGATTTAAAGAATATGTTTTTATTCTTGTATAAGGAAGTAGATACGTTAATAGATCCGAGCTTAAACCCACACATTTTGTTTTCACAGACTAACGTCGCCTCATAACAAAGCCGTGACCTCCGATTTGCTTGGGGCTATTTCAGCAAGTCCAGATTTACTGCTGAGAATGACGACATTGTTTGTAAGTATAACTTCTAATGTTTTTCCTCATTTCTTGTTTAATTGTACCGTGACTCTTTTTATTAATACCAGTCTCATTAATTGTTTTCCAGCTGCCCGTAAGACGTATTATGAGTCGGTACGCCGGAGTTTCAGATACAAACAACCTGAACTCGCATCGCAGGCGGAAAATGCGTAAAGTTTAGCTCGGAGTCGATCCAGAAGAAAAATGGTAAGATTTATTATATTAGATCAGTTTTTTGTCAATGTGAGTATTTTTCAGGTCACTTATTGTCCTTATTGATTGTATTACAGTTGCTGGAAGCGAGACGAAGTGTGTTGGCTGAGGATGAGATGGACATTTGGAAGTGCGCCACCATAGATCTCATATCTGATGAGGAATACGGCATTGTTGGCGGGGTGTCTGGATGGATTGTGCGGCCACCGCCCTCTCGCAGCCTGGAACTCTCCGAGCTCTGTGCCTCAATTCAGATTAGAGGCGATACCAAAGTACCGGGCAACTCACCATATACGCGTGAAAAAGTGACTTTTTTACAACGTTTTTGAGGTTTTTTTTCAACACTTTGAAAAAGATTTTTAGGGATCTTTCCCGAACATCTTAGGCACTTTTTGACGTGTTTGGAGTACAATATAAGAGACATTATGCTGCTTTGTACATAGTTGTGTGTTTATAAATAAAGCTCTTTCTTTGAATAAACAGCTGTGTGTTTATAAATAAACCTCTTTGTTTTCTCTTATATTCCTTGATGTTGTGAATAATGTAGTACATAGCACAATGACATTAATATATAAAAAATGATAACATAAATTATTTATTATTATTATTATTATTATTATTGGGGTTTACATTTATAATGAGCCAGGGTGCCCAATAACCCCCCTCTTTAGAGTAACGGCCCGACTTGAATTTACTCACTCGGTATTGGCTGAAGCCACTACTTTTAAACAAGAAAAATCCCTTGTGATTGGCTTGAAGTCATCTGCCAACCATTCACGGGGGATTTTACTTGTTTAAAAGTTGTGGCTTCAGCCAATACTGAGTGATTACATTCAAGTGGGCCATTACTCTAGTTTTGCTGCTATTCACATGCTAATTAGGCCAGAGACGCTCTAACTGGCCGGCAGAGGTTTCGCTGCTATTCATATGCTAATTAGAGGCATCGCACCCGCGCGGGGCTCTCCACCTACGTCATGGTTCGTTTATGACAATTTGTGACACAGACAAACGCGAAGCTCCCTGCTGGTAAATTGAGGAAAGCTGCCGAAAATTCGGGAGATTTTCGGGAGCCTACAGGCGCTTACGGGGACGAAAATCCCACTTTTCATGCAGTGAGATCAGCATAGAAAAATGAACATTTCACAAAATACAAAGCATACCTGGCAATTAAAGACACACAAAGTGGTCTAGAAAGATTCTTGTTAAAGATTTCTTCCATGATGTTTTAATACACACACAAAGTGTGGGAGCTCCTGGTTACAGGATGCCTCCATAAGGTTTGAATACACACAGAGTGTGGGAGCTTCTGGGTACAGAATGGCTCCCAGAACATTTAGCCAGGCCACCTTTTATACACAGCGTGAGACAAAGACATCGTAAAACTACAAAATCCAGTTTGACCTGTGGCAAGTGATACTTGAGAACACCTGGTCAAACTAGCCAGAAGTACTCTGGAAAACCCCCACCTATACAAGAAATGCATCTTCTCCTAAGTTCTAAAATCTTGATCCATCTTATCTTAAACTTATAGAAATGAGACCTTTTTACTCATCGCACCATGACCTTTAAAATAATATTACACATGAATATGTATGTAAAACACAATCTTAGAATAATATGTATACATTACATTTCAGCAGATACTCAGTGATGTGAGCCTAAAGGCTAACAGTTCAAAAACCTTTGTGATGAATAGATTAACACATCAAAGAGTTGTATATCTGAAGACCTCTTTCATCTAATTTTGGTTATTTATTTTTTTAATAAATGATAACAAGACTAACAGTGAAATAGTACCACTAAACGATTTTATTTTGTATTAATTTGCATTATATATTTATCTTTTTTTGTAACATGTTAAAGTAGCTTTGTTCTCTGGCCAACTTTGGGGGACGGCGCCCCAGCGCCCCTAGTGACCAGCCGCCACTGGTGGGAGGTGAAAAACCAACACCCGAAAATTCTCGGGGCAGCCGCATATGTCGAAATTTCAGTCAAAACCGTTCTATTTCATCATAAACAATATGAAAACAGGGCTTTAAGTGTAAAATACCGAACTTGTTCTTTAACACACATCACACCAAGGGAAATATGATAAGGTAATTTGTAGAACAATTCAAGATGTCGAAAGGGGGGAATTGGCCCAAAATCAGCCCGATTATCTTTTGGTGTGTACCCAGCATAACAGTCCTGTCTTGTGTTTCCCCAGTCCATGTCTCTTATTCTGAAGTTCTGGTTATGTCGGTTATTTTGTTCATTGGTCGGTGTGTTAATTGTTCCCAGGTGCATCCTATTGTCCCTGATTTTTGTGTATATATAGCCAGATGATGCGTCTGAAACCACCTACTTCCATACTGCTTGGTAGGCAAAGTAGGCGGAGCACTACTGTAAGACCAAATGTTAAACAATTAATGGAGAGACATTGAAAAACAATAAAACAACTTGCAATGACAAATAATAAAATACACCAGCACCCTTTTTAAGGCATGTTTGTTAAAACTAGTTATATTTCCTAATTAAACTAAGGTCTAGTCCTGGACTAAGCTAATCCATGTTTGGGAAACCATCCATCAGAGCATAATCTGCACTCCTGCTAGAGGTGAACTGACTAACCAAATTCTGATTTGGGACTTGTATGGTTCTTTGTCTTATCTGGGTGGCCTGGCAATAGTCTGGAAAGCATGAATCTTCCCCCCACTTTTTGTGTGTATTAAAACATAATGGAGCATTCTTTAGCAAGAGTCTCTGTGTGTATTCAAACACTATGGAAGCATCTGTATTCAGAACTTCCCACACTGCTCTGTGTCTTGGATTGCCAGGTATGACTTTTACTTTGTGACTTTTTATTTTCTATGCTGATCTTTATGTTTGATATTAATGTTAATATTTTTGATTGATGAATTTAAAGAACCAAATGATTGATTTAAGTGTAATCTTACCTGCCTGGCAAAATAAATTGTTAACGTTTATTCATTTTAAAACTAGTCAAGTCTTTTATTATATTTTCAGTGTTTAAGATAAATATATTGGAGAGGGCATAGATTAGTTGAAAATATGGTCGCCTCCCCGTTTTAGGTTGAATGTAGCCTCGCCACTAGCTTACCACTTGGATAAGATTCCTAAAAGTTTGGCACCTAGAGCACACATTACTTTACATCAGCACAGCAGAGTTTAGCTCCAACCCTGATCTAACACTCCTAATGCCTGGCTCACACCACAGGATAATCTACAGGAATTTACCCCGATTTTCCCCTCCCCAGAATCCGAGGGAAAATCGGGCAATGGTCCTCGATCAGCTCCAAAGTTCGGCCCAGATTATCCTGTAATGTGAGACGTTAAAAAATCTAAATTTACACCTTCCGAAATGCTCTCAAGCAAATCGGGGCCGCCCCGATCTTATCGAACATGTTTGATATTTAGGATTTTAAATCCGCATAATTACGTCAGTACTTTCACAATAATCATTGAGAGACGGAGATGATTGACAGTTTTCGGGACCGCGAAACAAGCTGCTGTACGGGTAGAGAGCGCAGCTGGAGAAACAGTTTGTGGAAGTCAAGTGTTTCATTCTACTTTCATTCCGCCACAACTGCAGCTTGCTGGGACGGACAGACTATTTAAAATATCGAAATTAATTCCTTGCTTGATTCACGTTGTTCACTCTTTTATAAACATTATCTTAACCCTATGGGGTCCGACCATTTTGGGACACTGTTATAGGTTCTGACATGCTCTTACATTTGGTCTTTTTTCAGTTGCTTTAAAACATAATAATGGCAAGTGTCTCATACCACTGTGTTCAGCACAAACTGGGCTAAAATATTATATGAGCTACATGTATGTACATGTTTGTATTTTTGAGAGAAAAAGGTTTATGCATGTTTTTTTAAAAAGCTAAAATTTTAAGTCACTGATATAAGTTCACAAAACCCATACTAAACATGTTTTAACAAGACTTTCCTATACAGAATCTAGTAGTCTAGAGTTTTTTCTTTAAAATTATGTGAAAATCATCCTGCCTACTGATTCACATAAACCAATATATTGATTTAGAAATTGTAAGAGACTATTTGTTTAGAGTGGCTGTATGCGAGAAGGATTGATTGACAGTTAGCAAACAAAGGCTCGCATAATGAGCTGCATAATGAGGCAGGAGGGAACTACAGTAAAGAATGTGAGGACAAATGTACATGTTTGTTTGAGGTTTATTAATAAGTTAACAATATAATCAAAATAGAAATGAAGGTCAGTAGGAAATTTTCAATTTATTTGGGAACACACCCTATTCAAAAACTTAACTTGTATAAGAAACTGATAAACAATAGAGCTGTAAACTTCATGTGGCTCATGTTACCATATAACTTTATGTCCAAAGAGTGTGAATATGTTTTTCCACTTCATAGTTTTGTACTGATGAGAGGGATGCAGACCTGTAAGAGAGTTATGAACAGCTGTCAGCATAAATTGTCCACAGAAATACCCATACATACATAACTGATGGGTAAATGATAGCACTACATTCAGATAAACTATCATAAACTAAATTAGTATCTCAGATAAACATCTGCAATGATTAGTTATATAAAAAGCTGTTTTCAGATGACTGTTTTCAGATGCCCATCCCCTTATCGTCTAGCTTCTGTTTTAAACGCGTTTCTGTAAGCGAGTATGAACTTTAAAAACACATCGCAAATGGATGTGCGTGAGCTCACGTCTCCGTGTAAACAATGTGAAAGTTTTTCAATCCGAAGCGTGCAGTCTAATGAGGTTGCTTATGTAGGCTGAACTGCACAAGCCATAACATATTACATGATAGCAAATATAAATGAAGACAAATGACTTACTGTTTCTTCAGGAATATATCCTCCTCCATTGCATCTTCCATTGTTCTTCTTCTTAGGTAACGTTAAAGAAAAACGCTTCTCTTCCTCAATGTCCAGTCATAAATGAAGATATTCCTCACGTGTGTGTATAAAGTTTATAATCCAAACATGCGGTAAAGTCTTAAAATCGGATAAAACTTTACGCTTTGTTTATTATTGTTGGAACTGCTCGTCTCTTCATTACCATGTCAACAGCCTGTGGGCGTGACCGCATTAGAGATAATGAGCCCAGCCAGGAAAAACGGTACTCTCTTTACTTCAATGCAGATTACATAAACAGGAAATAATTGTTTTTGATTATAATTAGCTTGTTTAAAAGTAGACATTTCAGGCTTTCTTTGGATATGTGTATCATGTTTGTGTGACGAGTATTCGCGGAGTTTCAACTGATTTTTGTAACGTGATTTGAGAGACAGCTGGCGGAGACAGAAATGTCTAAATGCGCACCCTGTTTATTTTCTTTGACAAAAAAACACAAAGATCTCTTGTTATTGTGAATGTACACTAATTAAAGAGGACCCTTCAGAGTTTCAAATGATGTCAAACACGTAAGTGTTTAATTATTAATGATGGAGTATTTTAAGTTAATTTTGCTATGATAAGAAGAAAACACGTCTGGGGGTTAAATATCTTAAAAACAACAGAAGATGATGATGGTCAGACACATCATGCACCTGCAGTGTAAATACACGAAAATATGTTGCACTTAAATAATTAGCATATTAACAAAACAAATTCAAAATTATAAGACGATTTTCAGTTCATTTTTTGTGAAACGCTCCACAAACGCACAAAAACTGATTGCTGAAACACTGCTCACTTGAGAATCTGATGTCCACACTTACAACGTTTCACATTAAATGACATATTTGTCCAAAACCATTGGTGATGTAAATACTGAATTTAACACTAGACTGCAAGATAGAATAGAATATAAACTTTACTGTCATTATAAAAATATCATGAAATTTGTTTAGAAGCTCTCAAAGACCAGCAGCCTCAGAAGAATAAACAACAAAAATAGAATCCAAATAGTATATAGCTACAAAATAATATCACTGCAGAGTAGTATATATACAGCGGAATTAAATAATGCAAACAACAGTGCAAAATCAAGTTTAACCAAGCATCAGTCATTAAGCAGCAACGCTTATAACCTACAATAATATTCATGTTACAGGAAAACAGAGCATTAAAAAAATGCCTAGATCACTTAATAATAACTCTTATATGTGCAAAAAAATAGTGATATATAATTAATTTAAATAAATTTGGTATGATGATTAGACTTGAGTTGGTGCTAGATGCACACAAACAATATGCATTCAAATACTGCCTGCATAACACATCCTTAAAACGTATCATGATCGTTGCCATAAACAAGACCTGAGGAGGAGAAGTCACCTAGGTTTCAAATAGAAAGCTGCTAGCAAATGTAAATATTTAAAAATAAATCATAATAAATGTGTCATAATCTTAATTCCTTTATAACCTCTTCTCCTGAGGTGACGTGAAGTGCTTCCTCTGGCAAGATAATCTTAATAATATCTTGTAGTGTGTGACGCACTAGGATTTTAAAATCCTGTAGTGTGAGCATATTTAAGATTTGAGAGAAGAATATCTGACAAGATTCTCCTTATATGTGTGCTGCAACCAGATTTCATAATCTGCCAGGATTTTAAAAATTCTGTAGTGTGAGCCAGGCATGAGGAAACTAATCAAGGTCTTCATGATCACTAGAAAATCACAGGTGGGTAAGTTTGATTAGGGTTGGAGCTAAACTCTGTAGTGCTCCGGCCCTCCAGGGTAAGATTTGGGGAACCCTGCTTTACATTATCAGCCTGGACCTAAAGTTCGATTTGTAAACCGGCTCGACTGGTTACTTCCTGAAAATCAACTCAAAAGAACGATTCATTCAAGAACCGAACATCACTACTTCCTATCAATGTAACAGATATACTGACCAAACATGGATTCAGCTGCTTTTTAGTCTCCAGCAATGAGACTACTCATGTTCGGCCAGGGCTCCGGCCCCCTTGAGGACCACACTCAGGACTTTTTTTGACCTTGTTCCAGATACCCACTTCCTAGATAAGTCACTTATTGTTTTTTACTGTGCCAGTTTAAAAGATCCACTACGTTCACAACTATGATATGTTCCTCATGGAGTTTTTATGACATTTGTGTAGCTGGCCCTGCTGTTTACATTTACATTTAGTCATTTAGTAGACGCTTTTGTCCAAAGTGACTTACAAGTGAGGTAAACAATAGAAGCAATTATAGCAACACAAGAACAGCAATACATAAGTGCACTGGAAATCAAGTCCAACACAGTATACATAGACAAGGGTTGGTTAGTAATTTTTTTTAAAAGAAATGTACAGATACAGATAAAGGGAAATAGAGAAAGATAGTTAGTCCTTTATTAGGATGTGAGGTAGTGTTAAGCGAATCTCCCTTAACTGTGGGCGAGGTAGAGACTGATACTTGCCTAAACAGTTTTTTTTGCGGCGGCAGTAGGCAACAGGCTCTGTGTGTCGTAGAGTCAGATCAGTCACAAATTGCTCTGTGCACCACACTCATGGTGGCAAGCCCGAGACTCATGCTTGAACCAGTTCTCAAGATGGCCACCACGCCATAACTTATTCCCAAGATGTCCACCATGCCTGAACCTGTTTCCAAGATGGCCATCACGCCTGAACCTGTTTCCAAGATGGCCGTTGCGCTCAAACCTGCTTCCAAGATGGTGCCCGAGGCTGTTTTCAAAATGGCCCAGACACCATGTATTGTTTTGAGTTCTTTTAAATAAAGTAGCTGCATATTAATAATTAATCAAAATGAATAATCAAATTTAAATGCTGAAGAGAGCTTGTATTACTGGTATAAGAGAGGATCCAAATTCAAAGATCAGCCAATCACCATACAATTGGGTGGGAACCTACCCCCTAGTGCCCCCAAATGATGGGCCTGCACCTACCTCAACACCTTCCTTCTGCTTTCTGACAGAGGTTACTGGTACCAAATATACTGATGTGTGAATGATATATTACTGATGAAATGCATAACAATGATGTGTTTGTGAACAGCACATTTTTGTATTTACTTTTGTGTCACTGAATCATCTCATGTTTGGAGAAACCAGTGAAGGCCTTTAAATGTGTATATATTGCATAACACAAGGAAAAAGGGAAAACTCACTAAGATGTTAAAATGAGGAAGGAACTTTGGACATACTTGTAAACCAGAACCCCTTTACCACATGACAGGATAAAAACTTTAACAAGAGTGTATATGAGTGTCTCACTCCTCGAACACAAACTGGATTTCTTGAAGTGGGGATCACAAGTCAGATATGAAGATGTTTTGTAGTCAACTGTTTGTTTTGATTTGTTTGTATGCTGCAGTACAGCCGTCCAGTCAAACAGGTACATTGGTTTATTTTCAACATTTATTTTGTATGTTATAATTACTGGGAGATATTATCAATGTATTAGACAAAGAAGATATTTAATATATTTAATATCTTTTTTTTTACGTTTAATTACAGTAACATAAAAAAATGACATCTGTCTATGTATCTGTCTCATGGGATTTCAACCACGGGCCACAGGGGGTCCGCGATTAAACCAGTTAGAATCAGTGCGACATGTTGTCTCATCTATATTTCTGAACTTGGACTATTGCTAAAGCGCTAATTCGACAGGCAAAATGACACCACACTGTGTCTGCATTTTAAACTGTGACAACGCAATTAAATATCAATGAAACGCGCGCCGTGATGGTGCCTGGTGCACTATTCAAAGTCAGATTGAAATCCGGTGTCCAGACTAGCGCCTCTCAAAAAGTTGTCCCAATGCGATGCTGTGGACTTGTTGCATGTTATTCTCTTGAGTCTAATATGATGCTCTGCAGAAAATAAACTGGCATAACTCAAACTCGTGACAACGATGATCCAAGAGAAAGGCAATGGACCTCAGATTATAGCACAACCTCTATCCTCACCAGAATAGACAGTCTTTGTGCCATTCACCATGATCAGTCATCTTTATAAACTGAAAGCCCAGGTTCAGGTAAATGTGTCATTGGATAATTGTACCACAGCAGCATAATAGTGCTAATGTATTGTCTTAACATAGTATGGCTGTGTGACAACATGGTTTGTTTATATTTATAAAACAGTTCCAGTCCTTTATTCTGATTGATCATCAGTTGTACTTTACTAATACGAAAAAGCAGCTTCTTGTACCTTACTGGTTACTTAAATATCTCTATTTTACACATTTAGTATCAGGGGGTCCCTGCTCCATGCCACTCTCATCTAAGGGTCCCTGCCACGAAAAACGTTAAAGACCCCTGGCCTACCTAGATGTGGTGTTAGAGGTTGAGCATAATTCTCAACCAAATAGAGTAAATATAAATAATACAGATGCTTTATGAGTTCTGCATGTCAGTGGCACTCCAGGTTTAACTGAATGACTTGAGTCTTAAACAAACATAGTAGTCGGTGTAATATTAAATATCATTGACTTGTCTTATATTTATTTTTCTTTAGACTCCAGCTCTTTTCTCATCTACAATGAGGATCACAACAGATGTGTGAATGTCATTAATGCCAGTGTTGTACAGACGGCACCGTGTGATGTATCTTCTGACGCTCAGCGTTTCCGATGGGTTTCTTCTTCAAGAATTATCAGCGTCTCTCTTAAACTCTGTTTGGGGGCTCAAAGCGTTAAAGACTTTGAGAAAGTGATCCTTCTGCCCTGTAAAGAGCTCAGTCCTCTACAGACCTGGGAATGTAAGAATGAGACCTTGTTTGGCTTAAAGGGTCAACCGTTACATCTGAACTACGGCAATAATGAAGAGACAAATGTGGTGCTGTTTAAGGGAAATGGATCTTGGAGTCGCTGGCAGATTTATGGGACTACAGACCATCTGTGTTCTCATGGATATCAAGGTACATCCTCAATATTAAGTAATGCATGCAACCTTTGGATAGCAACTGAAAACTGAGTAAACGCAAAAACAATAAAAATGTTATCATTTAATTTCCATAATATTTTACTGTGAGACTGTTAACATTGGTTTAGCTTATCTTAATGTTTTGTAATTCTGTTTATAGCTTTTATTGTAATAGTCCTTCTACAATCTTAAAGACGTCACTGTTTTAATTTTTGTTTTAATTTCTCTTTGCTTTTTACCCGACTGCTCATGGTATTATTTCAAAATTATTTATGTAATGTTAAAGTCCAGCTATTATATCTTTTTATATAAGAGTCATTTTCATGTAAGATTAAAAGGCATGTCGAGTTTAATATGATGTTTTATTTTTTTTCATATTACTTGACGATATGTTTGGTAGCCAATGATAAGGTACATACCATTTTATTAGATTATAATCTATTTTTGAGGACAAAACCACATTTGCAATAATTATATGCTAAATATATATTATATTTTCATGAGGTTCATTTAAAGTAATACAACTTTTAGGTATATATTTAGCATTGTTGATTGCCCTTCTGCCCACATCAGAAAAAAAAACTTCTGATCTAGTTTTTTGTTACAACCCCTCATTCATTTGTTTACTACATCGATATTTTTCTCACTTTCCTCTAATTTTGTGTCATGTAGAGATTTATACTCTGGATGGGAATTCATTTGGAAAGCCATGTCAGTTTCCCTTTAAGTTTAAGGACAAGTGGTACGCTGAGTGCATCAGGGAGGGAAGATCAGACGGCAAACTGTGGTGTTCAACTGAGACAGATTATGATTCGGACAAGAAGTGGGGCCTCTGTCCAACCAAACGTGAGACCATAAAGAAAAAAAAAAAATATATATATATATATATATATATATGGAAACAAGTTCATATATGTATATAAAAATATATAAATATATACACACTACAATACACGCATTTTTTTTTAAAAGCACATGAAGCTGACTATAATTTAGATTATTGTTTGACTCAATAGGCATCTCAGGATGGGACAGTGATCCAGTAACTGGTGTATTATATCAGAGAAACACACAATCAGCACTGACCTGGTATCAAGCTCGAGCCAGCTGCCAACAACAAGATGCAGATCTTCTCAGTATATCAGAACTACATGAACAGTCTTATATATCAGGTACACAGATCCCACTATTATCCTAAACTAAAATGATTTCATCCACTACACAAAACAGCATTTCATGAACTTTATATTTCAGGCTTGACAGATCTCTTGGGTTCAGCTTTATGGATCGGACTCAACAGTCTTGACTTTGAGAGTGGATGGCAGTGGAGTAATGGAAACCCATTCAGATATCTCAACTGGGCTCCAGGTAACAAACATTCATGACACAGCAAAATCCCCAGTGTTAAATTAAAGGGAAAGTTTACTCAAAAATGAAAATTCTGTCATCAATTTTACACTCTCGTGTTACAAATTTATTTGTACTGATGAACAGGAAGGAAGATATTTTGAGTAATATTTATAACCAAACCGTTTGTGAGCCCCATTCACTCCTATAGTAGGAAAAGAGAATACAATGAAAGTGAATGGGGCTTACGAATGGTTTGATTATGAAGATTAGTCAAAATATCTTCCTTCATGTTCATCAGAACAAAAACATTTAAACAAGTTTATAACAATATGACAGTGAAAAATGATGACAGAATTTTCATTTAGGGCAAACTATCCCTTTAACAATGCTCAGTATTTATATAGGTCCACACTGGAGCAGTCTGTGCAACATGTCTCGCTATCTCTGTTTGAAACCTAAAACTGCATTCTACATCTTACTTGTAAAGTTATTACCATAGGATTAGATGTTGTCTTTAAATAAAACAAAGTCACTATTATGGTGATCAGTGCTTGTTTCAGTTGGACACTTGACTCTTGGTTTTTAACTTTTTTCTGGCTATAACTTTGTGTGTTTAAAACATGTTTGTTGTGGCAAAAATTCTATTGTGGTGGTAAGGATATAATGTTAAACATAATCATCTAAAAAACTGATTTATTATTTTAGTACTTGCTTAATCACCAGAAGTATTTTTTCTGTCAATAATATGATACTAAAGTATGCGATCTGTCACTCTCACATCAGTTTGTCATTCTGAATAATTTTAAAACACTGACAATTAAAAATTAACCATTGTCTAATATAGACACACAAACATTACGAATCAGAATATGGATCTCAACAATGGTGACAATAAAATAAAAAGCTTTATGCTGCAATGCATGCTGGGCAGTGGCGTGCCGTGGGGTTTCAGTCAGGGCCTTCAGTAAGCATGTAAACCACATACATACTCATCTGTTAAAGCTAACGCACCCATATGCAAATAATGTGCATATTCGGCCGCACATACAGGCACTCAGCAACATGACAGCTGATCAACAATTAGCCTAAAACAGTATGCTAGGTAAGGGTGGGTTGAACTCAGAATAAATTTCACTGCATGTATCATGTAATCCCCCTATGCACACTGTGTGTGTGCATAGTGTCACATCCACATGCTACAGGCTACTATTAGTGCAACACGAACCAGTCAATAACATTGTGCATAAGCCCTTAATAATACTTATTATCAGATACAAACCACAATCTGCATGATACAATACTCTACAAGTAGTAAAGCACTCACCCGTCACTTTTCAGTCACATACCCAAGGACATGAGAGCTGCGCTGTGTTACTGAAGTCAGTCATCTCATCCACCATAACTGCCACAAAATTAGTTTGTTTAATTTCTTCTTTGATGTGATCATTTAACACTGTTCTGACACTGCATTTATTATATCGTTTTGATTTTTTCCTGACGGTCCTGTAAAAACTGTGGCCGTGGAAAGATGATGTCGCAAGTCAGCATCATGCTCCGCTATAGCGTTAACAATTCCAAGTAATTACCCCTGTTCAGCGAACCTTCATCGTGTCCCCTGATAATTCTCGCCGTCCCAAAAAGAGAACACAGTCACTCACTAAGACGCTTCAGAATGTCCCGGTTCTTTCTGACCCTCTCATTGTGGACGCTGATCTCCCGTTTTATCTACTCGTTAAGTTGCAAATCCACAGGACGTTCACCAAAAGTTTTTAAATGCATGATTGACATTATTATGGCGCTCGGAGCCTTGGTGTTTAAGAGCTGCCTGTGTGAAGCTGTTCAGACTGTCAAAGCCAGAATCATTCCATGTCCCTTTACTCGTATTAAAAAGTAAACACGGCCAACAAAATAACTTCTTGTGCTGGGGCAACAAGATCGCGTGTATCTGCAACAGCGGATGTCATTTTCTTTAATAATAACTGAATTTCGCGCTCACGTTGGAAATTGACGACAGACGTCAGGGGTAGCGCTGGGCACGTCGCTAGACCCAGAGGATGTGCTGTCAATAAACGTCAAAATTTGATTGGTTGTTGTTTCTGTCACTAATGATTGTAACAAACCAGATGTGTTGTCCTTCAACACAAGCCTTGCAGTATCTGTAGAGCTGGCCCCAGCTGAATAAGCTGATTTTTATGTGAATTTTTGAGGGTACTCCGGTTCAACCTCAACAAAACTAACAAATTTTGCGGACATTACACCAATGAGAAAAAAATAAATAGCATACTAAAGAAAAACATTTAACACTTTTAAAAAATATATATTTTTAATTTTTTATAGGGCCAGCAGAGAAGGCCCTGCTGGTCCTGACGGCCCACCACTGATGCTGGGTATCAACAAGTAATAAATCTTATCCAGAGCTCCCAGAATGCACTGCGCCACAACACAAAAAAAAAACCATTAAAATCTTGACATATTTTCTTTGTCCCAATTGTTGTGGTTCATACTTTGTCTTGGTCCTTGTGTGTTTAAATTACACCATGGATAATTTTGAGTACTGTATACATTGTTTCAAAATCTTCAGAATGACAAACTGAGAGTGCTGGATCTCATACTGTAGTTTCACATTACTGAGATAGAAAGATACTAGTGAGCAAACACTTTCTAGATCATAATGTTTGACATTATGTATCAACCACCATAATAGAATTGCAACGTGGTCTCTTCTTCGCATAACAAATATGTTTTAAACACACAAAGTCATAGCAGCCAGAAAACAAGCCAACAACAAGCAAAAAATAAAGAGTCAAACTAAAACAAACACTAATCATAATAGTGACTTTACATAAAATAAAGCCAATATCCAAACCTAAAATTATAATAAATAACTCTACAAGTAAGATGTAAAGTGCAATTTTAGGTTTCAAAAAGAAAAGGTGATAGAGAGGAAAGTCAATATTTTAATACTGCGACTGAGCATTGTTAATTTAACACTTGAGATTTTGCTGAAAGAAAACACAGAAAACTTTACACATGATCCAGTTGAAAAGCAGTTCAATGGTTTAGATGTAAATGTTTTTATTGTTTGAATGTCATCTTTATATTCCTGTAGGTAATCCCTCTCTGGAGCCGGGCCTTAACTGTGCTGCATTAAACGCTGGTAAAGCATCCAAGTGGGAAAGTTTGGAATGCATTAAGAAGTTAGGTTACATTTGCCGCAAGGGAAATTCAACAGATATCACACCTTCAACAGGTACATAGATTGACCTTTTGTGGATGCATGGTTCCATAAAGAACCTTTAACCCCCAACACCTTTGTAAAGGTACATCTTTACTTAAAGAGTGCATATAAGTACCTCACAGCTACATAACGGTTCCAAATGAATACATAAATTGATTAAAGACCTTAAAGAGCTTTTGAACTTATTTTACTGAGTGGTATTATATTTTATATGTACAGATATAATTAACTGATTGTATGTCTAGATATTATTCATTAATATAACAATGTACATTATGAAGTGCACTTGCACCAGCTGATTAACTCTTTCTCCGCCATTGACCAGTTTTCTCATCAATTAAGAGAAAATATTTGCATGAAAAACTGTGTTCCTGATGTTTAATATCTCTTTAAAAAGGTTTATGTCTTTTAAAAGTAATGTAAATAAACACTTAACAGTCTTTACTGTATGAATTAAATATACATGTATTCGTATGAAGTATAACAGTTCCTAAGTCAAGAGCAGAGAGTGATTTTATTGATAGATGAATTAGGATACTGCGGCTTTAAGACGTGAGAGAGATCACTCTGTTCAAGTGTACCGCTGATGACAGGCAAGGGGCAATGAACCTGTCAATTTTATTGTTTATACTGTTGTCTGAGGCCTACGTATGATGTTTGCATGGTTTTTACAATCAAAAACATCAAAAGCAATAAGTAATACGCTATTTTGTAACTTGGTTCTGATGCTGTCTGGAGAAGAGCTTTGTTTGAAGGGGCGGGCAGCATTGAAGACCTGGACGTAAACGCCCACTGCTATGATTGGATAGCTTCATTCCCCGCCATAACATGTGGGGAAATGTTTTTAAAAAACATTAATTTGTAAAAATAGCAGCCGAACACATATATATGTTTGAGCCATAAAAAGATTCTGGGTGCTAAAGATGATACACATAAATGACAATAGGGTGAATTCAGGTAGAGTGGGACATCAGGTTGAGTGGGACACTTAGGGCCCTATTTTAACGATCTAAGCGCATCGTCTAAAGCGCACAGCGCAACGTCTAAATGGGCGTGTCCGAATCCACTTTTGCTAATTTAACGACGGGAAAAATGGTTTTTGCGCCGAACGCATGGTCGGAAAAGGTAGGTCCTATTGTAATGGGATTATTTTGGGCGTAACGTGCAGTAAACCAATGAGAGACTCAGCTCTCATCCCCTTTAAAAGCAAGTTGCGCTGGCGTTGTGTCTAATCCCTATTTAGATGACGGACTTTTTAAACTGAAAAACTAAGCGGAGGAAGAAGATCCCCAGTTTAAGATTAATGTTAAATAATTGTTTTTTTTTTCACTTGTATTGAAATTGTTATTTTTTTATTAAAACCTTTAAAACCCGTTTTCTTTTAGTCATGGAAGTAAAAAGCAGGCTTGTAATTGCTTTAAATGTATGGCTATCCAATATCATCAAAAAATAATTTACAAGTATGTAAGATAAGGTTTGTACTCTAAAAATACTTTATTTGTAACAAACAAGAGATAAAGAATTTACAAACGGCTCTCCTCACGTTTCAGCACTTTGGACAGCGTTTTTTTTAGCAAAGAGTTTTTTTAAGCATTACTTAAAAATGTTTCTCATCTCACCATATCCACAGGTACAGAGTCATCATATACAATAAATCCGTGAGGTAGCATTAAAAAAACATTTAAAAACAGACGCATTTGTTTAAAGCAAAGCATTTATTTACTTACCAGGCTGCAGGTGAAGCAGCTCTTTGCGCCTTCTAACGTCTCATAATTAGTCCTCATTTATGTCCAAGAGATTCAATAATAATCTTTTACATTCAATCCTTTAATCTTTCATATTTAAAAGCATTTTTGTGCTGCTGCGCATTATGTACCTTGTGATAAGCAAACCCGCGTTGTCCTCCCGTGTATAGGCGCATTTTACTAATGCACTCTTTAAATAACATAAAACACATTGCGCCATTGACTTTAGACTTTAGACCAGGTTTTTGTTGGTCAATGGCGTAGTCTATTTTAGTTGCCTCAAAATAGCAACGCGCCAACAATGCGCATGAACCCACCTCGTTTTCAGACCAGAACGCCCATGGGCGCAAAAGGGGGCGCAAATGCATTTGTTATTTAAACAACGCGGCGCTAAACGTGAAAATTAGGGTGGAAACTAGCGCTAGACACTTGCGTTGCGCATTGCGCTGCATTGCGCCGGGTGTAAGATAGAGCCCTTAAGCTTTCGGGTACTGTAAGGGGTTAATTTTGTAAGCCAATCACAACATTTGTTACTATGTTGTAGCTGAATGTCTATTGAATATGAAATAAAGGTTGTGATTGGTGTGACATGGTTATTATTTTTCAAATTGCTTCACTCCTGGGACCTCACTGTAAGTCATCCGGCAAGTGTAAATCTATTTTAGAATAATAAAGTTGATAATTCTGTCACTTATGATATAACAATAAAACTTTTGCTTACATATAGATTTATGCTGTCTGTGTATTAGAAATTAATAACAATGAGCATCTAACTGTATAAAATATTTGTGAAAATTAGATTCACAGCACTGTCCCACTCAACCTGACAGTGTTAGGATGAGTGGGACAGTGCATTTCAGGTTGAGTGGGACAGTTTTAGGGCTAATGCTAGCACACAGTGCAGCCATTTCATGAACAAATTTTAAAGTTATAAGTAATAGTAATGTGTCTGAATATAACATTTTTATAAATTTATATTTTTCAATATACACAAGATGGCACCCTTACAGAGAGGGGAAGTACAGAGAGAGAGAGAGAGAGAGAGAGAGAGAGGAAAGTAGAGACAGGGCAATACATAAAAGGAAAAGACAGCAAAATAGGAAAGGAAGAAAACTAAACCAGTGGCTAAATAGCAGGGGCTATTGAAGAATATGAGCAGGGGGTGAATGAAGGACACAAACCAAAATTAAGGTTTTTATCCAGGGCATGGAACATCCCAAAATCAACACTGCAAAGGCGAGTGAAAGGGCTGGTGAGTGGCTACCGCCATGCTTCAGGGAAGAGCCCCCTGCTTTCAGCTCATGCTGAGAGTGAATTGGCTAGGCTTGTTAAAATGTTAGCTGAAAGGGGGTTCCCCCTGGAACGCAGTGATATACGGCGTATTGCGTTCCAGTACGCCAAAATGAATGACATCCCTGTTTTTTCTGCGGAAAAGCAAAAAGCTGGTCACTACTGGTTTGAGGGGTTCATGAAAAGGAATCCAAACCTGAGCCTCCGCAAGCCAGAATCACTCTCAGCTGCAAGGGCCTCTGGGATGAATCTCACAGTAGTTGAGCAATGGTTTCAGACGTACACATCACTCCTCCATTGCCTACACATCCAGGACATGCCATCTCACCTGTGGAACTGTGATGAATCCGGACTGCAGGACCATTTCATCTCAAAAAAGGTTGTTGGGGTGACTGGCAAGTCCTGCTTCCAGGTAACCTCAGGGGAGAAAGGAGAAACGACAACAGTCCTAGCTGGTTTCAATGCGGTTGGGACTTACACCCCCACAATGGTAAGTTTTAAGGGAAAGAGGCTGAGGGCAGAGTGGCTGGAGAAACGACCAGAAAATGCAATTATCCGCGTGTCAGACAATGGCTGGATAAACTCCCAGCTGTTTCTGGAGTGGGCCAGCGGTTTGTCCAGCAGCTGCCTAAGGAGGATCCAAGACCCCATGTCCTGCTCTTAGATGGCCACTACAGCCATGTCTTCAATCTCGAATTCTTGGAGCTCATGAAGAAAAATAATTTCCATGTAGTGAGCTATCCTCCCCATACCACCCACGCCCTCCAGCCAGCAGATAGATCGCTGTTTCGAAGTCTGAAACACCACTGGCAGGAACTGCGACGCAAGTGAACAAGGAAGACAGGTGGGAAGAAGCTTCCAAAACAGCTCTTTTTTTATATGTTCAGCCCTGCGTGGAAGAAGGCTGCCACTGTTGAGAATGCCCAAGCAGGTTTGACTCTCTTATTAATAATTAATTGTCTTGAATTATTTGTATTAAAAGATTATCAGTAAGTGGATCATTGTTTTTACTGTTTTATTTACTTTGCATTATAAATATTACTCTTCTACAGGTTTCCGAGCCTCAGGGATGTTTCCTGTTTCCAATGGAAGTCATTCCAACTGACCTTTTTTTGCCAAGCCAAACCACTGAAAGGGTGATTGAGGAAACATCAGAAACCCTTCTGTTGTCAGAGGAGGACATTTATTTTGGGGTGGAAGAAGTGGTGGTAACCAGCCAGCCTGATGAGAATGCACATACCTCTGCCCTCACAACTGGGCCAGCCCCACATGCCTCCACCCTCACAACTAGGCCAGCCCCCCATGCCTCCACCCTCAAAACTAGGCCAGCCTCCCATGCCTCCGACTTCACAACTAGGCCAGCCCCCCATGCCTCCACCCTCACAACTAGGCCAGCCACCCATGCCTCCACCCTCACAACTAGGCCAGCCCCACATGCCTCCACCCTCACAACTAGGCCAGCCCCCCATGCCTTCACCTTCACAACTGGGCCAGCACCTCATGCCTCCACCCTCACAACTGGGCCACCCTCTCTACCCAGCACTTCAACAGCTGAGCAGGCTTCCATTGTAAGGTTCTCAGACCTAATTGAAGTACCTACAACATTTTGTCATTTAGCAGAAGCTTTTTTACAAGAGAGAGGGGAAAGAAGAGGATGATGGCGAGGCCACCCAGCTACCACCTAACAAGCCAGGAACACTTAAAATTTATCCAGGCGAAAGCAGAAAAAAAGAAAACAAAAACAACCAAAAAGCTGCTGTTCCTCCCCTGCAAACAGTTCAGGGAAGTGACCCCTGTACTGGTTGCAAGGGCGTTTATGGGGATGCAACGACCCAAAGGCCAATGATGAAATGGGTGGCTTGCTGCCACTGCCAACGGTGGTATCATGAGTCCTGTGGAGAGCTCAACGGACTTATGGATGACGATGACTTCATCTGTCTTGAATGTGTTCACTGAAGTTGTTAAAAGGTTCTAAAAAGATGTTCCAAATGTTCCAAAAGGAAAAGGAAAGTTCCATTTATTGAATGTAGAGTGAAGTTTACAATGTTACAATTTTTGCATTAGTTCCAGAAATGCATTTTTTAAAAATCCTTCCAAGTATTCATTAGTTGAAGGTCTCCGTTGTTGTATTTTGTGGTTCATAATGCGCCACACATTTTTAATGCATGTATTATGGTTTTATTTACATTTTACACAATGTCCAAACTTCATTGGAATTGTATTTCTCATGTGTTCATTTTAACCATAAAATAGTGTCCCACTTTTCCTAACAAAGTGTCCCACTCAACCTGATTGCTTCCAGTTTGCTGAAGAGGGTGTCAGATGATGTTTAAAGATGAACTGTTTGTTAATAAATTCATAAATTGAAAAAAATTAAGCATAGTGGCCTTTATTACAATCTATTTAAACAAAACACATACAATTTTAATACATTCTAACTGATTTAGGTTGTTTAAAATGCAATTTACCAAAAAGTGTCCCACTTTACCTGACTTCACCCTACGTATAGTAAAGTAGAAACAAAACTTTAAACTCAATGTGACTAAATTACCATATACAACACAAGCGCTCATCAGAATCTAATCTACGCCTTGTAAGTCCTTCCTTACCAGCACCAAACCAGCATTAGCACCAGCTAAACCAGCATTAGCACCAGCATCCCATGCAGGTCATACCAGCATACGTTGTGTTTTGGTGCTGGTATACTGGTGACCACCAGCTAAACAGGCATCAAACCAGCATAGATCAGCATAATTCCCATGCTGGTTTGATGCTGTTTTTTCAGCAGGGTTGTGCTTTTTAAGCACCGACTTGTGGCTTCTTTACAAATGAATCTGTGGTACACAAAGTAAACAAACACTCCCCACGCGAGATGAAACTTCTTCAAAAAACCAACTTTAACCACGCATTCCTAATAGTATGTTCCGAGTCTCCGTTATACAGCGGCTGTGTTCTTCCCTTAGACGGAACACTCTGTTGGGTAACGTACTCATAACAGATCACCACGTCAAAATAAAAGTCTTTCAGGAAAAAATTTTTTAAAAGTCATTTTGGTTACATTTGGCAATCTTTAAAGACATGTTTACAGACACTTCATGGTTTGCTATACCCCTGGCTGACACATGTGTCATGTGAAGCTGTGGGCAGGGCTACAAAAGTGGTTGTTGTCTTTGGGTTTGAAGAGCTGTTTCAATTCTACTCTGACGTCATATTTCGGCACATTCATGAATCAACCATTTTAGTAGCACAGACGTTTTCAGTTTTGAAACTTGCAGAGTGTTCATTTGAGTATGATGACCTCTTATATAACAAATCATCAAGTTAAAATTGATTGTTTGATTCACCACTCCTTTAAAACGCATACACATTATAAACTTTCGACATGAGGATGCAATTGTCCACGATACATCTGTGTTTTATACGCCGTTTTTAATGGGGATGTGAAAACGCTTTGCGCTGTTGACTGGAGCACGCGCTCATAGAAAATACACATATCTCTGTAAAGGCAGAGAGAGAAATCCAAATCTGCACATCGCTCATGAACAATGGGTTGTAAAAATGCTCGCACTACGTAAAAAAATGGTCTCTAATTGCAGATGCATTCAGGATCCCTATGATGACAAAAGTAAACAGAAAGATCAGTTCACGAGATCTGCAAATTTAGGATGTACCGATCGAGTTATTTAATGCCATTATCGTCCGATACCATTTGGCAGCCGATCCATCTGAGCATTCCTTATTTTTATGTTAATCTGCACTTACCCAATTTATAAACAATGAAGCAAAAATATTTATTCATTTTACACTCTGTGTATGTTTTGATAATCGTTCTGAATCTGATCTCTAACAAAATTCCTTACAAAAGCAGTTTTTTTAGCTTTTTGCCCAAATATTTATTTTTTAGGAAAAAAAGTCATATTTAAGAGTTTATAAGCAAAGAAAATATATATATATGATTTAAAAAAATCCTTGTTTGTCTGTTTGAAAGCAGAGGGTCTGTTCTTTAATTTAATATATTTGTATATTTATATATTTTTAGAAGAAAATTTTCCTGGAAGGCCAATCAAATCTATTTTATTTATATAGCACATTTAAAAAAAACAAAGGTTTACAAAGTGCTGAACAGAGATAATACAATAAAAGCACTTATAAACATATGTAGATATAAACACATAAAAATGAATACATAAACACCTCAAAGCAATATATGATTACACAGTTTTCATTATGTGTTAAAAGCTAGAGAAAATAAATACGTTTTAAGACGAGATTTAAAAGATTTGAGGGTTGGGGCTGTGATGGAAGCGCAATCCCCCTGGTTTTTAACCTGTTTTTTTTAAACAACCAGCCGAAGTTGCTCACTAGACCGCAATGACGGTAAGGGGGTGTAAACCTGTAGTAAGTTGGAAATGTAAAATGGTGCCAAACCTTTAAATAAACAATAAAATCTTAAAATGTATTCTAAAATGTAAAGGAAGCCAGTGCATCGAGGGCAGGACTGGTGTTATGTGTTCATGCTTGCGAGTTTCTGTTAAAAGATGTGCGGCTGAGTTTTGTACTAACTGTAACAAAAGAGTCACTACAGTCACTGAGACATTATCCACCGTCCTGAGTCACAGAATCCCATTATCTCCAACACTCTGTCTCATTGGCAACTTTTCTAAAATCCATATCCCGCAAAAATACAGGAATCCGTTGCTCGTCTCTCTAGCTGTCGCTAAGAAAGTAGTTCTCCAAAACTGGAAGTCAAAAAAATCTTGCAACATCAATCATTGGATAAATTTAATTTCCGAACACATTTCAATAGAGAAATACAATGCACGCAGATGGAAGCAGATATCAGCCTTTAAAGACATCTGGTCCCCTATTCTATAATTTCTTAACACAAAAACATAGCTACAAGCCATGTACATTACCAGTCACACATCTCCCCCTTCTGTTATGTAAGTTTATTTGTTTTCCTTTTACAGGCACACACTATTTATATTCATGCATAACATGTTTTTCAAACCCTTTTTAAACTGATTTCCCCTTAAATACTCTAACTGTGACTAACGAATGTGAACCTCAAGATTATTCTATTCAACCAGCAATAATAAGTTCTCACTGCAACTATATTGTCCCTCTGTAATTTGTTTGTTATTTTGTTTTATTTATGTTATATGTTACACTTTTATGTGGTGCTTAAATCCCCCTCCCCTTATGTGCACTGTATGTAAGTATTTCTATTTTCTGTATTGTAAAATAATTTACTTTATAAAAAAAGTTTTCCACCGGAGAGGTGGTGGCGGGCAAAAAAAAAACTGTAACAAAAGAGAGGTTTGGTTTACGCAAACATAAAGAGCATTACAGTTATTTAGTCGTGTAGAAATAAAAGCATGAATCACATGTTCAAAGTACTTAGGGGATACATCAGGTTTCATTATGGATAAAAGCCTGAAATGATAAAACAAATTTTAACAACATTATTTATTTGTTTGTATAGTTTAAACCATTGTCTATTTTGATACCCAGATTTGTGACTAAGGGTTTCACATATTATTTCAGATAGCCCCGGGCAAGACATCATTGACCTAAATTGATCCAAACACAATGACCTCGGTTTTATCTTAATTTAAATCATTTGAGGCCATCCAAGCCTTAATATCTTTTAAGCGCTCCAGTAAAGGTGTGAGAGAATTTCTTTCCCCATTTTTAAGGGAAAGATATATTTGAGAGTCATCCGCGTAAAAATGATAGGAGATGCCACATTTATTAATTATGTTTCCTAGGGGAAGGAGATAAATAAAAAAGAAGTGGTCCAGTCATAGAACCCTGTGGAACGCCACAAAGAAGGGGAGCAGTAGATGGACTAAAATCTTCATATTTTATAGAAAAACATCTCCCTACTTAATAGGACTTTAACCACTGCAGGGCAATGTCTCTTATATCAGCACAGTGTTCTAGACGAGAGATTAAAACTGCATGGGTAACTGTATCAAATGCGGCAGTGAGATCTAGGAGGATAAGTATGGCAGAATTTCCAGTATTATTTATTAACAGTACATCATTAAAAAATGTTAGAAATGCTGTTTTGTTACTATGAAAAGCTTTAAAACCAGATTGAAAAATCTCCCGAATTCCACGTATATCTAAAAAAGACTGCAATTGAAGGAATACAGTCTTCTCTAAAATTTTTGAGATAAAAGGAAGCTTTGAAATAGGTCTATAATTAGATCAAATCGAGGATACTTGTGTATGGCATCGCTCATAAAAGAGTGTATTTTCATGCCCTATTTAATAATACAGCACAATTTTATAATTTATAGCAGTTTATTTTGCTAACCCCCTGGGTATGGATCGCGGACAACCAGGTTCCCTGGACCCCACTTTGAGAACCCCTTGCCTAGAAAACCAGTTGGTTTTGACAGTTTTAAAGCTCCACTGTGTACTTTTTTGAGTTGATTCTTAGCAAAAACCCATGTGTTCTTTCAAAAGTATGTGCTCATTCATGTGTAATTACTTCCACCCCACTAATCAAAGTATTCTCGTAAGTATAGAATCTGCTATTTAAAATACATACGGTCGAGTCACTCGATGGCGCATCCATGTTGTGCCTCCATCTTTGAAATACATTCGCCAAAGAGGGACATTCCTGAAATTCAAGCTCCGTCTTTCGCTCTTTAAACTACACTCACGCTGGCCGCTAGCTGAAGCCTCCCGAGGTTGCATGTGTAGGCGGTATACGTCATCAAGACAGTCTTATTTCAGAATATTAACAATTATAAAGCTGATAATTATTCTTAGTTAATTGTAAATTGATGTAATATGCTTATGACTTGTGAATGTAATGCTCAGTTAGCGTAAATAAACCAGTGTTTGATGACGTATGCAGCCTGCATGCGACCTGCATAGACTGAATCCTTCGGATTTTACAACAGCTGCATACCGTGATGATCCCACGATCTAATGCTTTGATTTGAGACAGATTTGAAAGCCTGTTAAAGACCCATTCTCTAGGACATTAAAACAAGTCGCGAAGGAAGCGAAAAGAGGATTTAAAAGTACAACGCGACAAGAAAAACAACAAGACCAAAGTCAATATTGGAGTAATGTTAGTTTTCCAAGGCTCACGGGACACCGAAGTTACCTACTTTCTATCTTCAATACAGGTAATTCAGCATATTTGTTTAAATCTATACAGTCTATGGTGTAAACTTGAAGTTTTATAGTTCCTTGGCTAACTTTAGCATGATTATGCATAACACTTGTTAGTGTAAACATGCATGTGGTTAAATGTGTTCGAACAGCCACACGCCGTCTCTCCGCCCATTTATGTAATCTGAGGTACTGAGATCAATGTTTTTCATCTTTTCTGACCTCTAGCACAAACACACGGTGTACAGTGCTATTTTTAGCCTTTCATTGATAAAAGCGTCTGATCTGCGCCTCTTTCGTTTCATTTTACAAGCGTGTGAAAGTTGCGCGATCTTTTTTCACCAATTTCAGAGAAAGCTCTTACATATACACGGACATGTAACGTTTACTTAAAACATAAGCATTGGACTCTGACATAATATTAGTTCGTGTCCATTTAAACCCGTCATTACTCCCGCTCATGATTAAATGACAGGAGAGGGACTCGTCCACAGACCATCCCCTCAGTAATCTGGAGAGAAGCGGTCGAAAATGGACAAAAAGAGACGGATTTAAATACCAAGTGTAAATGTGATGTGTCTCTCTCATCCACTTGTGATCCGATCGACAAAAATACATCTTAATACCAAGTGTAACAGCCCCTGGGATATTTTTCCTCATGTCGATGAAAAAGTTGTGTCAAAGCTACGTTTATGGTTGCTTTTTGTTTGTGATTTAAAGCGGACATATCATGAAAATCTGACTTTTTCCATGTTTAACATAAATCTGTGTGCTATGACGGATCACAGGCAAAGGACATTGCAAATTGTTCATTATTTTTCATTGCTTTTGCTTTGTACTGGAAGCCATGTTAACCTTGGCATGACACGGCCACCGTACGAGTTAAAACGCGCTCTGAATGGGGGGGGGGCTAGAAAGTAATATTCAGTTGGTTCCCAGCAAGCAAAAACCAAGACGTTGAAATGACGGCAAACTATAGACTCAGTATAGACCGGCTATGAGTAACCCACTTCTACACTAAATAGCTTTGAATTTGGTTACATGCCATTTTGGCCAAAATTACTTGAAGATGTATGATATTCCAACATGTAGGCAAAGTCAGCAAGTGTTCAAGGTGTTTGCTTTCATTTGTTTTAAACTTATACATATCGTCTATTCTTGGGCTATGGTAGACGTCTATTAGATTTTCACTGACAGCCCAAATTTAGCCTGGTTTTAGCCCAAATTGCTTGCTGGGTTGTCATATAGAATTTCACCGCTAGATGGGAGTAGATCCTACACAGTGGAGCTTTAAAGGAATGTTATGTTTCCTAATAATGTCTCTAAGAGGTAGCATGTAGAATGAGAAGAGGATAGGGCCTAGAACTGATCCCTGCGGTACACCATATTATACCACTTTGATGAATTCATCTTCATAATTTTTTTGGGAACATACTCACAGAGCCCATATTCAGTCAATGTTATTGTTTATCTCTCTCTCTCTTGCTCTTTCTTTCTCCCTCTCTCTTTTAGGTAAAGATCACCCTAACTTCTGTCCAGTGGCGTGGGTGCCGTACGCCGGTCACTGTTATTATCTGCAGCGCATCAAGAAGACGTGGAGTGATGCTTTGGCCGAGTGTCACAGAGAAGGATCAGATCTGGCCAGTATTCACAACATAGAAGAACACAGTTTCATCATATCACAGACTGGTTACAGTACGTCTGTACAACTGCATAGTTTTAGTAACACACAAAAAAACTACACATTGTTGTCTGACAAAAGAAATAGAAAATACATAAATACGAACAGCTGACCATAGAAAGTAAATCTGACACGTTGACCCATCACACAAGCCACTTTCAGCACTATATTGGACAGGACAGGACTGTCCTAAAACACAAACAGTGGAGCTGTGGCATTTCTGGATGTAAAGCACTATAACGTTAATATATCCAAACCAGTGCTTGATATAAAAGGAAATATAAATATTAGTGTGCTTTTTAAAAATGCCACAGCTCTCCTGTTTTCTTCGGTTTGTTTGTAGATCGCTCTTGCCAGGTCCAATATGGTGGTGACCTTGACGATAAACTACATCATGTGGCACCTGTTTAAGGGAGATTTTGTTTTGGCAACATACAAAAAAAGCAATCATTGACTGTTTATTTGATTATCAAAATCTTTGTTAGTGTTGCACCTCTAATAATTTAATATCAGTTGGTGGTATAAAATTGAGTGTTGTTGTTGTTGTGTAGTGTCGACTGATGAGCTCTGGATTGGTCTTAATGATCAAAGGATTCAGAATCTGTTTGAGTGGTCAGATAGATCACACGTCACCATTACTAAATGGTTTGTTGGAGAACCTTCACACATCACAAATCGAATGGAGGATTGTGTTCTTATCACAGGACAGGTGGGTAGTTTTTATTTTCTTTTTGCATCTTGTTCTCACTATAGTTTCTTTCTGATTGTTTTATGTTCATAATTCTTCATTAGTGATGCTTTACATTTGTGTAATAGGAGGGAAAGTGGTCAGATCATCTGTGTGAGTCAGCTCATGGTTACATCTGTAAGAAGAAAGCTTCCATTAAACCTGAAGGATCTCCAGAGGTCATCAGTCCTGGATGTCCAGCTGTGAGTCTGCATCACTTCATACTCTTTATTTTACTTCAATAAACAAACATAAAATAATGAAGAAAGTCAACTTATAATCACAATAAAGTCAAACAATAAACACACTGACAAATTACAAATCAGAGTCAAATGTAACATTAACATCAAGTTGTCTGCGTAAAGTCAGTTATAGGACATAAAGTATTATAAATGTATCTTGAGTCTATTTGTTAATATATTTTAAAATTGGTATGTTTCTGTCTGTTATTTGGTCATGAGAAGTTGAAGTTGTGTTGTTGTATATAAAGTGTGTAAATATAAAGATGTAAATTATATTTAATGGTCATTTTGTGATAGTGAGAATGTCTTTTCACAGGGTTGGTTTAGGTTTGGCTATTACTGTTATAGCGTTGCCATGGAAACAAAAACTTTTGATGATGCCAAACTGACGTGTAAGCAGACCGCAGCTAACCTGGTTGATGTTGGCAACGGGTGAGTAGATGATATTTAGTAATATTTTACTAAATTACAGTGAGAAGAATAATACAATGTCATATCTATGCTATTAGATATGAGAGCGCGTTTCTCATCAGTCTGGTTGGTCTTCGACCTGAGAAATATTTATGGATTGGTTTGTCTAATACTCATCAGAATGAGCAATTCCAGTGGATCAATGGTGATAAAGTCAAGTTTACACACTTTAATGTAGGCATGCCAGGTATGTTGATGAGTTTCATTGTGTTCGGTCTGTGTGACATCAATTAAAGTCAAATCTACAAGAGTTTAACTTCTCACATCTTTGTATTTTCACATTCAGATAAGCACCAAGGTTGTGTGGCAATGTTAACAGGAACTTCAGCAGGATTATGGGATGTATTGGCCTGTAACACTAAACAGAAATACATCTGTAAGAAAATGGCAGAAGGAGTCACTACAACCCGAGAGCCTCCAACCACACGACCTCTCAGCTGCCCGGATAATTGGATTAAAAAAGATCCAGGAAATTGTATTCGGGTAAATGTGAAGACACACGATTCTCCTGAATCACTGAGTCTCTGTAACAGCATTAACACACTTTTAAAAATGTCACAGAAGGCACAGAAAGATCACAAAATATAGAAATATAACATTAGAAGATGCAACATTAATATTAATATATTTATTAACAAATAAAACATATAACATTATTTGTGTCCATGGCAATCACACCTTTGATATTTATTTATTAGATCTACAGAAAGCAGAAGGATGAGAGGAAGAATTGGTTTGAAGCACGTGCCTTCTGTCGAGCTGTTGGTGGTGATTTAGCGAGCTTTCATTCAGAAAAAGAAATGAATGTTTTATCGTAAGTGCTCACATGTTTGAACAAACTGAATATATTCTTTATTATCATTAATATTATTTTGTAGAGTGATGCAAGCAGGATTAAATAACATTTTAAATCAGTTCATGAGTTAGACATTAACCTTTGCTGGCAACCCCAGCATGTTAACACTATCATCAGAACATTTCTACTGAAACTTCTCAGATTTTTTATTGTGAACTTCTCAGATTTACAATTATGTCTAAGTCGCGATTTAATTCTTTATGGCTAACCATAGGAACCGATGAAAATTAATTTAGCAGATCTGCCATATATGCTCAATTTATTTTATTTAAAAACTCTTTTGAAATTCAAAAGCCTTTCTAATTGGTGGATCTCGCAGATTGTGATATCTACGATGATTTGACGAATAAGCTGTATAAAGGGCAAAACGTGACTGCGCCACTTTCCTCATTAACTGAGCCTAGGGGTGCTCAGTAACATCTACCAGAGCCAGGGTTGGGCAGCCGATGCCGATCCCAATCGTACCTACCTGTATTATATTATAAATCCTCTATAGAATCAGCTATGTCTGGCTCTCTCTCAAGGGTTTTTTCCCTCCTAGGACTTTTCTCTACTGATTAAAAAAAGCAAGGAGGTTTTTCTCCTAGGGATTTTTTTAACTTAGCACCCTCTTCTATACGTTAGATTGTTGCTACACTCGCTAGTTCAGTTTAATCTTAGCCACAATATTCTGCTGCTTATGTTGTCCATCAATTTTTCTGTGTTTTCTCCTGCTTCTATTAATATAAAGCTGAGTTGAAACAATTAAATAATTGTGAAAAGAGCTATATAAATAAATTGAATTAAATAGTTTAAATTTTATTGGATCCGATTTCTAACGATTCTTGGTTTTGATTCCAAAGAGGTGAAAGGCAATAACAGTCAAGCCTTTATAGATCATAAATATTAATTTTTAACCATTACAGCTGAACACAAAAAACACACAAAAAAAAACAAACAAACATGGCTAGGATAGCTCTTTTTTTTATTATTTTCCTTCGTAACGTAACACCAACCTAAATGATCGGGACTCAACAACAGAAAATGCATGCAGCCCTTTAAGTCTAAATGTAGTGCTCCATCCGTCACACTTAGTTTTTCCTGTGTGTGCTTTCCTTTCAAAGCAAGGAAAAAAGGGGTCTCACTTGTAGCATGTGCTGATACTGCAGCCGCACTACTGTCGGTTTTGGTTAATGAAGAGTACTCGGCAGAGTCGAAACTCTGGATGGGCAACGCATCAAACAGGGTGCATTCTTTTGATACAATGACCCAAATACAAATGCTTTGCCATATTGCTGGTGACACCCATCTTGCAACATAATAGTTTGTCACAATAGTTTACACTTATCTTTGTTTTCTTATCTTCTGTTTTTGCAAAACGCAGCCACACTTTCAGCATCTTCTACCAGGGTCCATTGTGCAAACTGACATTAAGTTTAAGAGCCTCAAACGCGAGTAATCTAGAGCAAGGAATGCGATGCTTCACGTTTGGTGTTTTGGCAGCATATTGGTTGCGTGACGTTGTGCCGAATAACAATTGCGTTTATGTGGCAAACAAGAAAATAATTACAGATATGAATAAGCCATATAAGTGGCAGTATTAGACATGGAAGATGGCATAAAACAGTGTAGGGATATCCGTCTTTCCTTTCTCTCCACATTCCCAAGTGAATAGGACTTTAGTCTTATGTGACTGAAATAGCTGCATGGAAGCGTTACAAATATGAAATATGCGTCCACTGATTAAAGATACTTTCCTTAAAGGGGACATATCATGAAAATCAGACTTTTTTCATGTTTAAGTGCTATAATTGGGTCTCCAGTGCTTCTACCACCCTAGAAAATGTGAAAAAGAACAACCCAGTAATTTAGTTTTGGTAAACAATTCTCTTCAAGCATGTGAAAAATAGATAATTTGAAATTTTATCTTATTATAATAATACCACCCCTTAATCTGTACTATCCAACCACAGCACTGCCATTTAGTGCAGAGAGAGAGAAAATAATTGACAGCACAATTGAGGTTTTGATCAGTGTTTGCATTTGATCAACTCATTTGCATTTAAAAGGAAACACCCAAAAACTGCACATTTTTTGCTCACATCTACAAAGTGTCAATTTTAGCATGCGATTATAAATTATCTGTTGGGGATTTTGGTCTAAAACTTTACATATGCACTTGGGGAAACCAATGATTTATTATCTCAAAGGACTTTGAAACAACCCTGGTCGCAAGACGGAAAACACATACTGCAGACCATTAGCAAAGAGAAAATAATTTTAGTTTTGTCACCTGACATTTTTTTCAGGGTTTCCAGTTCATACACGGCGTGGATCGGCTTAACTTCATTGGACAGTAATTCTGGTTTTGTGTGGTCAGATCAAACTCCTGTGAGTGATTTCTCATTCATTACTCTCTGTCTATTGGTGTTGATTCATTGAGGCTTTTCCTTCAACATTATTTTAAATTTTTATCATGTTCTTCTGTCTGTGATTGTGTGTTTATTTCTGTTTTAGTCCGATTATGAGAACTGGGCATCTGGTGAACCAAACAACTACAAGAATAATGAGCACTGTGTTGAATATGGCAGTAATTATGGACGCAAGTGGAATGATCGTGATTGTGAAGCTTATATAGACTGGATCTGTCAGATTCCAATAGGTACACATGCAGATATAAGCACGCAGTGTTGGGGGTAACGCATTACAAGTTACGTGCATTACGTAATAATATTACTTTTCTGAAGTAACGAGTAAAGTAACACATTACTTTTTAAATATACATATTAATATTTGAGTTACTTTTAAAAAAAGTAATGCAAGTTACATTCAGTTTAATTAATTCAATAAAAAAAATTACTGAATTAAAGTGAACGTGGTCACATAGAATTATGCACTCTATGCGTACACGCCTGTGTGGGAACAGTTTGAGTCAGAAACTGAGTTGGCAGGCCAGAGCTCGACATTTTTTGTGATGAAATATGCAATTTCTGAACGCAGAAAGTTTCAGCCAAGAAAAAGTAATGCAAAAGTAACGCAAAAGTAAAGTAAGCATTACTTTTCATGAAAAGTAACTAAGTAACGCAATTAGTTACTTTTTGGGGGAGTAACTTAATATTGTAATGCATAACTTTTAAAAGTAACTTTCCCCAACACTGTAAGCACGTATATTCAGAAAAGTGTATAGTAAAACGTTGTCAGTGAATTAATGTTTTGATGAATATTTTGATTTATTACACGGCTTTCTGGAATATAGGATTCTGATTAGTCAGCCGCAACATTTCGAAGTCTTTTCAGCATGAACACAGCGCTGGACATTTAAAACTGGACTCATCTGTAGTTACATTGTGTAGTAAGACCGACAGAAAATGTAATACTCCCCTTGGTAACTTTTAATAGCATGGAACTATTTCCGGGCGCTGCGTAATATCACTACGCCTGCTGCAGCCATGTTACATCACCAAAGTCCTTGATTATTACGCCAGAATGAGAGTATAGTTCCTAGCCATATCTGCCTAGAAGA
The DNA here is from genome assembly GCF_030506205.2 of Paramisgurnus dabryanus. Classification (NCBI taxonomy): domain Eukaryota; kingdom Metazoa; phylum Chordata; class Actinopteri; order Cypriniformes; family Cobitidae; genus Paramisgurnus; species Paramisgurnus dabryanus. The sequence continues at coordinate 55,610,670 of NC_133338.1, forward strand.
TCGCAACTTTAAATTTTTTGTCAGTCTTAGTACACGATGTAACTACAGAAGAGCGCAGTTTTAAATAGGAAAAATATCGAAACTCTTTGGTTATTTTTAGCACGATGCTAAGGGTCTAATC